>NC_141066.1:15294433-15671933 GCF_041138505.1 Cibotium barometz | reverse complement strand
AAAATACATATTTATGTATTTTTAAAATTTAAAAATACATATTCACAAACGTTTAAAAATTAAAAATACATATTCACAAACTTTTAAAATTTTAAAAAAACTTCCAACATTTAAAAATACATTTTCACAAACTTTTATAAAAAAATTTAAAAATTCATATTCTCTCTCTCTCTCTCTCTCTCTCTCTCTCTCTCTCACACACACACACACACACACACACACACACACACACACACACACACACACACACACACACACACACACACACACACACACACACAGCCAACGTGCTCGCATGCAGACGTGAGCTAGGCCGCATGCAAGCGTGAGCTAGGCCAATCTCTCTGTGCTTGAGCTTCTCCCTTTCTCCCTTTCCCACACACACCCACACCCCCCCACACACATATGGCCCACGCTGGGCTTATCGTGGTGGACGACACCGAGGAGGGGAGGCGCCAAAAAGACGACACCGAGGAGGGGAGGCACCAAACAACCAATCTCTCTCTCTCTCTCTCTCTCTCTCTCTCTCTCGGCCAACTCTCTCGGCCAACGTGGCCGCATGCAGTGTGGCAGAAAGATGTGGACGACACCGAGGAGGGGAGCCAACAAACAGACGACATCGAGGAGGGGAGGCGCCAAACACCAATCTCTCTCTCTCTCTCTCTCTCTCTCTCTCTCTCTCTCTCTCTCTGGGCCAACATGGCCGCATGGAGAGTGTGGCAAAAAGATGTGGACGACACCAAGGAGGGGAGCCGATGACACTGAGGATGGGAGGCGCCAAACAACCAATCTCTCTCTCTCTCTCTCCCTCTCTCTCTCACACACACACCCACACCCACACCCACACACACAGACCTTATTTGTAGAACAAATGATGTTAACCATTTTCATTGAATGCAGAAAACTCAGGGCTTACAGTGGAAAGGGAGGCGCACTGCAGACGACACCGAGGAGGGGAGGCACACTGCAAATGACACCAAGGAGGGGACGCACGCTACAACACACTGAGGCGGGTAACCTGCATCACAACCAGCAAGCACACCTGAGGTCGCCACGTGACAGAGAACCAGCAAGAACATGAGACGGGAGAGAGGCTAACTCACCAAGCGCACACAGGAAAACACACACGCTCTCGCACGGATTTTTGAATATCTGCCTGTTGCATTGAACATATGGCCGCCCATGCAACCTCTGTGTCAGAGAGGTGGAGGCGTGATAGAGGTGTTGTGGAGTACCTGCAACAAGCGTCGTGACAAAGGTGTCGCGAAGAACCTGCAACTTGCGGAGGTGACAGGTGGTTGCATGCAATGCGGTGTATGCCACGTTGCAGGGTAGCCTCGACAGGGCTTGCACCTAAAAAAGTCACCACGTGGCAAGAGGTGCAAGCCCTGTAAAAGATAGTATAGATTAAACAAAGTTCATTTTCCGGCGCACAAGAAGGGAAAAAAACATTGGAGAAATAAATTTTTATAAAACCGTAAAACACAAAATATTAATTCTAAAGAATCTTCATCTTTATACTTTCATTTGAATAAATAAGCAAGCATTGGAAAAAGACTTTTTCAAGATTTTGAATGGGTGAACGCGAAACCTGGTACCCGTTGAGATCGACTTGGCACAGGTTAAAGTAAAACGTTCAAAAAAAAGAAAGAGTCAGCGGGTAGTCCTCAGGACGAGCTCAAATGAGAGAGGGAGAGAGAGAGAGGTATTGAATGCCTTGTTGAAGTAGAGGCAGAGCAACAAGGTCAATTACGCGTCGCCCTGCAACGCTGCTTCCTCCTCTTCTCGTTCGAGCAGCTTCTTGTTTCTCACAATTTCTGCACAAACATCGCTGTGCTGTATAGTGATTTGCCTTCTGGTTTTTGATCAACAAAGAGAACAGACGGGCTCCCTGCACAGTCTTATAAAGCCAAACGGTGAAGTGGGTCTTCCTCCTCCTTGCAACTTTGAAGTGGGTTTCTGAAATAATTGCCTCCATCTTTATTGTGAGGGCGGATTTTGATGCAACTTCACATATGAGCGATCTCCATAGCTCAAACTGCTCCTTAATGACAAAAGCAGTCAAGAGGGGCTCCCTTTACCTCTTGTTTTGCCTGTGCTTGCTGCTACTGCTGCTGCTGCTGGGTTATAATTACCAGCAAGCAGAGTGGAATAGCTTGGTAATTGACAGAGTCACCTCACGTGTGGAATACTTGAGCTTTGCGATTCCTTACCTCGAGATACAAAACCCTCATTTGGGCTCTCAATTTCATGCCCCAAACTCCAAGAAACAGGGCGATGGTCATCACGACCCTTTCTTATACCTGGTATGCGTCGAAGGCTCTGCCTATATTTGTTTCATGCCTTTCCCTGCTGTTTTTGATGCTATTTTCGACCCCATCTCGTTTCAAGGTCATGTTGTACACCTCAAATTCTGTTCCCATTAATGATTTGAATCGCAAAAATGGGTTGCTGTTAACGCAAAAAGAGAGCTTAACGGGACTAACGAGGGTGTGCTTCTGGCAGAAAGCACCACATCGCAAAGCTCAGAGTATTCATACGAACTGGCAAATGAAGCTGCACCTCCCTTGGCCCTTTTCATCGCCGTCCCCTTCATCTCCAGCCCCGGCTCCTGCACAATTAGCCTCTCAGTCACCATCTCCAGCCCCGGCTCCTGCACAATTAGCCTCTCAGTCGCTTCCTCCAAATAGTCCACCAACAGGTCATCCCAGCCCTTCCTCACCGCAGCTAGCCTCTCAATCGTCAACTTTCAAGCCCGTTGTTGTAGCTGTAGTGGTCACTGCAGGTGCCACTTCCATGGTCTTAGTGGGTATCTTCTTCTTTTACCGGAAGCTCAGGCATTCAAAGAAGAAAGTGCGAGAGAATCCGTATAGCTCACCATACGGGAACCCTCTATTGCAGACAGGAATTCGGAGCCATCTTTGGAAAGATCAAGTTGATGCTAAGTCTTTCAAGGAATCAGTCTTCAAGGTGGACAGAGCTTCAGCTTGGACTCCAGGGTCAAGGCAAAATGGCAGCATCAATGGCAAACCTGAGGAATTTATGTCCAAGGTGGAAGGGCGCCATCAGGGTCCTATGTCCAAGCTGGTGAAAGGGCAGCAGGGGCTTGGTAATGCAGAATGGATAGGCCCTGCCGGTTTTCGTACCTATTCTATGCCTGCACCATATGCTCTCAAGGCACAAACTGTAACTGCTTTTCGTCCCTCTCCCTACATGAAAGAGCCTCCTCCACCCTCATCAACACCAGGAATTTCACCTCCTTTCATAGCTGCATCAGTCATGAAGAAATCTCAAAATGCAGTTGCTCCTGCCCCCCTTCACCGCCTTCCTGCCCCCCCCAAGTATTTGACCCGGCTTGCACATGATTTGGATGAAGAAGAATCTCGAGCTGCAGGTTCCGATTCTGTGTTTGAAGGTTTTTGGCCTTCTTCACCCTCAGGTAGTCTAGCTGCTTCCTCTTTTGAAAAACGGTCAGGTTGGCAATCCTCATCCACCATGATGCTGTATCCACGAGATCGACTACCTGGTGTAGGGATTGAGCTTTCCAGGCCACAGCAGCAGCAATCGACCTGGGCATCACATGCACTACATTATTCTGCTGATTCTTCTACCAGAGACTTCTCTCCAGACAGACTGCATGCTGCAGCAGCAACTGAGCTTTTCGTTTCGGAGCAACAGTTATCTATGATGGTACCAGCAAGGCTCATCTCTGCAAAGGCTGCTCAGCCACGCTCTTATGCGGCTGCTATTTTTGCCCCTGAGGACGAGACTTCTGGACCACCTACGCCTTCATTTCATTTTGGTCATATAAATGCTCATTCCTTCACCTCACAGCCAAGGCGGGCATCACAAAGAACAAATTTAGCATCTGCTGCAGCCTTTTCTTTTACTCCAGAGGCCATACCTCCGCTTCCTCTCCCCCCTGCACTTGTTTCAGCTGCTATTGTGAAAGCTCAGCAAAAACCTAACCCTTCGGCTGGTGAGATCCGTTCATCAACACCTGCTGTCAAGTCAGTGGCTGCTGCTTTGGCTAGTCAGACTTCCAAAACGCTGCTAGCACCAATGCCCTCTTCTCGACTTTCTTATCGGCCCATGCCGCCTCCTGCATCTGACATCAGTGTTTCCCCTCTCAGTTCTGATGCTATGAGGCCACCAACTCTTTCACCTGCTCCACCTTCTTTACCAATCACCATGGCCTCCCTTGCCTCTCCTCCATCCAATGTGAAGGAGCCCTCACTGTTTCATTCGTCTGGCAGCACCACAGTAGCACCGCCTCCTTTACCTGGTGCAAAGGGCCCTCCTCCACATCCACCTGCATCTCCTCTACCTCCTAGTGCTGCAAAGGGTCCGCCGCCACCTCCTCGGACACCTCCTCCACCTGCTCCTCCTTTACCTGGTGCAAAGGGTCCACCGGCACCTCCTCCACCTGCTCCTCCTTTACCTGGTGCAAAGGGTCCGCCGCAACCTCCTCCACCCGCTCCACCTGCTCCAAAGGCCCCTCCAAGTCCACCTGTACCCCCTCCACCCTTTGGTGTAAAGGGTCCACCACCACCACCACCGGGTTCTGGTGCTCGACGGCCACCCCTCCTTTTCAAACCTCCTCAAGCACCCCAACATGATTCAGGTGAAGATCTTTTGAAGCTCAAGGCATTGCATTGGGACAAAGTTCGGGCAGATCCATCCCAATCAATGGTGTGGGATAAACTGAGGAAAGGCTCTTTCGAGTGAGTGCTTTCCATCTTGCCTCGTGAATGCCTGCTTCTTCGGTTTCCGCATTTCTCATATTCATGCATGCTACTCTTGTTACCATCTTTTCCAAGTTTGCATGCCTGATTAAATGGTGGCATCCTTCGTTTTTTTTGTGTGTGTGTGTGTGTGCGCGCGCGCGCACAAGCTCCTGTTTGTGCATGTGAAGGGCTGATTTCTATGGAAATCATGTTGTCTGCCTAACCATTTTTTCATGACTATTTCCCAGGCTGAATGAGAAAGAAATTGCAACACTTTTTGGCTACAGTGCTGCTACTACAAATGTGAAGAAAGAGGTTGTCAAGTCCTCCATGCCAGCAGTGAAAAAGGGGATTATTGACTCAAAGAAAGCTCAGAATATTGCAATTCAGCTGCGAGCATTGAAAATCTCTTCACAAGATATATGCGATGCCTTGCTTGAAGGTAGCTTTTCCTTGGAATGCTGCTTTGTTCTAAGGTGTTGTGCTACATGCATGCTTTGGGAATGGGGTGGAGAGGAACTCCTCTTCTAGCTCACCTTTACTGGGTCAATGCCCACACAGCAGCCTTAACCTAACCCATGAATTGTAGTGTAATTTCCATGTAACTAGATATCTTGGGGTTTGTGCAGGTGATGGTTTGAGCTCTGAGCTATTAGAGGTGTTGGTGAAGATGTGTCCGACACAGGAAGAGCAAAAAGCTTTGCTTGGTTTCGATGGTGATAGGCTGGAGCTTGGCCCTGCAGAACGGTTTTTGAGTTCCGTTTTGGAAATCCCAAATGCATTCCAACGGTTAGAAGCCATGAAATTCAAAGCTTGTTTCAAAGATGATGTGGGGCACGTGAAGGAATCACTGCAAATTTTAGAGGTATGTGTTTGTTTCAATGGCTTCACTTTTATATGGATCTCGTCCTTAAGAAAAGTTCTTATTTCCAAAGGTTTTCATTGTTGCTGTTATGCTATGCTTGGATTAGTTCATCAACTCCAAAACTAGTACACACTCTTTTTTTTCACTGAGGCAATCCGAGAGACAGAGAGAGAGAGAGTTATATATTAACGTCTACAAAAAGTACAAGACCTTGGGGTGTTGAGCCAAGTTAGAGAGAGTTACTAAAGACCCAATGGGCCTATGAGACCACAGTGATACAATAATGTCCATGGTATATCTTATCATGGAATGGAAAATAAAATAGAAACAAAACATAGCTATCTCACTGGGGTGATACAAAACTGTCCATGGAATCTCTAGTAGTGTAATAATCCCAATCTCTCGCACCGTGCAGGTTGCGTGTAGCCGAGTAAGAGACAGCCGCCTTTTCTTAAAATTGTTGGAGGCAGTCCTGAAGACTGGAAACCACATGAACAGGGGTACCAACCGTGGTGAAGCTGAAGCCTTCAAGCTTGATACCCTACTGAAGCTATCAGATGTGAAAAGTGCTGATGGGAAAACAACCCTGCTGCATTTTGTAGTGGAGGAAATCATGAAGGCTGAAGGCATGCGAGTGGTCTGGCCAGACAAGGAAGCAGATGCATCTGGGCTAGAAGCTCATCATAATGAGGACTTCAAACACAGAGGTTTGGAGGTTGTGCTGAGGTTATGTTCTGAGCTGGAAAGTGTGAAAGAAGCAGCTGGGATTGATGCAGATGAATTGAGCCAAGATGTGTCGAAGCTTGCAAGTGGCTTATCCTCTATACAAGGAAGGTTAAAGACAAGCTTTCAGCTGCAAGTGCAGACAGGGTTTTCCCCTCCTAAAGACTCCTTTCATGCAAATATGGCAGTGTTTTGCTCTCAGGCAGAGGATGATGTGGTAAGGATAAAGCAAGAGTTGAGCAGGGTTTTTGATAAGGTCAAGCAAGCAACAGCTTACTATCATGGCAATCAGCGAGAGACGCAGCCGTTAGGGTTGCTGATGATAGTCAGGGACTTTCTATTCATGCTTGAAAAAGTATGCACAGATCTTGCAAAGCCACTGAAGGTGAAAATTCGTGGCTGATTGCTTTCTTTCTGATGGGTTTGTCACCCATGATGGGAGGCTTGTGTTGGTGGGTGCTAATGTGGGTTTGTCAGTGGTCACCCACATTGCTAACCCCTTGTCAAACCGACAGGTTCATATGTGGCACAAGATCCTCTTAATCCCATGCTGTGCATATGGGAAGGTATTCTTTTCATGTTTCCTCAATGTGCCCATGTATGGACAGTTTTGATCTGGTCAAATGTGGACCTGACATGGCATGCAGGCATGGTCTCCTTTTGTGTAAATACTCTTGCATGCATGCAGTGTGCTGCTGCATGGTCATGATACATGAGATCATATCACATCTGGGAGCTGGAGAGGATATCTACTTTCCAAAGTAATATGCCATCAATGTAACACATTGTTGCAATATGGTGTTAGTATGTGTCATATTAGATTTTATAAGTGCAATTTCAGAAGCTGATTAAAGGTTAGATGTTGTAAACTATTCGGAAATTTGTAAAAAATCTGAAGTATTTTTTGAGTTCTATTTATAAATTTTCTGAACCTTCAATTTTAGCCCAGAGAAAAGATCCCTTATCTACATTTTGTGTCATGGATTTGCATTGTGTCATGGATTTGTGTTGGAGATAAAAACCTAGTAATTTTGGGGCACTTCATGTGTTCCTCATTCCACCTATGGATTTGTGTTGAAAGATTGATGGACTTATCTTTTACTCCATTTCATGAGTCCTTTATTCAAAATTTGTTTGGGGATAAAATATCCACCATTAATATCCTGATAGGCTAGTTCTGCAATCAGTGTACTACAGCTTCTATTGGGAGAGGTTTTGCCATCACAAAGAGGCTCCATTTTTATGGATTATAAAATGGTTTCATCATTTCTTGCATTCTTACTAATCCTCTATAACTGTTTGAAGGGCAGGCCTTAGCAATTATGCATGAATTTCATCATTTCTTGCATTCTTCCTAATCCTTTGTAACTTTTTTCTTAGCAATTATGCATGGTACGATGAATCTAATGGAGAGAATGTTCTTGGATGATGTGAAAAACTTAAGTCGGGTACTGCTAATGCTAAAAATAGCACATGCAAAGTGGTACATGCTTGCTTCTAAACACATTACATCTATTAGTTTAAAAATATGTGTGTTATTATAAGTCATCAAGTTGGTGTAGTGCAAGTGGTAGAGCTCATGAATTACAACGCCTTTGCCTAGGCTCAAATCACCATGCTCTCATATTTATGTGTGTGTGAGTTTCATTAATAAGTGAATGATTGGACTCGAGGTTTCTCCTTGAAGTCTAAGGATCATGATACACTGTGTTGTTCCCCCTCTTCTTAACAATGGCTTTACATAACATGGTTGCCATGGCCATCAAGCACTAGTAGATGCCACTTGGTTGGGGACTCACCTCACCACTAGGCACAACTTTCTTGAGATTCTTGACCTTGGCCATCAAGCACTAGTAGATGCCACTTGGTTGGGGAGTCACCACTAGGCACAACTTTTGACCAACTCTCTTGTGGTGCATGCCTTGGCTTGCATGAACATCATTGTCCCCTCCTCATACTTTTCTAGCCATTGAAGACATAGCTTAATCATGGGCATATGAACAAAAACATTTAATATTCCACATACACATGCATGTCTTTTGTTGCTAAATTTCTAATGTTCTATTCCCTTGGAACCTTGCACACCTACTTGATCAATCCAGCTAGGTGGTGTGGTTGATTGGGTCTAGTACGGCTCAATGTAGGGTGGCCAACCATTGTATGATTACTCTTGGGTAGTATGTGTAGATGCATTTGGTAGATTCCATCAGATTCATTAAGATCTACCTCCATTGCACCTTCATTGCAATGTGCACCTTTCTTTCACAGTGCATACAACCTATGTCTCATTGTCTTTGCTGATCGCTATCTAGGCTCCCTTACAATAGCACATATTAGTTGTTATCTTGGTTTGCAATAGTAAATCATATTATTCTCCATCTTGTTGAATATTCTCCTGTATAAGGATCTTGCTCTTTATTTCAGGGTGTGTCCACTGAAGAAATTTATGCAAAAGATGACCATTCGAGTATCATGGATCACATTGATAGTAGAGTGTCGTGACATATATGACGAGTGCCGATCGTACGGTTGAGGTTTAAAGTTCAGCCAAAAATAGAAACTACTATTTTTTTTCCAAATCTAGTTTCTAGTGTTAGTGGAGAGAGAGAGAGAGAGAGAGAGAGAGAGAGAGAGAGAGAGGGAGAGAGAGAGAGAGAGAGAGAGAGAGACTGCTGACTCTCTCTCTCTCTCTCTCTCTCTCTCTCTCTCTCTCTCCCTCTCTCTCTCTCTCTCTCTCTCTCTCCCTCTCTCTGACACACACACACACACACACACACACCATCTCACAGATACAGGTATGCACATATACACAAGGCAAGACTTAGATGGCCATTTGGCGCGCGATAAGGAGGTTATGTAGAATTTGTGATCTCCTATGCGCGCCAAAAGGGTCTACACACACACACACACACACACACTTTCTCTCTCTCTCTCTCTCTCTCTCTCTCTCTCTCACACACACACACACACACACGCGCGCGCAAATACCCACACATAAAACCTTTTACAGTACATAAAAATGTGTGTGTTTTTGTGTTTATGTGAAAGAGTGCCATTTGGAGTGCATAAAGTATTCTAAAGCAACTCATGCACCCCTATGGAGTGCATAAAGTATTCTTCTCTATCCCCTTAGCCATTTTAGCACACACATGGTTATCTTTCACACACACACACACACAATCACACACACAGACACACCTACATCACTATAAGTTGGTATGTGTGTGTGTGTGTATGTGTGTATAAGATAGCCATTTGGAGCTATAAGAATATTCTAAAGCAACTCTACAGGAGCACAAGATACAAAGCCAATGGTCCATAGCCATTTAGCGCGCATACTACGTTCCAACATTGTTAAGGTCTAAATATCGCACAAACGGCACTAGAATTCTCTCTCTCTCTGTGTGTGTGTGTGTGTGTGTACATGCACACACACAAACATATACATACATACACACACACACACACACACACACACACACACACACACACACACACACACACACACACACACACATAAACACACACATACACACACATATGTGTGTGTGTGTGTGATACAAAAGAGTACTAAAATTCATCATACTGTCTTTCAAGTTTTCTTCTTTGCTAGAACATTTAGCACACAAAATAAACTTTCCCTCTCATCATCTTCATCATTCTTCTTCTCTATCCACTTAGCCTTTTTAGCAAACATGGCTATCTTTCACACACATACACACACCCCCCCCTACATCACTATAAGTTTGTGTGTGTGTGTGTGTGTGTGTGGGTGGGTGGGTGTGTGTTTGTGTGTAAAAGATAGCCATAAGAATATTCTAAAGCAACTTATGCACCCCTATGTGCACCAAATGGCTATCAAGAGGAAAGTGTTTTATTTGTAACATTTACTTCCTTTTTACTCTTCCCTTACATTCCAAAACTTAAGTTTTGAAAGTGATTTATTTCATTCAAAGTTCACATTTGTTTGGTTGCATGCATGTATACATGTGTGTGTGTGTGTGTGTGTGTGTGTGTGTTGAAATGGAAAAAGATATATGAAACTTGGGCTACCCTACGGCTCTTGGCCCAGCTGGGATTTGAACCCTAGACCCCTAGCTTAAGGAGCTCATGACCTATCCATGTGCATGTGAGGGATTTATTGATGCAGCTGGTGGCCATGTTTATTATATTTTTTAACTTGGCCCCATTCCCTCAGCTGGAGTTTACTAAGCGTGCTCGAGTTCAATGCTACCAATATCAAATACCTGCGTTCTTCTAGTGATGTGTGCCCGTGTTCCGCGCCGTCAATTCCATTGCTAGTACAACTAGTAAGTACTAAAAGCAGTGCTCATAGTACTAGGAAGCACTAGAAGTAGTGCTAGTAAGCACGAAAAGTAATCCTAGCAGTAGAGCAGTAGCAGAAGCAGCCAGCAACAACATCAGCATTTATTAGCACTGCTAGTGTGCTTGCTAGCACAACTACTATCCTCTAGTCCTATTAGCACTAAGTAGTAGTAGTAGCAATATTAGCATTGCTAGTGTGCTTGCTAGCACTGCTAGTGAGCAATATTAGCATTGCTAGTGTGCTTGCTAGCACAACTACTTTCCTCCTAGTCCTATTAGCACTACTAGTGAGCAATATTAGCACTGTTAGTTGGGCTTGCTAACACAACTACTGTCCTCCTAGTCCTATTAGCACTAGTAGTGAGAAATATTAGCACTACTAGTAGCTCTAGCACAACTAGTAGTGCTAGTAAAAAGAAATTAGTACTACTAAAAAGAAGGCATTAATACTAAAAAGCAATTAAAGCATATCTAGGAAGCACTAGAAGCAATGCTAGTAAGCACTAAAAGTATTGTCTGCTTTCTTGATTAAATCTAATCTTTCTTAGTTCACATTCATTGAGTGTGTGATTCATTCTATATAAGGATTGGTCCATGACCCATCACTTGAGTGGTCCAATCTCATTATTATTACTTAGTGAAATTCATTTTTAATAATAGAGTACACTTAACCTTCTTTTTAGAGAAGAATTATCTTTAAAAGGCCTATCTTTGCTTGAGAGAGAGAGAGAGAGAGAGAGAGAGAGAGAGAGAGAGAGAGAGAGAGAGAGAGAGAGAGGAAAAAAAGTTATATCAATGTGTGTAAATGGCCATAATGTAACCTATCACACCAAATACATATATATAAAGACCATCAATGTCTTGAGCCAAGTCTATACTCTAAAGAAAAACAACCAAAAGAAAAACCATGCAAGTTAGTTAGAGGAGATGTAATCCCATAATAAATATCTATTTTTGGTTTGGTTTGAGTTTATGAAAACCCTAAATGAGGAGTCTGCCTCACAAAAGACTGCTCAAACTTTGGCCTTCTTCTACTTGAGTTGCATTAGATTTAGTTTCTCCTCAACATAGCAAAAACCTTGTGGTAATAGCACAAATTTCTTGGCTAAATCAAGAGGCAAGAAACAATATGTAATAACCTTATTAGATCTAGATGTAGAAAGTAGTAAAAACTAGCCTTGAGCATTTATTACTAGCCAACAACAAGCTACAAAAAAACTATCAATCTTCTTTCAAGAGAAAATTTATCTTCACAACATCTACAAAAATCAAAAATGCCTGTGAGATCAAATATATAAATACATGAATGTATTTCTACAGTCCAAGAAAGAAAATACTTTGATTAAGCCTTGATTAGCCTTTTTTAATCTTATTTAAGAGCCCTTGTGTAGATTATCTACACAAATCTGTTAACTTGGAAATTCGATCTACATTAGATTGAATGTAGGCACACTTAGTAAGAATCTCTTTCAAATATGACCTCTAATGAATTGGATAATATATATATATATATATATATATGTATATAGCATGAATGGAGACCACATCTCCCTCTTAAGAATAAAGTGGAGCTATGTACATATCAAAAAGCACTTACATATAACAAATCTTTGTGGTACCACTTCATGGCCATCTACCATGCCTAATCATAACATGAAGACAATTTCATGCATACTCGACTACACACTGAACATCTACCAATTTGGTTTAGCACCAAATTGACAAGGTTAGGGCTTTATCTAAAATAACAAGCACCTAAATCAAATTTGAGCTCATTGGAAGTAACCACCTATATCGGTTAAATGAATTCATCACTTTATTTCAATAAATTTATCACCGCCACCATTTGACACAAGGTCAAGCGGGCATGAAGGGTCCACCCTTGAACACTCCGTCTCAGTACTACATAACCCAAGAGATTTGTCTGATCGCTCTCTGGCTCAACACTCACTCTTCTTCGCGTAGAAACCTCAGCTAATTGCTCCGGATCAACACTCCTCTCTAACGAGGAAGGCGATGATTGTTGGAAAGTGCGTGCACATACAACAATACCATGCCAAAGTAAAAAAGATGATCAAGATAACTGCTAGGTATTCTCTATACTAGCATTAAGATCAAGATAACTGCTAGGTATTCTGTATACTAGCATTAAGATCAAGATTTGTGAAATCACTCCGGATTAATGCCAAATCTAGTGTGGTTTACATCTAATCTCTCCAAATCAGCTTCAAACCTTGGGTTTACTTCTGAACCACCATGTCTAGTCCTAAACTTGCTAGACATGTTAGAATACTCCACTATGCTCTTCGGCTTAGAATTCTTTCTAACAAACATAGTCATGGTTTATAAAACTATGTTGGATCCAATGACAATAAATACCCATGCTCGTTTGGAGTAAAGTACTTCTCATTTTAACTAGGTAGTAACCCCATCACATACTGGTAATGATGCACCCATTTCGAGTGCCTTGCAAACTCGTAGGTTCTACAAGGACATGAACTTTACAACACTAAATAGCCCAAGAAAACTAAGAATTTACTTTTTTAATTTATGAAAGTAATTCCATACTTCCATAATTTGTGAGGTAGCAACCAAAATGTGCTTAAAAATGAACACCAAATGGACATGAACTTTACAACACTAAATAGCCCAAGAAAACTAAGAATTTACTTTTTTAATTTATGAAAGTAATTCCATACTTCCATAATTTGTGAGGTAGCAACCAAAATGTGCTTAAAAATGAACACCAATGTTGGATATAGGCGAGATTACACTCCTTGAATGTTGTAGGGCATCCCCCACATATCACAACCATCCATCTATACTAGTCTTCCTGCTCACCAGTGGTTCTATAGCATTCTCAAACTAGAAACCACTCTCTCTCAGCACTAGTACTTAATCATGGCTATGCTACACAGAGCTTCTCCGAACTATGTTGTTAGATTTCTTCCTAATAACAAAAGACTATAAGTGAGTTTCAAACTCAATCTTGTCCAAACACTTGATCACTACCAAACAAGCATACAACCAATCAAAGGGTCAACCTCTATGTACGAGCCTTGGTGTCCCATACCACCAAGACAACAATGACCTTTATGAGAACTTGACGTCCCATAACAACATCAAGTGAGCATGAAGCTCATTGTGACACACAAGTGGACTACTTTCCTCTCCTTGAGAAATAGCTACAAAATCTCAAGCATATGGATGGCTACGCATCCAAATCAAGGGTGTTTGCAACTAGACCAACTATGCAACATCATATATGGTGCACAGGTTTTTCAAAGTCTAACATGGCTATAATTTAAGGAACTATAGCAAGCTCCACAACCTCTAATACTCAATCTAGAGTATTTGTCAAAGTAATCCGGTAAGATCTTAATAGGCCACTACCTAAACTGGTAATCAAGCCAAGCTCTTAAGATATTAAAGATTAGCCAGACAAAGCTAGCTTTAGAACAAGACCTCTTAGGGATACTCTCATTTCAAACAAAATGAGCAATGACATGCTCCATAGGTAGGTTAAGTAGTTGCTAAACTCCAAAATCAAGCATCACTATTGATGTCACTCTAAGATTACTACAAAACTTAGAACAATTTATCTCTACGGACCATGCACGAGCATCTCTCCGGACTAAGCATAATATACTTTGGTTGTTAAGTAGCACAACACTATGGTTGTTTAGTACGTCCTCATCCAAGAGATCGTCTCATGAATCTAGGACCATACAAGCACTGTGAGACTCTCTGGCTTGACTTTGTTAAGTGCAACATTCACTAAGCCTCAACGAGCTAGGCTACAACATCATGGCCCAAAAATGAAAGACAAAAATGGGCAATGAATTGATTTGCATTATCCCAACAGTGGAAGCTAACATCCTTGTGTACCTAGATTTCTGTGTGATTCCACACACACAAACTAGAAAATAACCATGCCCAAATGCTTCTCCTTTTGCTACACATAGAGATAGTGGTTGAAATTCTAAGCTTAGTCATAGGTACTCATTGCAGAGTAAAGAGAAATGAGAGATAGATAAAAATAACCATTAAAAGAAAAAAATTAAGATATGCCTTATCTCTTTTGAACCCCGGTTACACGCGAAGAAGCAAGAGAGGGACTATGGATCGAAGCGCTGCTCTGATACCAATGTTACATTGTAGTAGCCACCGCCATAGATCGCCACCATAGCCAAGAGGGGCAAGAGCTCTAGTCACCACCCAACCATAGAGGAATGTGGACAAGTCTCCACACTGTTGGGCTTATATAGTGGCATGCATGCCCACACTAACCCGACTGCCCACAGCCCTCCGACCCATGCGCTTCACCCCTGAACCTTGGAAACACTCACCACACGCACTCTGATGTGTGGACTCCGTGTCCGGTCGAGCTTTGCCACCACTTACAGGCAACTCATGCATGCCAAGGCGACTCACACATGCCATTACAGGCTACGTGACACAGAGCATGGTTAATTTAGTAGTATTGATTATCTAGTCAGGAATTGAAACTTATCTAGTTTCTTCTTTTTCTAAATGGCTCAGCCAATTTTCATGTTCGAGATCACTCGAGCACTATAGATCATAGAGGAGTTGGACATGATTGCTGACTCCTTCAAGAATCCTCTCTCATGGGATCCATAGTGTCGACCCACTTTGATATGCTATTACATAAATTGATTCTTTTTTACTTTGGCAAGAGTTATTATGGTACTCTATGGCAAGTGAGTTTATGCTTACTATAGCCTAACATCGAGATTCTAGGAGAATTGTGACTTAGAATTGTTTGGGAGATAGTATTGTACACACTACCTTGACTTAGAATTGTTTGGGAGATAGTCTTGTACACACTACCTTGACCATGAACATATACTTCAGCATAATCTGTATAGACTAATTAGATATTACATACCCCTAGATAAGATTGTGATGCTTGGGGAGGATTCTAAGTTTATACGTGAAATTTGAGCATATGGCTAAACTTTTAATTGTAATAGAACTTATTCATGACTAAAAGCATAGAAAAAAGCCATTAATTTGGCCTCAAGCATAGTTTAATCTTGGATTAAGGAAAGCTTTATGGAAAGCTTGATTTGGATTGAGAATGGGTCATGAGTATGACCATTTCTTGAGTGAGAGAGAGAAATTACATAAAAACCATTAGAATTTAAATATAAATGGAAATTAACTTCAATAGCATTTATTAAATTATGTAACTCTTCACTACTATTCACCAATTAACTTCAATAGCATTTAAAAAACCATACCAATTAAGCTTCTTAAGCTTGAGAGGGGTTGAGAAGAGAGAACATTTAGAAATTATAGAAAAGATCAATATTCACTAATTACCTTACAAATTGCTTGATTCTTTGTTCACGGTAGAGGCCCCCAACCAATCAATTGGTTAAGTATGTTGATGGAGCCACTAATGGGGATTGAAGAAAGAGGGAAGCTCCAAAAACTAGTGAATTATTAATGAATTCATAGTCCTTGGCTTAGGTGGAGTAGAGTAACGATGCATAAACACTATCTATTTTTCAACAAGGGGGAGGCTTCTATTTATAGAAAAAATTGAGCTCCTAACCAAACAAACTGATTCTAGAATTTTCTAAATCAGTTTGGTCAATATTTGACCATTTTTAGGTCAGTCAAGCTAACTTTTTGGAACTAGACTTGAATGAGGAGAGAGGAGAGATGAAATATTCAATTTTTATGAGTTTAAAACTCATTCAAGCATGTGAAATATGCACCTCCTTTAAAGAACTCCCCTTCCTTACATATGTGTCATAATGGAATCATTTTAATATTGCTCATAGTTTTTTTTTTACTAATAAACCTTGTACATTTTCAACTCTTCATCTTATGTGAAAAATGCACCTCCTTTAAAGAACTCCCCTTCCTTACATATGTGTCATAATGGAATCATTTTAATATTGGTCATAGTTTTTTACTAATAAACCTTGTACATTTTCAACTCTTCATCTTATGTGAAATATGCACCTCCTTTAAAGAACTCCCCTTCCTTACATATGTGTCATAATGGAATCATTTTAATATTGCTCATAGTTTTTTACTAATAAACCTTGTACATTTTCAACTCTTCATCTTATGTGAGCATTTACTCATTTTTGGATACCCAAAATATATCATATTTTTAATATTGCTCATAGTTTTTTTACTAATAAACCTTGTACATTTTAGACTCTTCATCTTATGTGAGCATTTACTCATTTTTGGGTATCTTCTTTTACAAATTGGATTTATCTCCTCCCTACACATGGATTGATGCTATTGGCCCATAGGAACCTTAATTGGACCATAATCCAAAAATTTCTGAAAATCTAGACCCTTAGGCTAAGGTCCTTTATACCCATTTCCAATTAATTCCAATTGCACATTGGAAAGTTCTTTTTGAATTTCTGTTTCAGGGGAACTTATTTTAATAAGATGAGATAATTTTCTATCCAAAAATATTAAAAATTTGAATATTCTCTCTCTAGAATATTTTCTCTCTCTAGGTTAAAACAGTTAGAAACAAGTCTTTTATATTTCTGAAGAGGGATTGATTACAGGGGAAGATGCTGGACATTTTGAGAGGCTGGGGAGGAATCTTACATTCTCTCCCACTTGAAAAACGCGAGATGCCCTCATCTCGCAAACTGGGGGTAATTTCGCAAGATGCACAAGTATGAGACTGAGAGAAATTTTTTAATTAAGGTTAATCACCAATTAAAAAAGTCTCAAAGAGAGTAAGGGTCAAGACAAGAACAAGATTTAAACTTTATTCATTCTTGGAACATATACAGTAAAGATAGAAGAACTCTTTACACTTCCATAAGCTCGTCCATCATATGATCACAAAAGCAGCACTCGCAAGCTGCGCACGTATAAGGTAAGTCATCTATGGGAATGATTCTGTTGGTTATTGCCGTGCCTATCTCAGTGGTATGAGGTGTTCTAACAAAAGGACCTCTGAGAGGTAAGCCAAAAACGGGGTAAAGGCATATCTTCTCATGAGGAAGAAAACACGCCAGTAAGAAGACCCGCTCAGAAAACCCAAGATGTCTTGATCTCATGACGCAGTAGTATCGGGGACCCAAACCCAAAGCTTCAATAACCATGGCCAAGCGGACATTGTTACGAAAGTGCTGCTGACCCCAGGGTGTTACCCTAGTTATGTTTTGATAGGTCCGCCATTTGGTCTGAGCTACAGAAGTTTCCAAGTGAGGGAAAAGTGAGCGCTCATACTGTTCTATAAAATCCTTCTTCACAGACTTGCTTGCGTCTTGAAGGTGAGAAATCATCATGGATAAAACTAATTCTTGTTGCCAAGCCATGAAGGAGATTAAGAAAGAAGGAGATTGATGGGAATAAGATTACTGTGAGCGACAAGTAAAAGTTACGACTTATATAAAGGAAGGAGCTAGCGTAACTTAGAAGCCAATGGTATCTTGCCACTGAAGTTTTACCGTCTTTCCATGATTTGGGTTTGGCACATATTTCTATGAAATACATTAAGAACTTTGAGATGAGGAGATAAAAGAAGCTCGTAAGCTAAGTCACTTACTTTCTTTGAATTCAGATAAGGCTCACAATATCTGGGGGATAACTTTTTAAACTCCCCAATAGATAAAGAACTTCTTTTGGGCCGTACTCGAATGAAGACCAAAACCTTGGTATCCAAAACACCGATTTTTACTTCTGAACTCATTGTTCTGAATCCTTAAAACAGTTGGAACTCCTGAGAAGTATTCTAGGGAAAGGGTCTTCCTTTTTTAAACAGGATTTTTCTTTTATTTTAGAGAGGGAATAATTATAAGATCAAAAAGGGAGATTCTTACTCCTGTATACCTCGAAGGTTGGGGAGGAATCTTACATTCTACCCCACTTAAAAAAGTACGAGATGTCCTCATCTCGCAAGGTAGAGGATAACTCTTTTTCTTAAGATCCAATTTTATTCTGGGATTCCTTATATTTTGGTCAACCCAAGAGAATACTGGGATAAATATCCCTTAGAACTCATCAACAATTCATTCAAATCATATCATTCATATCTTTAACATGATAATGGTCCATTAGACCGAAAAATTTTCTTTTGAACATTCCTCCACGGGAATTTCAGTCAAGTAAGTTCTCAATTTGTCATCCCTTAACTTGATCTAACGGTCAAGTATTAATAATAGCAATCTGTCAGCACAATCCACTAATCTCATAGTGATTTGCTGAAATCATTATCATCATTCCAGTTATGAATATCATCACAGGGACTCATCCCATTCATCCTCATTGAGGTTTCGCTCAGCTTATTACATTTCAACCAAATTTCAGGGATCATCATTTTTCAATCAGAATCCAATTCAATTCATCAATTCTCAAACAGAATTAAAAATCATATCAACCACATTCGAAATCATCCTCTGGATAGCATTAACGCTTATAATTTCAAGTCTTAGATTTACTCGTATATACTGTCAGTAAAGAGCTGCAGTATACTCTCGGTATATACGGGTAGTCACGGCCCTTGGAATTATAAGGTAAATACCATCATGTCTAGGCCTCAAGCAAGTCAGGGATTCTATATAATTACGGTACTTCCATCTGAAGACCCAATTACCAAATTACGAATTTCAGTTTGAATATCAAATTGTATGAATTAAATCACACAATTACAACCTTTTTGTGCTTCTTGATAAATTTTTGACATATTTGGCTTCTCAGTTGATCTTTATTAACCAATTCGCTCTGATACCAACTGTGAGATCCCAGTTCCCACCGCGCTATGGATTCGGGGTACTAGCAGCGGAAGTAGCACTTCTTGCGCAAGGCAGGGTCCCACACTCGGGGCCTTGTCCACCACGGATATCCGGACAAAAGACTAATCTGTCGGTTTTTCCAAAACCGAACCCGGAAAAACTTCCCTTATCCGGAAAGCACGGGCGATTCCTCTAGGATAACTTTTTACTCTAACGTAGTCAAGACCATTAATAGTGATCAAACTGATCCGACTACACCTATAAAGATACTCGGTCAGATCAAGGAAGAAACTTGCACTTGGATCATTGGGTTCAACGCTTTTTTCCCCATTAAGAGGCACAGCCGTTGATTCCTATCCATAGAACAATTACTATCCGGGACTTACTTCATCTATCGTAATAACGGAAATTGAGTCTCGATTTACAGATCCATCGGTCCAGCCTAACCCCATCCGATCCCATGGGTTAGCCAACCGCCCAACCACTGTAGTGATGGGATCCAATTTGGAATTTGGTTAGGTTTTGCCCCGGGTACCAAGGAAAAGAGTTCCAAGGCCCCCTAGCCGGAAGTTCATGCAAACATAAAACTAGTCACACCACTTACACACCCAATATGAAATTGCCTTTTTCTTAGCAGCAAACATAAAACTAGTCACACCACTTACACACCCAATATGAAATTGCCTTTTTCTTAGCATCAGCTAACTTTAAAACAATCCTTTAATGAAACCATAGTACCACTGATCATAATCTTCCAATTTATCTGGTTGATTCATAATTTCCCATCATTCCTTCATCGGAGTATCTATGGCATCATTGGCAACTAGAACGCTCACCACCTGTCCACACAGGGGCCTTTTCAATAGTTCCTAGCCCATAATACTCGGCAATATAATCACTTATAAAAATCAAGATGGACTCTCATTGAAGATCAGCAAGATCAACCAACAGATCCATATAAAGAGCCATGGACTCATCCATTGAAGACCAGCAAGGTCAATCAACCAGATCCATGCCCGGTTTCACAAAACAACTCTTACTCCTTGTTCCAATATCTTCCACGACGCACGTGTGGGTATCTTCGGCGACCCAGAGCCCGAGCACCGTATGGTCAGCACCCTCTAGGATCCTTCGCAGGTGACCTAGCGCTTCACTCATAGGCCGCTTCCTTGGTCCCTCATCCACCGTACCGGAAGCTCACCATTTAAATCGAACCGAGGCTGGTCAAGACCTCGGTCGACCTTGCTACGCGAGACGTCCTCCATTGACTCTCCGTCAGCAGTTGCAACTTTAACAGTTAGGTCTTCATGACCTTAATCCACAAGACGGTCAAAATGCTTCCCCAGCATTCTTGACATAAAACAGTCATTTACAAACAGTCACAAAATACAGTTTCTAAATCGAACTCTCGTCTTTCCACATTATCCCTCCTTAGTCCACATTACTTATTCCACATTCCATTCAATGTGTACTCATTCTCATCCAATTCCTCATATCGACGACACATTAATTCACATACACATTCACATTCACATCCATACATCCACATTTACATGCATACATCCATTTTCACATCCTCATTTATACATCCACATCCCATATCCACATTCATACATACTCATCCATATCCACATCCATACATCCACATCCACATCCACATTCACATCCATACATCCACATCTACATGCATACCTCCATTTTCACATCCTCATTTATACATCCACATCCCATATCTACATTCATACATACACATCCATATCCACATCCACATCCACATTCATATTCACATCCATATATCCACATCTACATGCATACATCAATTATCACGTCCTCCTTTCATACATCCATATCCACATACATACATACATCCACATCCACATTCCCATTCACATCTATACATCCACATCTACATCCACATACATACATACATCTACATCCACATTCCCATTCACATCTATACATCCACATCTACATCCACATTCACATCCACATTCCCATTCACATCTATACATCCACATTTACATCCACATTCACATCTATGTATATACATCTTCATGCATACACCCATTTTCATATTCATACATCCATACTCCCATCTCCACATCCACACATCCACATACATACATCCATTTCCACATTCCCATTCATATAACCCCATATGCCTTCACATCTAATCTTTTACATCACATCCATTCTCGTCCTATCACAACCCATATACATCTTATCCTATCACATACACTTCTTACCTCATCCCATACACATCTTATCACATCTTAATTCATCTTATCACCTCTTATCACCTCTTATACACCTCTTATCACATCTTATACACCTCTTATCACCTCTTATACACTTCTTATCACATCTTATCACATCTCATATCTATTTATAGAATACAAGAGAATTCTTATATTTGATATAAGAGTTCTTTACGCATTTACTTATGCATAAATTCCATTTAAGGAGATTAATACTTCCGAAGTAAAATCAATCTTTTATGCATCTTCCTATGCATAAATTCATTTTAAATGAAAATGACACTTTTGAATTAAAATTCAATCTTTTATGCATCTTCCTATGCATAAATTCAATTTAGATGAGAATGACACTTTTGAATTAAAAATCAATTTTTTTTGCATCTTCCTATGCATAAATTCAATTTAGATGAGAATGACACTTTTGAATTAAAAATCAATTTTTTATGCATCTTCTTATGCATAAATTCAATTTGGTAGGAATTACACTTTTAGAATAAAAGAATTTCTCTTATGCATCTCAGTTATGCATAAAATCCATTTATGATGAAAATCACACTTTTAGTATAAAAAGAATATCTTTTATGCATACCTCCATGCATGAAATCCAACTATGATAAAAGTAACACTTTTATAATAATATAATCAACTTTTATGCATACCTCTATGCATGAAATTCAATTGTGACAAAAGTAACATTTTTACATTAAAATAATCATCTTTTATGCATACCTCTATGCATGAAATCCAAATATGATAAAAGTAACACTTTTATAATAAAATAATCAACTTTTATGCATACTTCTATGCATGAAATTCAATTGTGACAAAAGTAACACTTTTACATTAAAATAATCATCTTTTATGCATACCTCTATGCGTGAAATCCAAATATGATAAAAGTAACACTTTTACATTAAAATAATCATCTTTTATGCATACCTCTATGCATGAAATCCAAATATGATAAAAGTAACACTTTTACATTAAAATAATCATCTTTTATGCATACCTCTATGCATGAAAATCAATTATGCATAATATAAAAATCAATTTCTCTATGATTACAATGAATATCTTTCAATTAATCTAGGATGATAATTCCTAGAATATGGTAGGAAGTCCTCTTTTCATGCTTTGAATGAAATTATTTTATGCGTAATTTTTATAAAAATTTTGCCATAGCTCCGCTGCTATGACTGATAAATCTCAATTTTTCTAAGGGATAAAGCTTATCATTAAGAAAATAATTAAAATGATCCCTAATTGGATCCTTAATCCATAATGGATTGAATCATCAATATTCATGACTAAAAGCATAGAAAAAAGCCATTAATTTGGCCTCAAGCATAGTTTAATCTTGGATTAAGGAAAGCTTTATGGAAAGCTTGATTTGGATTGAGAATGGGTCATGAGTATGACCATTTCTTGAGTGAGAGAGAGAAATTACATAAAAACCATTAGAATTTAAATATAAATGGAAATTAACTTCAATAGCATTTATTAAATTATGTAACTCTTCACTACTATTCACCAATTAACTTCAATAGCATTTAAAAAACCATACCAATTAAGCTTCTTAAGCTTGAGAGGGGTTGAGAAGAGAGAACATTTA
This sequence comes from Cibotium barometz, assembly GCF_041138505.1. NCBI lineage: Eukaryota > Viridiplantae > Streptophyta > Polypodiopsida > Cyatheales > Cibotiaceae > Cibotium > Cibotium barometz. The sequence goes on along the minus strand of NC_141066.1, from coordinate 15,648,672 downwards.
GAAATTATAGAAAAGATCAATATTCACTAATTACCTTACAAATTGCTTGATTCTTTGTTCACGGTAGAGGCCCCCAACCAATCAATTGGTTAAGTATGTTGATGGAGCCACTAATGGGGATTGAAGAAAGAGGGAAGCTCCAAAAACTAGTGAATTATTAATGAATTCATAGTCCTTGGCTTAGGTGGAGTAGAGTAACGATGCATAAACACTATCTATTTTTCAACAAGGGGGAGGCTTCTATTTATAGAAAAAATTGAGCTCCTAACCAAACAAACTGATTCTAGAATTTTCTAAATCAGTTTGGTCAATATTTGACCATTTTTAGGTCAGTCAAGCTAACTTTTTGGAACTAGACTTGAATGAGGAGAGAGGAGAGATGAAATATTCAATTTTTATGAGTTTAAAACTCATTCAAGCATGTGAAATATGCACCTCCTTTAAAGAACTCCCCTTCCTTACATATGTGTCATAATGGAATCATTTTAATATTGCTCATAGTTTTTTTTTACTAATAAACCTTGTACATTTTCAACTCTTCATCTTATGTGAAAAATGCACCTCCTTTAAAGAACTCCCCTTCCTTACATATGTGTCATAATGGAATCATTTTAATATTGGTCATAGTTTTTTACTAATAAACCTTGTACATTTTCAACTCTTCATCTTATGTGAAATATGCACCTCCTTTAAAGAACTCCCCTTCCTTACATATGTGTCATAATGGAATCATTTTAATATTGCTCATAGTTTTTTACTAATAAACCTTGTACATTTTCAACTCTTCATCTTATGTGAGCATTTACTCATTTTTGGATACCCAAAATATATCATATTTTTAATATTGCTCATAGTTTTTTTACTAATAAACCTTGTACATTTTAGACTCTTCATCTTATGTGAGCATTTACTCATTTTTGGGTATCTTCTTTTACAAATTGGATTTATCTCCTCCCTACACATGGATTGATGCTATTGGCCCATAGGAACCTTAATTGGACCATAATCCAAAAATTTCTGAAAATCTAGACCCTTAGGCTAAGGTCCCTTATACCCATTTCCAATTAATTCCAATTGCACATTGGAAAGTTCTTTTTGAATTTCTGTTTCAGGGGAACTTATTTTAATAAGATGAGATAATTTTCTATCCAAAAATATTAAAAATTTGAATATTCTCTCTCTAGAATATTTTCTCTCTCTAGGTTAAAACAGTTAGAAACAAGTCTTTTATATTTCTGAAGAGGGATTGATTACAGGGGAAGATGCTGGACATTTTGAGAGGCTGGGGAGGAATCTTACATTCTCTCCCACTTGAAAAACGCGAGATGCCCTCATCTCGCAAACTGGGGGTAATTTCGCAAGATGCACAAGTATGAGACTGAGAGAAATTTTTTAATTAAGGTTAATCACCAATTAAAAAAGTCTCAAAGAGAGTAAGGATCAAGACAAGAACAAGATTTAAACTTTATTCATTCTTGGAACATATACAGTAAAGATAGAAGAACTCTTTACACTTCCATAAGCTCGTCCATCATATGATCACAAAAGCAGCACTCGCAAGCTGCGCACGTATAAGGTAAGTCATCTATGGGAATGATTCTGTTGGTTATTGCCGTGCCTATCTCAGTGATATGAGGTGTTCTAACAAAAGGACCTCTGAGAGGTAAGCCAAAAACGGGGTAAAGGCATATCTTCTCATGAGGAAGAAAACACGCCAGTAAGAAGACCCGCTCAGAAAACCCAAGATGTCTTGATCTCATGACGCAGTAGTATCGGGGACCCAAACCCAAAGCTTCAATAACCATGGCCAAGCGGACATTGTTACGAAAGTGCTGCTGACCCCAGGGTGTTACCCTAGTTATGTTTTGATAGGTCCGCCATTTGGTCTGAGCTACAGAAGTTTCCAAGTGAGGGAAAAGTGAGCGCTCATACTGTTCTATAAAATCCTTCTTCACAGACTTGCTTGCGTCTTGAAGGTGAGAAATCATCATGGATAAAACTAATTCTTGTTGCCAAGCCATGAAGGAGATTAAGAAAGAAGGAGATTGATGGGAATAAGATTACTGTGAGCGACAAGTAAAAGTTACGACTTATATAAAGGAAGGAGCTAGCGTAACTTAGAAGCCAATGGTATCTTGCCACTGAAGTTTTACCGTCTTTCCATGATTTGGGTTTGGCACATATTTCTATGAAATACATTAAGAACTTTGAGATGAGGAGATAAAAGAAGCTCGTAAGCTAAGTCACTTACTTTCTTTGAATTCAGATAAGGCTCACAATATCTGGGGGATAACTTCTTAAACTCCCCAATAGATAAAGAACTTCTTTTGGGCCGTACTCGAATGAAGACCAAAACCTTGGTATCCAAAACACCGATTTTTACTTCTGAACTCATTGTTCTGAATCCTTAAAACAGTTGGAACTCCTGAGAAGTATTCTAGGGAAAGGGTCTTCCTTTTTTAAACAGGATTTTTCTTTTATTTTAGAGAGGGAATAATTATAAGATCAAAAAGGGAGATTCTTACTCCTGTATACCTCGAAGGTTGGGGAGGAATCTTACATTCTACCCCACTTAAAAAAGTACGAGATGTCCTCATCTCGCAAGGTAGAGGATAACTCTTTTTCTTAAGATCCAATTTTATTCTGGGATTCCTTATATTTTGGTCAACCCAAGAGAATACTGGGATAAATATCCCTTAGAACTCATCAACAATTCATTCAAATCATATCATTCATATCTTTAACATGATAATGGTCCATTAGACCGAAAAATTTCCTTTTGAACATTCCTCCACGGGAATTTCAGTCAAGTAAGTTCTCAATTTGTCATCCCTTAACTTGATCTAACGGTCAAGTATTAATAATAGCAATCTGTCAGCACAATCCACTAATCTCATAGTGATTTGCTGAAATCATTATCATCATTCCAGTTATGAATATCATCACAGGGACTCATCCCATTCATCCTCATTGAGGTTTCGCTCAGCTTATTACATTTCAACCAAATTTCAGGGATCATCATTTTTCAATCAGAATCCAATTCAATTCATCAATTCTCAAACAGAATTAAAAATCATATCAACCACATTCGAAATCATCCTCTGGATAGCATTAACGCTTATAATTTCAAGTCTTAGATTTACTCGTATATACTGTCAGTAAAGAGCTGCAGTATACTCTCGGTATATACGGGTAGTCACGGCCCTTGGAATTATAAGGTAAATACCATCATGTCTAGGCCTCAAGCAAGTCAGGGATTCTATATAATTACGGTACTTCCATCTGAAGACCCAATTACCAAATTACGAATTTCAGTTTGAATATCAAATTGTATGAATTAAATCACACAATTACAACCTTTTTGTGCTTCTTGATAAATTTTTGACATATTTGGCTTCTCAGTTGATCTTTATTAACCAATTCGCTCTGATACCAACTGTGAGATCCCAGTTCCCACCGCGCTATGGATTCGGGGTACTAGCAGCGGAAGTAGCACTTCTTGCGCAAGGCAGGGTCCCACACTCGGGGCCTTGTCCACCACGGATATCCGAACAAAAGACTAATCTGTCGGTTTTTCCAAAACCGAACCCGGAAAAACTTCCCTTATCCGGAAAGCACGGGCGATTCCTCCAGGATAACTTTTTACTCTAACGTAGTCAAGACCATTAATAGTGATCAAACTGATCCGACTACACCTATAAAGATACTCGGTCAGATCAAGGAAGAAACTTGCACTTGGATCATTGGGTTCAACGCTTTTTTCCCCATTAAGAGGCACAGCCGTTGATTCCTATCCATAGAACAATTACTATCCGGGACTTACTTCATCTATCGTAATAACGGAAATTGAGTCTCGATTTACGGATCCATCGGTCCAGCCTAACCCCATCCGATCCCATGGGTTAGCCAACCGCCCAACCACTGTAGTGATGGGATCCAATTTGGAATTTGGTTAGGTTTTGCCCCGGGTACCAAGGAAAAGAGTTCCAAGGCCCCCTAGCCGGAAGTTCATGCAAACATAAAACTAGTCACACCACTTACACACCCAATATGAAATTGCCTTTTTCTTAGCAGCAAACATAAAACTAGTCACACCACTTACACACCCAATATGAAATTGCCTTTTTCTTAGCATCAGCTAACTTTAAAACAATCCTTTAATGAAACCATAGTACCACTGATCATAATCTTCCAATTTATCTGGTTGATTCATAATTTCCCATCATTCCTTCATCGGAGTATCTATGGCATCATTGGCAACTAGAACGCTCACCACCTGTCCACACAGGGGCCTTTTCAATAGTTCCTAGCCCATAATACTCGGCAATATAATCACTTATAAAAATCAAGATGGACTCTCATTGAAGATCAGCAAGATCAACCAACAGATCCATATAAAGAGCCATGGACTCATCCATTGAAGACCAGCAAGGTCAATCAACCAGATCCATGCCCGGTTTCACAAAACAACTCTTACTCCTTGTTCCAATATCTTCCACGACGCACGTGTGGGTATCTTCGGCGACCCAGAGCCCGAGCACCGTATGGTCAGCACCCTCTAGGATCCTTCGCAGGTGACCTAGCGCTTCACTCATAGGCCGCTTCCTTGGTCCCTCATCCACCGTACCGGAAGCTCACCATTTAAATCGAACCGAGGCTGGTCAAGACCTCGGTCGACCTTGCTACGCGAGACGTCCTCCATTGACTCTCCGTCAGCAGTTGCAACTTTAACAGTTAGGTCTTCATGACCTTAATCCACAAGACGGTCAAAATGCTTCCCCAGCATTCTTGACATAAAACAGTCATTTACAAACAGTCACAAAATACAGTTTCTAAATCGAACTCTCGTCTTTCCACATTATCCCTCCTTAGTCCACATTACTTATTCCACATTCCATTCAATGTGTACTCATTCTCATCCAATTCCTCATATCGACGACACATTAATTCACATACACATTCACATTCACATCCATACATCCACATTTACATGCATACATCCATTTTCACATCCTCATTTATACATCCACATCCCATATCCACATTCATACATACTCATCCATATCCACATCCATACATCCACATCCACATCCACATTCACATCCATACATCCACATCTACATGCATACCTCCATTTTCACATCCTCATTTATACATCCACATCCCATATCTACATTCATACATACACATCCATATCCACATCCACATCCACATTCATATTCACATCCATATATCCACATCTACATGCATACATCAATTATCACGTCCTCCTTTCATACATCCATATCCACATACATACATACATCCACATCCACATTCCCATTCACATCTATACATCCACATCTACATCCACATACATACATACATCTACATCCACATTCCCATTCACATCTATACATCCACATCTACATCCACATTCACATCCACATTCCCATTCACATCTATACATCCACATTTACATCCACATTCACATCTATGTATATACATCTTCATGCATACACCCATTTTCATATTCATACATCCATACTCCCATCTCCACATCCACACATCCACATACATACATCCATTTCCACATTCCCATTCATATAACCCCATATGCCTTCACATCTAATCTTTTACATCACATCCATTCTCGTCCTATCACAACCCATATACATCTTATCCTATCACATACACTTCTTACCTCATCCCATACACATCTTATCACATCTTAATTCATCTTATCACCTCTTATCACCTCTTATACACCTCTTATCACATCTTATACACCTCTTATCACCTCTTATACACTTCTTATCACATCTTATCACATCTCATATCTATTTATAGAATACAAGAGAATTCTTATATTTGATATAAGAGTTCTTTACGCATTTACTTATGCATAAATTCCATTTAAGGAGATTAATACTTCCGAAGTAAAATCAATCTTTTATGCATCTTCCTATGCATAAATTCATTTTAAATGAAAATGACACTTTTGAATTAAAATTCAATCTTTTATGCATCTTCCTATGCATAAATTCAATTTAGATGAGAATGACACTTTTGAATTAAAAATCAATTTTTTTTGCATCTTCCTATGCATAAATTCAATTTAGATGAGAATGACACTTTTGAATTAAAAATCAATTTTTTATGCATCTTCTTATGCATAAATTCAATTTGGTAGGAATTACACTTTTAGAATAAAAGAATTTCTCTTATGCATCTCAGTTATGCATAAAATCCATTTATGATGAAAATCACACTTTTAGTATAAAAAGAATATCTTTTATGCATACCTCCATGCATGAAATCCAACTATGATAAAAGTAACACTTTTATAATAATATAATCAACTTTTATGCATACCTCTATGCATGAAATTCAATTGTGACAAAAGTAACATTTTTACATTAAAATAATCATCTTTTATGCATACCTCTATGCATGAAATCCAAATATGATAAAAGTAACACTTTTATAATAAAATAATCAACTTTTATGCATACTTCTATGCATGAAATTCAATTGTGACAAAAGTAACACTTTTACATTAAAATAATCATCTTTTATGCATACCTCTATGCGTGAAATCCAAATATGATAAAAGTAACACTTTTACATTAAAATAATCATCTTTTATGCATACCTCTATGCATGAAATCCAAATATGATAAAAGTAACACTTTTACATTAAAATAATCATCTTTTATGCATACCTCTATGCATGAAAATCAATTATGCATAATATAAAAATCAATTTCTCTATGATTACAATGAATATCTTTCAATTAATCTAGGATGATAATTCCTAGAATATGGTAGGAAGTCCTCTTTTCATGCTTTGAATGAAATTATTTTATGCGTAATTTTTATAAAAATTTTGCCATAGCTCCGCTGCTATGACTGATAAATCTCAATTTTTCTAAGGGATAAAGCTTATCATTAAGAAAATAATTAAAATGATCCCTAATTGGATCCTTAATCCATAATGGATTGAATCATCAATATTCATGACTAAAAGCATAGAAAAAAGCCATTAATTTGGCCTCAAGCATAGTTTAATCTTGGGTTAAGGAAAGCTTTATGGAAAGCTTGATTTGGATTGAGAATGGATCATGAGTATGACCATTTCTTGAGTGAGAGAGAGAAATTAGATAAAAACCATTAGAATTTAAATATAAATGGAAATTAACTTCAATAGCATTTATTAATTTATGTAACTCTTCACTACTATTCACCAATTAACTTCAATAGCATTTAAAAAACCATACCAATTAAGCTTCTTAAGCTTGAGAGGGGTTGAGAAGAGAGAACATTGAGAAATTATAGAAAAGATCAATATTCACTAATTACCTTACAAATTGCTTGATTCTTTGTTCACGGTAGAGGCCCCCAACCAATCAATTGGTTAAGTATGTTGATGGAGCCACTAATGGGGATTGAAGAAAGAGGGAAGCTCCAAAAACTAGTGAATTATTAATGAATTCATAGTTCTTGGCTTAGGTGGAGTAGAGTAACGATGCATAAACACTATCTATTTTTCAACAAGGGGGAGGCTTCTATTTATAGGAAAAATTGAGCTCCTAACCAAACAAACTGATTCTAGAATTTTCTAAATCAGTTTGGTCAATATTTGACCATTTTTAGGTCAGTTAAGCTAACTTTTTGGAACTAGACTTGAATGAGGAGAGAGGAGAGATGAAATATCTCAATTTTTATGAGTTTAAAACTCATTCAAGCATGTGAAATATGCACCTCCTTTAAAGAACTCCCCTTCCTTACATATGTGTCATAATGGAATCATTTTAATATTGCTCATAGTTTTTTTTTTACTAATAAACCTTGTACATTTTAAACTCTTCATCTTATGTGAAATATGCACCTCCTTTAAAGAACTCCCCTTCCTTACATATGTGTCATAATGGAATCATTTTAATATTGGTCATAGTTTTTTACTAATAAACCTTGTACATTTTCAACTCTTCATCTTATGTGAAATATGCACCTCCTTTAAAGAACTCCCCTTCCTTACATATGTGTCATAATGGAATCATTTTAATATTGCTCATAGTTTTTTACTAATAAACCTTGTACATTTTCAACTCTTCATCTTATGTGAGCATTTACTCATTTTTGGATACCCAAAATATATCATATTTTTAATATTGCTCATAGTTTTTTTACTAATAAACCTTGTACATTTTAGACTCTTCATCTTATGTGAGCATTTACTCATTTTTGGGTATCTTCTTTTACAAATTGGATTTATCTCCTCCCTACACATGGATTGATGCTATTGGCCCATAGGAACCTTAATTGGACCATAATCCAAAAATTTCTGAAAATCTAGACCCTTAGGCTAAGGTCCCTTATACCCATTTCCAATTAATTCCAATTGCACATTGGAAAGTTCTTTTTGAATTTCTGTTTCAGGGGAACTTATTTTAATAAGATGAGATAATTTTCTATCCAAAAATATTAAAAATTTGAATATTCTCTCTCTAGAATATTTTCTCTCTCTAGGTTAAAACAGTTAGAAACAAGTCTTTTATATTTCTGAAGAGGGATTGATTACAGGGGAAGATGCTGGACATTTTGAGAGGCTGGGGAGGAATCTTACATGCTCCACTGGTGATGTAGAGTACTATCTTTCCTCTTCTTCTCCACAAGTTTTTCTCCTTGGAATCAAAGCCTTGGGAATAGCTAAATCTGATGTAGACTAGTACATAGTCACTAGCACTATGTGCTCGTACCATGCAGGTACCTGATTATGATAAAAACTAGGAAAAGGAGCATAATAATGACATCCTAAGACATCTTCTAGTAGGTGTTTAAAATGAAAGGGGAAGGGGTCCTATTTATATAAAAATGCAACATAACTACCCCCCTACATGCACATAAATGCATGCACTACTTACATGGCTTTAGTTTAACTGGAGCTTTCTTTTAGCTGACTAGCCCAAATCTTATCTCATGCAAGCACGATTACGTAAACTCAAGCTTTCCTTGTTATCTCCTCATGCATTAATTTAATATTTGAATAAAATAATTAGAGATCTTTTAACCATTCCCTACACATCTTTAATTTTTTAATGTTCCTAGGCTTCAACCTTAACAATTCTCTACCAAATCTTACAAATTAGTTATTTTCTACTTGACCATGCCCATTTTTTTTCTAGGCTTTAATTAAAATTTAGACAATTTCTGTATGTATGACTATGTAGACACATGCACATGTATGATAAAATTCACATGGGTTAATTTCTTAATAAAATATAATGTGCACATTTTGCATCTTGATTTTTTCTCTTATTAATTTACTTTTTATCAAATTTTATTACATAATTTTGGTGTATGTTTGGCATAGTCATCTATGTTACCAGTGTGCACATATGTGCAAAATGTGCACATATGCACATGGTCTTCCCCTCACACATAAAATTATTAATTTAGTTTTTAATTAATTTTTCTTAAGCCTTTGTATAAAGTTTGACTCTATACTAGTTATCTTACCCCTACACTGTCCCTAGGGTTTACTGTCCCTAGGGTATACAATTATGCATGGGCCTAGACATAAATCTAAACTTAATTTTCCCAAATAATGTATGTATGTTACCAAATTAATTTTTCTCTAACTCAAGTTTACAATAATTTATTTATAAATTTTAGAAGCACACATAAGAGCTATCTTACAATTAGGGGGGTTTAAATGCTTCACCTATTTCGAAACTAAGAGAGAAGATTTTTTCCTCAAAAAAGTAGCCTCTTTTTTTTTGGTGAAAAGAGATGTTTTGAATTAGAAATAGGAAAATCTTACAAACAATCAAGGGGGTTTAAATGGTTCACCTATTCGAAACTAAGAGAGAAGATTTTTTCCTCAAAAAAGTAGCCTCTTTTTTTGTGAAAAGAGATGTTTTGAATTAGAAATAGGAAAATTTTAATGCTAATTAATATCCTTGGGAAAAGAGATCTTGTGTAATAATAAATAATTTAAAACACATATTTGAGAAAAAGAGCCCACATGTTTTCAAAAAAGAACTTCATAAAAAAAAGATAAACTTTAAAGAAAATCTATATTGAAAAAGAAAAGAGCTTCATTGCTATTTAAATCGGGCACTATATTTTTGAATTATGACACTTTCTTTTTGGAAAAATAGTTAAAGTATCCTTTTTGTACTTGTGTGAGCTTTTAGAAAGGCTTTTGTTATACAAGTTGAGGTTTACATGGCACAAAATGTGTCATGTTTTATGCCCATGTGAATTTTTAAAAAGTTATGCCCATGTGTGTGTGTGTGTGTGTATGTACGTGTACACACACACACACACACACACACACACACACACACACAAAATACCATAACCATTCAAAATTTGGATTTTATTTATAGTACATGCTTTAGGATTTTTGGAGTCCTGGCCTTATTTCACTACATTTTTCTTCATAAAAGATCAGTTTATGAACATCCAAACATTGTTGGATCAAGTATGGCAATTTTCAATTGTGAAGTCCTTTTTTTTTGCCTACTATGGGGCACTTTAATCTGCGCATTTGGTGCACTTCACAATATGGTTACCCTATCATGCGATGAGAATATCATAGAGAACCGTGGAGGCATCCTCTTGAACTATTGTCTTACAAGTTTTGAGCTCGCTCATAGCTATATAGAGCTATATAAAGAACACCTCTATTGTACCACCAAGGTGCTTTACTTTTAAGCCAAAATGAGGACCCATGAATGCCATAGATTTTCCAAAAGAGCTATATAAAGAACACCTCTATTGTACCACCAAGGTGCTTTACTTTTAAGCCAAAATGAGGACCCATGAATGCCATAGATTTTCCAAAAGAGCTCACCAAATGCGCCACTATTGGAGCTATGTTCCTAGACTGGGTTGAGGCTCCTAAATGTCTAATTTGAGACTCTAGATTAGGAGAAATTGAGGGAAATGAGAGAAATCAAAAGAATTTGAAGAAATTAGAGGAATTGGAAATGAAAAAAGGAGAATTGGAGAGATATTGGACGAATGGGGAAAAACTGGAGAGACTTGGAGAAAATTGGAGCTGAGGGAAACATGAAAACTTTATTAAAATTGAGAAAATGAGAAATTTTTTGGAAGAATTGGGAGAAAATGAAGAAATTGGGAAGGGAAACAACAACAAACAGTGTGTATGGGTTGCCATAACATAAGGAACTTTTTTTTTCATTTTACTCAAATTGGAATAGAGGAGGTAGGAGGGTATGTTCATACGAAACAGTATGATATATGCATAGGTTGAACGCCTCAAACCACCCCTAAGCCTAAGGTTTCCTTGCTAAAGAGAATCTCCAAGTGGCTTGCATAGCCCTTCAAAGTGAGGATTTTTTTCATCACTTGGACTTATTTAAAGGCACGGTTTTGTTGCTCATTTTTATTTATAGATTCCCTTTTGGCTTTGAAGTCAAAATATGGCTCTCAAAAGTCTTAAAATCTTGGTAAAGGCATCTTTGAAGTGCTCTTATTGGAAAAATCTGTCTTCAAAATACTCATAAAAAATCCCTTAGTCCTCTCAAACAAAGGTCTGGTACATTCTCATATGTGGAAAACTTCCATAGACATGTATTAAATCATATCTTGTTTGTAGAATGTGTATGCACAATTGATGGATTTGTCACCATATTTGTGGGCCTCTATGGAAGAATTGCCTTAATCTTTGGGCAAGGTGCTCTATGTACCAACAAACCCTAACTCTTGAACGCTAGGAAGTTTAGATCCTAGGGGTTTTCTTTCTCAACCTTCAACTCTTATTTGGCAACTATGTAGGTGCTTCTTTTATATGAAAGTTTGGAAACTATGTGGGCACTTGTTTTTTGTGGAAAATTTGGAGACTACACTTCTAATTGAAAGATAGGAGGATAAACAAGAGTCCAGAGCTAAAATAATAGGTTTATAATCTTGGGAAGAGGGCTTTATTCTCATGGTCAAATAGTCCAATGAGAAAAATCCTAACAAAGAGAAAGGAATTGATAAGACCCTAGATAGAAAAAGGGAGAATTTTGGGATCAATTAAAGATGACTAGGATATTCAAAGGCCTCTAGAATAAGAAGAAGAGACCAAACTCTAACACACTTGTTGAAAAGGATAACCCCTAAATTCGTATTTTTGGGGGGTCAAAAGGATAACAATATCAATTGGTTAAGGAGAGAAGGAGAAAAAGATCTATACTTCTTTCCCCTAGCTCTAATCCCAACATGTATAATGGTCACAAAAACCTAAAACAAGATCCATATACAAATACAAGTTAACTAGTAAATCCCCTAATGCTTTGATCAATTTTGGACACAAGAGGACTTGGCAAACATGGAAGAAAGATATTTATAGGGGATTATGGAAGGGATTCGTGAAACTCCTTTATCAAAATACAAGATTGCAAGGCCACTCTTCTCCTACTTGATCCCATAGGGGATTATGTAAGGGGTTAGTGAAACTCCTTTAAGTAGATAAAGGGCTACATGACCACTCTTCATCTACTTGATCCCATACATTTTCTCACTTTGAGTATCAAAGGAAAGCATAAAACAAGGGAAATCAAATCTGGTCTATGGAGAGAAAACACTAGGAGAATTTAGGACATAGTACTTAAATAGCTCATTAAAATTGGTATAATTTAGGACACGATACTTAAATAGCTCATTAAAATTGGTATAATTTTTAATTGCTTACTATATGTAAACTTCACATTCCAAATGAACTTCTTAAAAAACCTTTTGATGTGGTCTCATGCTTGCTCTAACTTTAGCTCCATCATAAAAAGAAAAATCTCCATCTTGGCAATGCCACATACCTCCTCTAATTCATCTCCTAATTCATCTCCAATGCCACCAAGCTTCATGTGTTGGTTATATATATATTGGTCCAAAAAAAAAGCCTCATACTCCCTAAGTGTAAAAAAAAAAAGCCTCAATCAAGCTAATGAACAAAGTAAGAACTCAAATCCAAATCCATTACACAATCTTTAATATCTCATGGCTTCAACAAGGTGAAGGACACATAAGCTAAAATTATATATTTTATTAACCCTGGGTTTTCACATTATGTGCCCTATTGTTTGAGTGAGTGTCCTTTAGCCTTCACCCTTTTCGTGGCCTTTTTTACACCATTGTCTCTTTGTGATTCTTCTATTATTGGAAATCAATGCTCCACCCTTGCCATCATCATTGTGTAGGTCACAAATTGCTCTATTTTATGATGCCAAGAAGAACAGAGGAATACCACCAAGTTTTTGCTGGACTTCTCAAGTTTTCTCCTTTGATAGATGAGACCACATTATTGAATAGATTTATCTAGAAGTTGAACCCACCCTTGGATAGTTTGTTATTGGAAATCAATGCTCCACCCTTGTCATCATCATTGTGCAGGTCACAAGTTGCTCTATTTTATGATCCCAAGAAGAACTCTATAGGAATACTACCAAGTTTTTGATGGAATTCTCTGGTTTTCCCCTCCGATGGACGAGACCACATTATTGAATAGATTTTTCTCTTTGTGATTCCTCTATTATTGGAAATCAATGCTCCACCCTTGTCATCATCACTATGCAGGTCACAAGTTGCTCTATTTTATGATGCCGAGAAGAACTCTATAGGAATACCACCAAGTTTTTGTTGGACTTGTTAGGTTTTCCCCTCCGATGGATGAGACCGCATTATTAAATAGATTTATCTAGAAGCTAAACCCACCCTTGGATGGTCTCGTGAAGAATGCAAAGCCATTATCTATCTATAAAGCCATTGCAAAGGCTTTTCTTGACATTAATACAAGGCTTTTCTTGACATCAATACAAGGAATAAAGCTAAGGGATTCATGAACAATAAGATAACTTTGGAACAGCTATAGTGCCGCTCTGATACCTAGGCCAAAGAAGAGTCGTGACTAGAATTGTTAGATTAAGGTAGGAAAATGAATCGACACTTTGTTGAGCTCTTTATAAAGAAATATACAGTGTTATGTGGTTTTCATTAATCAAGCTTTAATTATATCATTAAGGGAAAAATAAGCATTAGCTTTGCATTCCTAGGTTAGTTAAGATTAGATTAATGTATTTCATTTGATAATTTAATTAAAATTAGGGATTAATATTTTACTAATCACAATCGTCTCACTATATATTTCAACAAGCACTATTTTGATTATATCTTGTGATTTTGGATTCCAATTTTCAAAATCTAGAATCAGGAGATCGAGCTCACTCTACAACCCTAAAGGTTCAATTGGGAATGATAAGGGCTATAAAATTTTATTTTTCTAAATCCTTAATCTTGATTAGTGAAGCACATGTCATGTGTTAAACACTAGGCTCCATTAGCTTCAGATTGGTGTAATTAGATTTGATTTTTTATTTAGTATACAACCGTGTATTAAATTTTAGAGGCATCTAGTACGTGGAAGGGCCTTTTATGAGTGAGGTTTTTACTTTCGGTGATAGTTTTACTCATGTTGCATGAATACTAACCCAAACTAAATTGATAAATATAGTGTAAGGGATTTTTTATTTGGGATAAAGTGCCTCAATGTGTGCTTGCAAGAATGACTGATGAGATAGAGAGCAAGAGAGGAAGAAGAGATTATCAATTGATAAAATGATGGAAACCCGAAGACTCCTTCTTTAAGTATGAGAGGGGAACAACACAAAACCTTGACTCTAAAAAAGTAAAAAAAACAAACTCTCCATCTTCTTTTCTCTCTTCTTTCTCTTCTTCTCTCTCTTCTTTTTCTTCTTCTTCTCTTTCTTCTTTCTCCTCCTCCTCTTCTTCTCTTCCTTCTCTCTTCTTCTTCTTCTTCTTCTTCTTCTTCTTCTTCTCCCACAACTCTTCTCGTACTGCCACGCAGTCCTCCGTTAATCCCATATGGCGTCCTGTTCGCCCAATGGAAAAAGTATAAAGGAAAAAACGATGGATATTTTGTCTTTGTCTCTGGAGGAGACACCCGTGCCGCGGTGGCTGGATGGCGTGTTGTTGCCATTGCCCGTCATCTCGTCGATTATTGCCGATGCTATTTGTGATGGGGTCGACCTTGATATGCCAGTCAGCTAGTGGGTTGTGTTGAGCCATCTATGTTTTGTCGGTTATGTTGACGGCTGTTCTGTGCATTGCTGTCTATGTTCGGTCGATTGTTTGACGATCATTCTATGCATTGTCGGCTGCCTTGATCGGTGTCCCTTGTTAGGACTTGTGCTCGTGGCTTTGCCTAAGTGGCTCTAGTGGTATAACGGTCCAGATGGATCCTTGGATTTCGTGCCTATGCTGCTGTTTCTCTGTGCACTATAACACACAGGACCTGTTGGTCCCAGGCCCGCACTCTGAGTGCCCAAACACACACCTTTTTGATGGACGGAACGTAGCCTGGTCTCTCTGATACCACTGAAACGAGAAACCGCAGATCTTAGGAAATGCGCGCAATAGAAAAATACCAAAATGAGAGAACACCAGATTGGGTCCCAACTGCCCCCTAAAGCATGTGCCAAAAGCATCCTTGCTTGAGTATTTATAGATTTTATTACTTAAAAAATAAAGTCAACATTAGATGATTTGGGAAAATCTCATATTTTGGGCATCAATCACTCCATTTAATTTTGGATATATCTTAAACATGCTAACTCCAAATTTGTCTCGAAGATTGTAGATCTAGATTCTACTCTTCAAGATCTAGATTGTTCTGTGCATTGTTGTCTATGTTCGGTCGATTGTTCTGACGGTCGTTCTGTGCATTGTCGGCTGCCTTGATCGGTGTCCCTTGTTAGGACTTGTGCTCGTGGCTTTGCCTGAGTGGCTCTGGTGGTATAACGTTCCGGATGGATCCTTGGATTTCGTGCCTATGCTGCTGTTTCTCTGTGCACTATAACACACAGGATCTGTTGGTCCCAGGCCCGCACTCTGAGTGCACAAACACACACACCTTTCTGATGGATGGAACACAGCTTGGTCTCTTTGATACCACTGAAACGAGAAACCGCATATCTCAGGAAATGCGCGCAATAGAAAAATACCAAAACGAGAGAACACCAGATTGGGTCCCAACTGCCCCCTAAAGCATGTGCCAAAAGCATCCTTGCTTGAGTATTTATAGATTTTATTACTTAAAAAATGAAGTCAACATTAGATGATTTGGGAAAATCTCATATTTTGGGCATCAATCACTCCATTTAATTTTGGATATATCTTAAACATGCTAACTCCAAATTTGCCGAAGATTGTAGATCTAGATTCTACTCTTCAAGATCTTTTCAATAATATGTCACATAAGGGGGTTTTGACAAAATTTTGGACAAGTTCACCATGATTCCATTTTTCAGATGGGAATGGGATTTTCCCCGAATTATCTATTATAGGTTACATGGCTATTTTGGTCCTTTCTTGCTCTACAAGCTTTTCTTTTACAAAAATTAAAATATCTAAAAATCTCACTCCCTTGATATTTCTACCTGTCCCTAGACATTTGTGAAAACAATGTTAGGTACCCTCTTCCAGGTGCCTATATACATACCATATGTATTCATATTGACTTGAGGCTTGGTGTGCATGAAGAATGGGCCAAACTTAATCTATATTCATAGGCTTGTAGTAAATAGACCATGGGAAGGGACTTATAGAACGTGGCATAGACATCTATAAATTCCTTTATGTATTTCTCTACCAGATGCTTAAAAGTAGTGTTCAAAGTTCCTATCCGAGTTACTTAGCCAACTCTTCAAATGTGCTTTGAATTTCATGTACTAGTGACTTTCCTCAAGTATGAGGCCTGTGCAAGGACTCATGCTTATTTGATTACTAGAACACCACTTTCAAGTGTTGGGTGTAAATAACTTTTGGGTTCTAGACAACCATATGCAAAAATTGTGTCTGTGGTATACTTTAACATGTCTAAAAAATACCCAAATCCTGTCAGAATTGGTCAAGGTTTGATATACCTAAGGTTTAGACATTAGAGAAGGTCTATACAAGCCCGTGCAAATTTGACATCCAAAAGACCCTTATTCTCTCTAGGCGTGGGACAATATTCTAGCCTTGATGCAAAACATTTTGCATTTTCACAATTCTTGCACTTGGAAAACTAACATAATCATAGTGCACCTCAACGTGCTTTGTGCGAGCATGAAAAACTGGATTCCTCATAACTACCATAGCACTCTGACTGTTAGTGAAGATGGTAGTGGTTGAGGACTCGCCAATACCCAAATCATCAAGGTGCTTGAGCCAAACACACTGAATTATAGCTGTAAATGCTACCCTGTACTCAGCTTCACCAGCTAGAAGTGGCCAAAATGGGTTGCTTCTTGTTGAGCGATGATGTACATGAATCACCAAGGTGAAAGAAAAATCTACTCGTGTGGACACTCGTGTGTCATAACATCCATCCCAGTCTGAGTCTATAGATGCGTATAGCTGTGATTTACCCCCCTTGGGATAAAATAACCTAAAGTGATTGGTGCCCTTTAGGTAATGGAACACCTATTTAATAGATTGTCAATGCTTTGTGCCTAGGCTATGCATAAATCTGCTCAATATTGAGACCACATATTGAATGTCAAGCCTCATGTTACACAAAAAGCTAAGGCATCCAATAGCTTCTTGATACAAGCCATCATTAAAAGGGTCACCTGGATCTTCAAGATTTAGTCGTAAACCTAGATCCATAGGTGTAGCCCACAGATTTACAGTCTGCAAGATTGAACCTCTTCAATAATGCATCTATGTATTTCCTCTGTAGCATAACAACGCCATCAACGCCATCATTAAGCTGCCAAAACTCAATACCCAAATAATAATACAGTGGTCCAAAACTTGACATCTCAAAAGACCTCTAAATCAGTTATAAAAGCTTAAATATAATCGTCTCATTAGGGCCTGTGGGCAACATGTCATCAACATATAACACGATGAGTAATAAAACATCCTAGTCCTCTTAATATTGAGGGTACTATCAGTTAGAATGTTGCAAAAACCTTGTATAACCAAGTATGCATGTATCTTTTCGTACCATGCTTTGGGAGACTGCTTAAGACCATATAAAGCTTTCTTCGATCTACATACTTTTGATTCTTGAATTTTCTAAACAAAAACACAAGTTTGAGATACATAGACCTCCTCACGCAAATCTCCATTCAAGAAAGCAGTTTGATATCTAACTGATATACATTCCAACCTTTATGTGTTACAAATGCAATGATAGTTTGCATGGTAGTCATACGACATTCTGCCATGGTAGTCATATGACATGTGGATGCAAATGCAATGATACACTCTGCATGGTAGTCATAGTACATGTGGATGCAAATGCAATGATACATTCTGCATGGTAGTCATACAACATGTGGATGCAAATGCAATGATACATTCTGCATGGTAGTCATACAACATGTGGATGCGAAGGTTTCACTATAGTCAATGCCTTTCATTGCTACAAGCCTAGCTTTGTATCGCTCAACACTGCCATCTGCTCTACGTTTGAGCTTGTAATAAATCCATTTCATACCCATGGGCTTCTTACAAAGAGTTGCCAAATCCCATGTATCATTTTTTGAGCTTGTAATAAATCCATTTCATACCCATGGGCTTCTTACAAAGAGTTGCCAAATCGCTCAACATTGCTCTACGTTTGAGCTTGTAATAAATCCATTTCATACCCATGGGCTTCTTACAAAGAGTTGCCAAATCCCATGTATCATTTTTTAGTATCGAATCATACTTAGATTGTATAGCACTCATCCAATTTTCAAATTCCTTTGCTTCATCAAAGGAGACAAGTTCCTTTTCATCACATAAATTGGCAATAAGAGCATAACTTGCATCAACAAGAGATACGTGTTGAGATCTTGAACGTGTTCTGCTAGGTAAAGGAGTGGCCAATTTGTTGTCACGTACTGTTTGCACACCAGCCATTTTGGGATACTTTTTAACTTCTCAATTTTCCTTCTTTCCTCATCAACTGCATCATCCACATTTGCCTCATCAATAGGTTGATCTATGGGCTGAAAAACATGCTGATTTGTAACGTCTGTGCGCTGATTTTCAACATTCCTTTGATTACCCAGATGCTCTATGTAAAGCCTTTGTAAGACACCATATATTGGATTGCATATGCGTGTGATATCATGGAGTGAAAGTAAACATTGTTATCTAATGGAAGGCTCCTAGTGGAAAATGCATGTGTTTTGATTAAAAAAGAGTGGTGTTGCATGTATACTACTACACGCTACCCCAAGTACCAAGACTTGGAACCACACCAACATAGAGGCTATCTTTATGGAGGACCAGGAGTTTGCATGAGTGGGAGATGGATGACATTGATACTTATCCTCAACATAACCTTGACTTTGATCATTTTCCTTTGACCCCAGCATACTCTTTTATAACTCACATGTCTCTTTTATTGCATTCTCTCTTGTGTGAGGACATAAGCTAAAAGAGAGATGGGAATAATATAAATTGTAGTGTGTGCACATGACCTATGGTTGTAAAAGCGAGGTCTTGAGGCTCACAATTGGGAAGAGAAAAACGGGGCTGTGGATATTTTGGGCATTGTTCATGTGGGGGACAAGTGTATGTAAAAGGGTAGGAACTAAAAGGAGGCTTAAGCCTGAAACTACCTCAAGATGTATAAACACCCCCTTAGGTGCTCATTTGTACCTCTCTTGATCATTTTGTACCTCTCTTAATCATTTTGTACTGCTCTTAGATGTTTTTACCCCTTTAACTAGTCGTTCAGTCTTTCTCTACTTCTTGGAGTACAATAGCTTCTCTACTTCTTAGAGTACAACTAGAAGGTGGCTTGAGACTCAAACTACCTCAAGACCTATAAATACCCCCTTGAGTGCTCATTTGTACCTCTGTGGCTCATTTTGCACCTCTCTTAGATGTTCGAACCGCTTTAACTAGTATTTTGGTAAACCTCTCTACTTCTTGGAGTACATTTTCTCACTACTTCTTGGCAAGTCCATTGTATCTAGTCTTTGTTTTAGTCCAAATCTATGATAATAATTAGCATAATCTAGATAGAGGTAGATTAAGCTCACAAAACCAATAAAGGCACATCAAAACTAACTTAATCTAGATAGAGGTAGATTAAGCTCACAAAACCAATAATGGCACATCAAAACTAACTTTCAGAAGGTCGACAAACCCTAATCAGAGGAATTAATGGAGGCTCGCATGCGAGCTACTGGAAACTCTAAAGAGGTGGGTGTGTTCACACGAGCGAGCAAACCAAGCGTCCAGCAAGAGGTTGGACCAGCAACTAGTCAAATCTGGAAGGCGGCCAATCAAGGTAAAGAGAACGACCGGGTGTCCGGGTCCTTTTTATTTTTAAAATTAACTCTAGATTTGGTTCTGATGTCTACGTAGGCACGAAAAAAAAATCTTGACCAATCAACGTAACCATAGTCCAAGGGCAAAAATACTCTTTAATAGTCCTCTCGAAGACCAAAAGGGGGGCATTGGAAATAGGACAATTCACCAAAAACGGAGGAGGTTTAATGGCAAATTGTAAAAAATTAACCCTCCAATTTGAAAATAGAAGGTTTTAAAACCTGCAAATTTTTAAGGCATTTTAGTTATATTTCTTGGCTGAAAACCTTGCAAAATTTCAATAAAAACCTTTAAAAATTTCAAGTTGAAGGTATTTTTGTATCTCTTAAGCAAAATGTTTTATGGCTTCTTTTATGTTATAAATAGAATTATGTTATACGTACCAAAAAAGGGAAAAAAGGTTGGTCTCGAAACATCTCGAAACATCTCGAAGTAGAAAAAGTTTGAATGTGGCATGCTGCACTGTAAAATAATACGTTGAATGGTTCCATCATGCATATTTGAATGGCCTCAAGAAAACGTTTATAATCAAAATTAGCAGTAATAATTTAGACTTAACTGTTGCGTGTCCCAATGGCAATCGCATACAGCGCTCTCCCTGTCCGCATGAAAAGCATGTGCATTATTCTAAGGCTACAATCAGCAAAAGCAAGCTACCCATTCATGAAAAAAAGCAAAAAAAACTTAGTAGAGAGTTGACTGCTGTAGTTGAAACTTGACTTTTATCAAGCCATTGCTGCTGCAGTAATCTTGATACACGGCTCTTAATTCGATAAATGCATTGGGCAGATACGTAATCGGAGATCGCCCACTTTTTGCTAATCACAAAGCTAAGCTTGATACACGCATGTATTTTGGGCGCTCTTAATTCGAGAGAGAAACGCAATCGGAGATCGCCCACCTTTTGCTAATCACCACCCATTTTTTGCTGATCACATAATCATCGCCCATTTTGTGCTAATCACAAAGCTAACCACTTAATCAGAATGTGCCCCTCTACCAGAGAAGGTCCCAAGCAGGAGCTGAGCAGGCAGGACTTTCCAGATGATTTCCTCTTCGGAACTGCAACTTCTGCTTACCAGGTGCTAATCTTTTCTTATGGTAATCTTATTGGCTATGCTCTTGCTGATAATATTATTTTACATGGCTGGAGCAAGTTTATAAGGGATCATTTCTTCCACTTTACTTTCCAAGGAGAGTCACACATGCATGTCCTTGAGATGGGCATGGGAGAGAGGCAACACCCTCTATTGTTTATGTTTTTTATTTGTTAGAAAGATACTCTAAGATTAATTTTGATTGTGATTTTTAAATTGGCACCAATTTGCCTCTAACCCATGCAGACATCCCATGTATACCATTGGGAAGGGAAGGGAATGGGCCATGGAACCTCATTTCATAGAACAGTGTGCCTTGAACCCATGCACACATCCATGTACATCATTGTGAGCTTAAGGAATGGATCTCATGAAATAGGAGAAGACATCAGGAGAACTCTCATTGAGATACCCTTTCATCTTAAAATTGTACGCATAAGTAGAGGTTATGTGAGTTTGAAAAGCTAAACAGTGAGTTCATAGATCAGATCAGTCCATGTGAGGGGTGGTTATTCCCTTAATGGCCTCCTACAGCAGGCTTGCATGCAGTGAGGCTGGTCATTAGAATCCCCTCGCACACGTTCTGTGATCTGCTATGAGGAGAATGAGGGAAAGAGAAAAGGGCCGGGGGGGTTTTCTTTAGAGGCTTGGACCCAAGGGGTACTGCCGCTAAGACCCACTACATGCATAAGACCTCATGGGATACCCTTATGTCCACCAAGACTCTCAATAACAGTTCATGACAGAATCGTTCCAAGTTCCTGGCTGCATGTTGCATGTTTCTACCCTCGGTACTGAAATGGTGGTAATGTGTATGGAGAGGCCATGTTTTGTTATTCATCTCAATTCTTTCGCTTTATGAGAGTCGTCTACTCCTTCCAAAGCAAAATGTATGAATGATGACAACAGCCATGAGAGCCCACACCCTCTGTATGTAAGTGACCAGTTGAAATAAGGCACCTGTGTGGAGGGGCTGGGCTATAAACTCTACAAGAATGATGTGGTGTGGGATAAAGGGCTTTCTGCAAATAAGTCTCGAGAGCATCATGACTTTAAACCTGCATTTGAGGACATATTTGCAGCCAGTCTCTTGTGTGCTTGGGATCATCTCAGGCCGGTTCAGCAGTCTGCTCCTGTTGCATCCGAGGAGTGTCTCCAACCGCCTTTGATCTGGAACCCCCTGGTCCATTTTCCCAGTGGTCACATGCTGGGGGCTCGCTTGCACGTATCGTTGAGAGCTTTGAGCAGGGGTCCTGCTAGATCTCTTTGAGATAGGCTTACGTTCAGACAGCTGCCCCTAGAGGCCCAGGAGAGGAGCCTCACTGGGATCCGGGATAGGGGCAGACTTAGCCTCAACATTGACTCTTCCGTCCCTTTGGAGTGGCTGGCCCCGATCCCGGACCTTCCCCACCTGCAGTGGTTGGGAGTGCTCACCAGGCACGACATCCCTGGTGCGGATGATAACTTCGCCTTACTCACCTTCTCTATTGGACCTCATGGCAGAATTGAGAGAGCAAAGCCCCCTATGGAGGATTTCAAGGGATGCACCTTGCAGAGGGTGAGGGTGATTGGTTTCCATGCGCATAAGTGACACCCCACTGGCCAAGGTGGCCAGAGAGAGATTCTGGCGTCTGTGGATTTGGGAGGGCCGTCCTCTCACATGCCTCTAGTGGGACCCGGGGGAGTGGACATGGCATGATCCAGATGGCAAGGATGGCAGGGAGGAGACCCTTGGTACCCCCTTTTTTGCCTACATTGCATGGCTGGGATTCAGATGCTAGAGGTTGAGGGCCCTCCAGCTGCAACATGACACTAGCAGTCCCAGGTCCTTCTTCCTCAGTTTTCTTTTAGATTCCTTGAAGAGGCTGTGGGCGGCAAAAAAATATCACTCTCTTTCTGTGTGGTAGTTGCACATTGGAGCTTGGCGGTTGGCACTTGGCTGGCCATTGGAGGTAGGCTAGCAGTCTGTTCGAGGTGTGACCATCCCCAGGAGTCCCAACATCATTATCTTTAGGATTGCCCGAAGGCTCAGCAGGTTTGGCAGGGGATTCTCCACATCTTCTCTATGGATCGGGTCCTCTCTTGCACTATTATGTGGGGCACAGTCGCTTTGTTTCCCCCTCCCCCCATTGTATGATATAGCCTTCTCCTCCTAGAGCGGCCAGTTGGAGGGAGGAGCATCCTCCTCCTTTTACGTTTTTCCCCTTTTAGGTTTCTTGACTCTCGCTCCCCATGTAGAGCAGAGTTTGTACTCAGCCATTATCCTTGTTTTTCTTGGTAACTAATAGAAGGATCTTTTTCCCAGAAAAAACAAGGATAAGTAGCAACCTTAAAGAAAGTGGTCAGATTAAGGGTTTATCAGGAGAATTCACATCTTCGGGTTTTCTGGATGAGTTCGGGCGGGCCTATCTCCCCACAGCCTATCTTTAGTTATTCCAACAACCCGCTCGACGTGTCGTGATATCAGAGCCTGTTGGATTTGAGCATCAGTTTAAGAATCTAGAAACTATGGAATTGTGTGATCAAAGCAAGAGACCTAATGAGATAGTTAACTATTCTTTGTAAATATTCCACCTTCATGTAGGTGACAAGTAGGGCCCGCTGAGTGCAGCCATCTAGGTGTTCTGTTAAATACCAACAAGACTGTTTCAATCTCGAGCAAGTAAGTTCGATATTTGGTGGCTGAGGCATCCCAATCTGCTGATGTACGGCCGATATCAAGATCGGATAGCATCATCATCTGTGAAAGTACCATACAGCTTCTTAAAAATCCAAAATCTCAGCTTATTTCCTATTCTTGCATTAAAGTCACCCTCCTCCCAACAGGAAAATCTCCTTCTAGCAAGATAATTTCTCTAAAGTGCATGGTAAGGTGACCCTGGTTGTTGCGCGCGTGCGCATGCACACAGTTGTATAAACATCTTCAAAAGACCCAAAGGGAGATCAAAAGTTAGTACAATGAGTCCATGAGAATACTAAGTCATGGAAGAAAACTGAAAAGAAAGAACCTAGCTAGCGGTGTTGTGGGAGCCAGATGGTTGATATAATATGTCACTATGTGGGATGAATGGATTTATCACATTTTTCTTTATTTGTGATAGTATATATCTCCTTTATCTGTAGATGGGACTTTACTTTACTAAAGTAAAGTATTGTTTACAAAAGATCTAGGAGTGTACCATGCTTTATCAAACCCTTCCACATTTCATTCTAAAGTAGAGGGATATATATATATATATATATATATATATCAAACCCTTCCACATTTCATTCTGAAGTAGAGGGATATATATATATATATATATATATATATATATATATATATATATCAATAAAAAAGTGTGCATTCTCAGTAGGCAAAGCCCCGGGTTTGAACCCTGGCACCTTATACTATGAAAATCTCACAACAAAATAAATAATTAAATCAGTGTATGTGCATTTATTTTTTGACTTTCACAATAATTCCCTCCTAAATTTAAGGGTTAGTGATATTTGTTGAACTTTTCATTTTGGTCTATAGGTATGATTTTCTCAACATGTAAAAATGTAACAGTTTAGGTGATTTTCTTTCAGGTTGAAGGTGCCACAAGTGAGGGAAACAGAGGCGTCTCCATTTGGGATACTTTTGCAAACACATCTGGTAAGTTGAAATGGATGATCATACTCCTTATGAGTAGGGTTTAAAATTTAAATAGGGCTTATCAGGAAGCCTTTCCATCATCATCATCATCATCGCCATCGCCATCTAGTTGATAAGCTTTCCGTCTTCAAGACTAAAAGTGCCACTTTGTGTTGTTGTGTTGTAACTTATTGGACACTCATTTCTCATACATGCTTATGCCTGGTTTTCAATATTTATGATGTGCAGGCAAGATCGAAGATGGAAGCACTGCCGACGTTGCATGTGATCAATACAATCGCTATAGGGTTTGTTCTTTTGCTTCTCATATGTTCATGGTTCTCTCCTCTCTCTCTCTCTCTCTCTCTCTCTCTCTCTCTCTCTCTCTCACACACACACACACACACACACACACACAGGCATATAGATATATAGAAAATTGGATTCTAGAGCGTTGGTGAACAATGCAGTTGTTGTCACCCTAAAATGGTTGTGGAGGCTGGTTTGCTATGGGGGCTAGCATTGTTGCTATTTCTAATGTGTGGCTTTTTGACAGGATGATGTAGATTTAATGGCTGATTTAGGATTTAAAGCATATCGGTTTTCCATCTCGTGGTCTCGCATATTCCCTGGTAACATCTGAAATTCATGTGCTAGTATTTGATCACTTGTAATAAGCAAGATTTCTGAGTTTAATTTGAAATGGTAGCCTTACCTTTATACCATGCACTTCAATGCAGATGGATTTGGCAATGTGATAAATCAAGAGGGTATTCAGTTTTATAATAATCTCATTGATTACCTTTTGAAGAAAGGTATTGTGTTACCTAATATCAGTATTTCTCCTTTGCAAAGTCTCATCTTTTCAAGGAGAAAAAGGAGGGCTTAAAATATAAATAATGCTTAGGTCGGTACACTATATTGAGTAAATATGAATAATTCCCAGGTGCTGCACTGTACGTATTTGCCAATTCCCTTGTGTGTATACATATATCCCACACACACATACATATTCACATGCATGCATGCACATATGCACGTATGTATGTATGTATTTACATACATACATACTTAACAGAGAATGCTTGTGTATGTGTGTGCATGCGTATATATAACTTTCCCTCTTTACAAATGAATGCTGAAACAGTTGCAATATAATTTGTTTAAATTAACAGGTATAATACCCTTTGCAACTTTATATCATTGGGATCTACCCCAAGTACTGGAGGACAAATTAGGAGGTTGGCTAAGTCCTGAAATACCGTAAGGACACCCTATTTTGGCTCTTATTTTTTGGTACATCAAGAAATCTTTTCTAATATTTTCATGTTGGGAGGTTTGATTTTGTTTTTTTTAAAACGATGCAGGAAGTATTTTGCAATTTATGCAGAGGCATGTTTCAAGGCATTTGGTGACCGTGTGAAACACTGGATCACGATCAATGAGCCGCTTCGGTTTGCCGTCTTAGGATATTCTATCGGAGTCCATGCACCTGGTAGATCCTCAGACAGAAATAGATGCCCTTGTGGGGACTCCTCTGTAGAGACTTACATTGTTGGACATCATGCACTGCTGGCTCATGCTGCTGCTGCTAAAATCTACAATGAAAAGTTCAAGGTAATACTATGCTCTACTAGGGTTAAAAATGAACCATTTTATGATAAAGACTGGGAGTGGAAAGTGTGTATGCCCTCAATGGCCTCAATGCATTGTGATCTTCAAACCTGCAACCTGCCTGGCCGTTAGGCTGTAATCTTCCAATCTGTATCCACCGCTGCATGAAATGGTTTAATGGGTATCCTTGGAAGACAATTCACAAAGAGTGGCCTCATACAGAACCTGCAGCTGAGCTTGTATGAGCCATGCAATCATGCCTCGTGAGAGATTGAATGGCTCCTTCCTAACAAGACATAAGTGACACAATCATGTGCCATACTCTCTTTGCAACTTGAAATGCAATGCTGTATGGACTCTAGAAGGGATCCAAATCATGTACTTCACATGTAATAGTTCGTGAAAAGGGTGACCTTCCGGCTCCTACAATGACCACAGTTCTTTCTCTGTTTTCCTTTTGCAATTGATCCCACTTCTCCTTTGGTTAAGAATATCAACCTCTTCTAGTGTTTCTAAGTACTACCTATATATATACCTTGAAGAATGAGATGGTTGAATACAGCCTCCAAGGATGATAATATAGCCTTCAAGGATGAGACAGAAGACTTTGAAGGGTGGGCGCGATCCAGGGAAATTCATGTTTCTACATTGAGAGTAGGGTGTATTTCTAGAATACAAGGGCCCATGATCTCTCTGTGAGTCCTCATGGCATACGAGTTTTGACACTATTAGTTACCTAATGTCATGGCATCGTGACAATTACAATAACATGAAATGCTAATAATCAACAACATGGCATGACGGATCTGGGAGGGATACAAATGGTCAACTGCCTCCCCCTATGATATCGGCCATCCATACACCATCGCGCAGACATACGGGATAAATCAGTGAGCTCTTGCCACAGAGCACCCCCAACATCACATGCCTCTTTTGGAGAAAGCAAGCTGAAAGTGAATATGATTTGGGTCTGTGGGCCAGAGAGCAAGCTTTGGGGGATGCAAGCCTGTCAAGACCTAGTGGCTCTAGGGTGCAGAGTTGAGTTTCATTAAAGATTACATTCAAGCTGGCAAAAGGGTATATGTGATCACATGAAGAATGCCAATGGTGGAACCGATGCTGGACTTTAAGACACATGCGAGACATAGCCATGCCAGCTTGCATTTCTGAAAAGTCACAAACACAATACAAGCAAACCAATGCTTGGCTCTTATGACTGCTCAAGTTGAAGGGACGCTATCTATAAATGTATATTGAGTTGACTTGGTTGGGGCACATGCCTTCTTACCTACATCACATAGTGCAACATTGACTTGGTGACATGGCATGCTGGGTGGAGATAATGACTATGCACCTGACAAATGACTAAACACATGAATTGTTGAGTATCGTTGTGAAGCTCTCTTTATGATTTCTACCCAACAATCAAGGCTAACAACAAGACAGAAACCATATTACACTGACATGATTTCAAATGGATAATATGTGTGTGTGTGTGTGTGTGTGTGTTGAGGGTGCACGTGGGAAAGTAAATAATATTCCTTACAAAGATGCTTGATCTTGGTATTTTTCATGCTAATGACTATGCAGGAGAAACAAGGTGGTCTCATTGGTATTACAGTAGATTCGGACTGGCCAGAACCGCTTACTAGCTCACTCGAGGACAAACAGGCTTCCGAAAGGCATATGGATTTCTCATTGGGCTGGTAAGTTCCGTGTTTGACAATTTACCTTTACCACTAGATGTGGTCAAGAAGACTAGTTGCTACTGTTCTTTTAAACATGAAGTTGCAAAGAGATTGACCACACTAGGTCAATTTTACTAGTACAACATTGGTTTGACTCATGCAGGTTTTTGGACCCTATATACTTTGGGAGGTACCCAGCTTCCATGTGTGAGATCCTTGGTGAGCGTCTTCCACAGTTCACAGCAGAGCAGATAGGTTCAGTCCATGGATCGGCCGACTTTATTGGGATCAATCATTACTCCTCGGGATACGTGACAAGTGCCAGCCCTCTTGGAATCCCAGAATTGGGATGGTTTGAGGATGTCAACACTCACATTCTATGTAGGTGCTTGAACATTGAAAAGATTCACATTCACATTTACAGATTACACTGAACTTGTAGCCTGTGGATTGATTGTGTGCAGATGAAAAAGATGGAGAGCCCATTGGGGACAAGGTAGCTTCTCCCGCAGCTTTTCTATGTTGTTTCATGTGTTTACTTTGTCAATCATCATTTTCTTACAAGATCTCTCTCTCTCTCTCTCTCTCTCTCTCTCTCAGACACACACACACACACACACACGCACGCACGCACGCACGCATGTGATATGGGAGGTTCCTTACAAGACAGGTCCTCAGGCCATTGTTTAGGTTAGTTAGAGATAGGAATAAGAAGTATAACATCCTTAACAAAAGCTTGCATGTTTTCACAGGGTGCCTCATTCTGGTTGTACATTGTTCCTTGGGGTATCGGGAAGCTAATGAACTGGATGACAAAACGATACAATCGGCCACCAATTTTTATAACCGAAAATGGTAAATACAGCCACAAAACATGAATCTCTCTCTCTCTCTCTCTCTCTCTCTCTCTCTCTCTCTCTATATATATATATATATATATATATATATATATATATATTGTGTGTGTGTATGTGTGCGCGTGTATATCTATATATATGTGTATGTGTATATACATATATATACGCAGACATATATATGTATGTTGTATATGTATACATATACGTATATATATATGTATATACACGTGCGCGCGCGCGCACACACACACACATATATGTATGTATGTGTACACAAATACATAAATATATATATACACACACACACACACACGTGTGTGCACGTGAAAGGGGGGGGGGGGGTTGATGTACATATGTATGTGGGTATGTGTATTATAGTACTGGCAAGATGTTAAGCATGTTCTCTGTCTTGATTTTTTTTCATTCACGTGTGGTTTAGGATTGGATGAAGAAAACGACCCATCAAAATCAGCAGCCGAGTTCCTACATGACAATAAGAGAGTCAAATTCTATCAAGATTACCTGTATCATGTTTCCCAAGCAATAAGGTAAAAAGAGGACTTGCAGCATTCTGATTATTAAAAGTAAAATCAATCATCACATCCTTTAATTACAAGCAGATTGCGTCTGATTGGTGGCATTCTTTTAATTTGTTGGCTCCATAGGGAAGGTGCAGATATACGCGGCTACTTTGCTTGGTCTTTGTTAGACAATTTTGAATGGGCTTTTGGGTACACCAAGCGATTCGGATTAGTGTTTGTGGATTATGCTGATAACAGAAAACGCTATCCCAAAGATTCAGCCTTGTGGTTCAAACAATTATTAGCAGATCACAAGTAGATGAGATGCATGGGACTCCAAAAAACACAATGGGCATATTGATAACACACAAACTTAATTCTCACGTGATCATAATAAGGAGGATCCCTTGTAAAAGACAAGTGGTCACCCATTGCATTAACCTAAACTTGGGAGCTCCACTCAATACTTTCTCATGACAAATGTAAAATCCCATGAAACATGAAACAAATTTTCATTCTCTCGAAAAATCATGGGATGAATGATGTGCACATAATTCAATTGGTTTTTTACATGACACAATGTGCCTGAATGACGTGCACAACATACTTTGATTGGTTTTCTTTCATAACATGCTATGCCATTTATAGATAGCTCTGATGGGCTTGAAGTTGGCATGTAGCCACAACACACGCGCACACACACACACACACACACACACACACACATATGTATGTATGTATGTATGTATGTATGTATGTGCATATATGTATATATATATATGTGTGTGTGCGCGCGCATATGTATATGTATATGTATCTATATATGTATGTGTCTTCTTTTTTTGAACCAAACCACGGTATAAACACAAGTTTCCAGCCATGAGTACTCATTCATTTTTTCCTATTAATTATCCCAAAGTTTAATCTTAGCTTAATGAAAGTAAAATCTCCAACACCCTCGCACATAGCCTACCCCCTTCCCTACAATGAGTATGCTTACTTAGCTCTCCAAATCAAAAACCCCAATTTGTTTTCCCACATAGTCTCAATTCAAATTTGCCTTACACTATATGTCCTGCATCTTATTGTCTCTAAGGTTTAGAAACATAACTCTTCATATGCTTTGCTCATGGCATTAATAAGCAAGAATTGTTTTCTTAAACCTACTTCAAAATTTAGCAATGGTTCCTTCTAATTATGCCACCAATGTGTTGTATCATTAGATAAAAACAGGTTGGACATACTTTTGTTGGCTCAGTCATTTGTGACTATCAACCAAAACATGTGTCCAAATGTGTCAGTAAGAGTGCAATAGAAGAGCTAAGTGGATGATACAAGGTGTGAGTGTGTGTAGTAAGATCATCCAATAAGAGTACAATAGAAGAGCTAAGTGGATGATACAAGGTGTGAGTGTCTGTAGTAAGATCATCCAATAATACCATCGTCCTCCAAACCAAAGTGTAAGGCCATGATGGTATCTCCTTAGTTTGATGTTATTGAATATTATCATGAGTCAACATGTGACAAGTAGAGGGCCAAGATTCTTAAGTTTGTGGGTGCTTGGACCTCCCCAACTCTATATATATGCGCCTAGACCTCCCTAATCATACATACTCTCTATATATGTTCCTAGATACATACTCGATATATATACATGCCTAGACCTCCCTAATCATACATACTCTATATATACGTGCCTAGACCTCCCCAATCATACATACTCTATACGCATTTCTCAGTGGATGCCCTCTTCTATGCCGAATTCAATCCACAAACAATGAGATCATGCTCTTAGCTACTGATGGTGATCTACATGGTATGTGGCATATGTCTGTAGAGGTATTTGGGGCTCATAATGAAACCATCCTCTAAAACTCATAGGAAATTCTCTCTAGAGAATTTGAGTTTTGTAGGAAGATCTCTAATCCTCCTTCCTTAGTTCAGATCCGCAAAAAGAGACATTATCATAAGACAAAAAAGGCCATGTATATATTTAATAATAAGGACCATGTGACCAACCTCTAGCTAAGAGGTTGCTTATATTGGTGCATATTATTAGATTAAGCTTAATAACATCTTTGATGTGAAAAGAATCTCAATTAATATTGTGGAGTGCCTTCTTGTAAAATAAAGAGGTGTAGAGTGGCTATTGACTTGGGAGTTCTCCCATTCACACTCTACCCCACTTTTATTTGCCGCCACATGTATGGATTAGCTTCATCCACTTCACCTTATCCCCCATGTGTGCATGTAATACACACGTATGGATTAGCTTCATCCACTGCACCTTATCTCCCATGTGTGCATAGGATGCCATGGCATGTATCCATGGGTTTATAATTCCTCCATTTGCTATATAAGGAGGGTCATTTCTTTGTATGGATTAGCTTCATCCATTGCACCTTATCTTCCATCATGTGCATAGAATGCCATGGCATGTATTCGTGGGCTTATAATGCCTCCGTTTTCTATATAAGGAGGGTCATTAGTGAAACTCTTATTCTATGAGTCCTTATCTTTAGCCATATTTTTAGTTCCCTTCTCTAGATGTGACAGTAGAAGAAAGTCCTTGTATAGTTCCTTTCTTACTCTATATAATCAAGTGTAGTGGTGTGTACAATCATCTCTCCTGAAGCCTAAGTCTTAGCTTGTACATACTTTAGCTTAATCATCATGGGTGTGATAGTTGTAATTGTTTGTGTATGGGATTGAAAGTGCATATCTTGCAAGATAGGGTGATGGTGAGCTGTTGAGAGATTGAGAGCGATTTCTTATTCCATACCTAAAGAGATTTTGGAAGTTGGATTTTATAGTTCCAAGCCTTTTCCCACTAGGCCACCTAGGAATAAGTGACCCGAGGCACCCAAAACATAGTTACAAGGCTTTTCTTTATGGTTTGGCCAACTGATTGAGATCTTCTTGTTTGTCCTTTGAAGCTCAAGACCTGGGATTTACAATATAGTGTAGGCACCCATTACATAAGTGTGTGGACATAGTTGTCATAGGAATGTGTTAACCACATGTGGTTAACACACTCCCCTTCCTAAACTCGATTGCATCCTAGAGATTGGTAAGAAGTTGTCGAGGCACCGTGGGAAGTGTTGCACTTGGTTGGTTCTCTTGTCTCTCTAGAAATGAGAGGGGGTGGGGGGTGAGTAAGATGGAAAGAAGTTAGTGGAGTACTGGCGATTAAGTATCCGACTAGTCGTATGGGCTCTTATGAATATTGCTTTCTTGTATGTGCCTAGTAGTAATCTTTATTTATTTTTTGTTATTTTTTTTCTTTTCTTTTTTGTCGCCTTTGGCTGGACATCCTCTTGAGAGGAGTTAGAGTACTTGAAGGAGTAGACTAGCACAATACTCTTTATTTTATTTTTGTTATTTTTTTCTTTTCTTTTTTGTCGCCTTTGCGGCTCGAGTAGACTAGCACACAATACTTAATGACCAATATCCAAGTGATAGGTGGTGGTGTTGATGAGGGGTTAGTAAAACAATGGTGTTAGTAAGCAAGTGGTTAGGGGGGAATTCCAGAGGGACGAGGACATAACTTGCATGGAAATTGCTTTGCGCTCTGAGATGTTGTGTTTTGATGGCGATGTGCATGTACCTATAGAATCTTCATTAAAACACCTTAATGGGTATTTTGGCTCCCGTGAGTGTTGATTTATTGGGGGTCGAGTTTCTCTCTTTCTCTTTTAGTGGTTTATCTTCTTTTGTCATTGTAGCGCATGGGACTGTGATCGTGTTTTGATAAGAGTGGTAGTTGATGGGTGGCGAGGATCCATAGGTGTCGAGCATAAGAAGAAGTTGTGAGTAGGATTGATGAGGCATGAAGCATATTTATTTGGGTAAAGTGGGGGTGATTAAGAAGATCTAGATGATGGGTCATACCATTGACTACACTTGCGCCCTCCATGGTCCCCCCCATCCAGAGATGTACCTGGATGGCTTCCGATGATAAAGCTTTGTGTGGTGTGTGCGCAAATGACAGAGCCCAGTGAGAAAGAAATTAATGGATTACTGGCAATTAAGTATTTGCTAGTCATATGGGCTCTTATGAATATTGCTTTCTTGTATGTGCCCAGTAGTACTCTTTATTTTGTTTTTGTTGTTTTCTTTTTTGTTGCCTTTGCAGGGCGGCTGGATATCCTCTTGAGAGGAGTTAGAGTGATTAGGCATGAAGCATAGTTAGTTGGGCAATGCGAGGGTGATTAAGAACATCCAGGCGATGGGTCGTACCATTGACCAAGCTTGCTCTCTCCATGGTCCCCCCATCCAAAGATGTACTTGGATGGCTATCGAACGATGATGAAGCTTTGTGCGGTGTGTGCGCATATGTGACAGAGCTTACTGAGAATTGCAGGTGCCATGCATGAGTGAGGGAAAAAGGTGTGCCCATGGTCCTAATCACCTAGACATTCCTAGTCACCTAGAGACTCTCTTTTTTGGCCCTCGTGGTGGTGGATGAGGACTTGAAAGTTATTTATTGGTCAGCACCCCGAAAGAGGGTTTTGTACTGATTAGCCCATTTAGTTAGATTTGTGAGCTTACCCTTGAGGTTGTCTTTGAGTGGCTCTATAAGCTCTAAGATTTGTGGCATTGCCCCTTGGTTTGGTGAATGAAGTCAAGGGGTGGGGTGGAGCTTCATGGACGAGGCTCTTTTGGTTGAAAGGATTGGGAAAATTGAACTTGTGAGTGCCCATGCTTTGTGTGTGGGTAAGTCCATGGGATTTGGTTGATGAAGAGGGGACTTTCTTCCTCATTAGCCACCAAACCATCTGCAATTGACTGGACAGGTACTGGCTCAGTTTGTGTGGTTTGGGCTAACTTTTGAGGGTTATTCTGTGGGACCCAAATGATGGAGTTACCATCGTTGAAGCGTTGGTCTTCTAAGAGATGTTTGGGCACCCATCATTGCCCAGTTATGAGGGCCCGTGGTTGACAAGGCTTCTTGGTTGTTTGTTGTCGATGAGGTGTTTTGAAGTCCACTCTTAAAAACCAATTCAGGATGTCCAAGAAGCTATTATCCTTATGGTGCAAAAAATTAGAGATGACAGGGTCAAGAATAAAGATCTTTCGTTGCATATCTTCTTTCTGGAAGGCCACTGACAATCATATTGAACGCTATATACACATATAAGTTGCAAAAGGAAATACAAAAAAATCACACCATATATACACATATAAGTCACAAGAAAATATAAAAAATAAGAACTTACCTAAGAAGAGTAATCATAATTGTGTAATTCATTTCTCTCCTTGGGTTTTGGAAGATGCCAATTTCTTCTTCATGTAGACCAAACTGTTGTTGTTCACTATGCAATAATGCCCTCGCAGTAAATTTGGGTCTAAATTGTTGTAGAGTAGCATTGTTTGCATGACCTACTTCCTCACAAAACATTTGCTTTCGATCGCTCTGCTCTTTTGTTGTGCTTTTTTCTTGTCTGCCATGGTTGAATTCTAAGATTTCACGCATTTTCTGATCTCTAATGTATACAGGCTCTAGTGTTGGATCTCTATGATATCTAATGTGACACAAAGAATGTAGTAACTCTATGTGCATGGGATGCAGAGATAAAGCTGTCCTAAAAAATTCAATGAGCCAGTCTTCCGTAGCTTCATGCAAGTATAACAAGGTCGATGATTTCCACCCATTCAACTATGTTGTACTACTCCTGAATTTGGCATAGGCATATTTGTGCATTTCTAGGCTCTTTTGATTTCCCTAAGTGTATAAGTATGTTTCTTGAATCTTCGATTCCTTCTTGAATTAAGTCTATCCATTGCTTTCTCCTTTCCTAAAGACTTTTCTTTCCTAGGTGTCTTTGGTACCTTGCTCGTGGATGCCATTTTCTCAACAACCTCTAGGTGCCCATTAACTTTTCTTGTTGTGCTCTTGGTACATGCCATCCCTAAACAACTAACACATGAAATAGAACCATATGCAATACAATGTGATAAGTTGGGATAGACATAAGATGCATTAGCCATATCACGTTGTGATAAAATAGCACAGGGAAAAAAATCACATGCAATACAACACGATATTGACAGCCATGAGATGCTTCAACCATATCACATT
Source organism: Cibotium barometz (assembly GCF_041138505.1). Classification (NCBI taxonomy): domain Eukaryota; kingdom Viridiplantae; phylum Streptophyta; class Polypodiopsida; order Cyatheales; family Cibotiaceae; genus Cibotium; species Cibotium barometz. The sequence goes on along the minus strand of NC_141066.1, from coordinate 15,612,863 downwards.
GTGATGAACGCTTAACACATGGAAAAGAATCACAAGTAATACAATTGTTGAAAATACAAGTGAGTAGGGTGTGTGCAGGAATAAGCCCTTGGTTAGAGGCTGTAAAAGAGGATGTGTAAATGTGAAAGAACCTGTGAAAAGGTGAGAAGAATCTACTAGGAGAGAATAAAGGGTAGCATGAGAAGATTTAGGAAGTGTGGAGATATTCTGGGAAGTGTGGAGATATTCTGGGAAAAGTGAAGAGGTGGAGAGAATCAGGGAAAAGAGGTGGAGTGAATCATGGAGAAATCAGTGGGATTAGATGCTTGATGTAAACTCTATAAATTGAGGCATAGCCCTAATGAGAATTTGTTGGTTTTTGAGTATCCATGCCTACATTAATCTATTTGTTAATTATCCACTAATTACGTCTTAATTATTTACTAATCACTTTGTTAATGATGTTGATTCTAGTGTTTGATCCACCATAGCTCATCACAATCCTCTAATTTCAACATGGTATCAGAGCCATGCTAATTTGTGAGCCCATTATCTTGATAATTATTTTGCTAATTAGGATTAGTAGAAAATTATAATTTTCCCTCTTTTTTCAACTCAGCTATGTACCCCCAACCAGTGGAGGAGCTCCCTCTCCTTGCACACATAAAATTAGGCCAAACCCTTCTAGCACATGATAGGTATCTCATAGCTCTTCAAGCTCATCCAAACAACGTAGCAAACCGCCGCCGGATGAAGGAGAAATCGCTGTTTTAGCAGGCTCTATTTTTCAGCAGAAGATCTACACTCACTCAGGGTGAATCACTCTAATTCCTCTTAGCCCAAGGTGTTTTCAAGCATGCTCTACAATCTGGTGAAGACAGAATTCAGTTTCATCAAGTCTACAGTGAGATCCAAGCTCTTCATCAAATCTGCAGGTGACTTTGGTAAAACAGAGATTAAGCTTTCAATTTTGGTCAAATATTATGTTTATTGGCTTAATCCTCTACTAGACTCATTGCTATTGATGGCTTTGAAAGCATTTGAGCTCATTTAAAGTCTAAGGCACCAGATCTCGACTCCCCGCATACTCTGTTTTTTGCACACAAAACAATGGATTAATTTGCTAATTAGTGAATAATCAATGCTAATCACTATAATTTGGTACAATTGAGGGTTCAAATTAACCATTAGGTATCTGATACCGATCCCTATAACTTCAGATTGCAAATCAGAGTTGGTTTGATACTCCAACCATTGCGTACAAATTGGTTACCCTTGATTTAATGTAATTTCTAGTGATTTTATGCTGATAAATTTGTTGTAATCATCTCTTAAACACCAGATTGAGTTGTAAAAGGTGTAGACACTAGTCGCGGACTATCAAGTAAGGGGAGGCAAACTTGGTATAGGGTCTAGGTGTACTAGGAGCATTCACTTGAGGGGAGGTGTTGAAAATACAAGTGAATAGAGTGTGTGCGGGAACAAGCCCTTGGTTAGAGGCTATAAAAGAGGATATGTAAATGTGAAAGAACCTGTGAAAAGGTGAGAAGAATCTTCTGGGAGAGAATAAAGGGTAGCATGAGAAGATTTAGAAAGTGTGGAGATATTCTGGGAAGTGTGGAGATATTCTGGGAGATATTTTGGGAAAAGTGAAGAGGTGTAGAGAATCAGGGAAAAGAGGTGGAGTGAATTATGGAGAAATCAGTGGGATTAGATGCTTGATGTAAACTCTATAAATTTAGGCATAGCCCTAATGAGAATTTGCTAGTTTTTGAGTATCCATGCCTACATTAATCTATTTGTTAAATATCCACTAATTACATCTTAATTATTTGCTAATCACTTTGTTAATGATGTTGATTCTAGTGTTTGATCCACCATAGCTCATCACAATCCTCTAATTTCAACAACAATGTGATATATTGGACAAGTATGAGATAAATCAACCTTATCGCGTTGTGATGAACAAAAATGTAAATTAATTTCCAATGGATGATATGAGCAACACACTACGATATACGGACAAGATATAACTTTAATGAGTGACATTACGTTGTTGTATTGTTGTTAGCCTTAGAAGTCCCTGGTGTAAACAACCCTACACATGGGCACTTTTACCTTATGCTGGTAAGGGTTTTTTCCCCATGTGAACACACTCTTTTGTGTTAGCCACATCAGCCCTAGGGCTAGGGCTATTTGTACTCTTGTACTCCATTATTCCTTCATCCAATACTTTTCAACTTCGCTTCTGGTCTCTCTCGTTCTTTAAGCTCAATTCGACTGTGTTTTTGTGTGAGTGTGTAGAGCATATTCTCCCTCATCCAACATTGGTATCAGAGCAGTGTTGTCAAAATCTTATTTTTTGAGAGTGCATTTGCATTTGATTGTTGGCATCTGCTACACGCATTCTTATCTCAACTTCTTGCCATCAGCCACACCATTAGTATCTAAAGCGGTGAATCATGTGTACATTGGTGGCCTTCTTCAGTTTCGTCACCGTACTTCCTTTCATCTTTTGCTACTGCATAGCTCCTAGGTAACCTCTTGCACTTCTCACTTTCCACCACAGATATAGGGTGTATGCCTTCTCTGTACACTTGTCAGCTTTCTTTCTACTATACCGTACATTCTGGGAACCCCACACACTAGTACTATACTTAGCTCAAGATTTTAGAAGCTTTTGGCATTGGATTTTGGTATCCGCTAAGTTTTGTTGTTTCTGCTATTATTGATACTATCTAAGTACTGGCTTTTAGTTTTTGACATTAGACTTCTGCATCCGCTAATTTAGTCTACTCAGCCATTCAACTTTCCATTTGGCATTATACTTCTGTGTTTATCAATTCTGCTTCTTTAGCCATTCTCAGTGCTTTCCAGGAGTTGGTCAAACCCAACTGCATCAGTCAGCTTGGCCTAGTCACAGTAGTTCAACCTTTGGCTTTTCTCATTTTAGCACTTGCACATTTAGCATACAGCTTAGCTTCAGTTGTACTTGATCATTGATCTGCCACCATTCAGTTGCTTCCATCAGTTATTTCCCTCTCAGTAATTGAATCTTTGGCTTTCAGCTTTTAGCATCAAAATTTCTTGTCCATCAACAGAGCTGTTGGCTGTCGACTTTGCACGGTCAGCCCTTTAGTGTTTGGCTTTTGTCGTTCAGCCATTCAACTTCAGGCGTTCTACATTAAAGCATTCAACTTCAACATTAAGCTATTTAGTCATTTTGGCTTCAACTTTGAGCATTCAGGGCTTGTCTTACAGTATTCAACGTTCGGCTCTCCGGATCTCGCATTCAGCCCTTTGGCTTCAAGCTTTCAACTATTCAACCATTTAGCTTCAGACTTTCTACATTTCAACCATTCGGCTTGAGCATTCAGCGTTTGATTGTGGCTTTATATTCAGCAACCAGCTTTCAATCTTCAGTTGTCAGTATTCAATAGTTGGCCTGGTTTACTCCATTGGCTGGATGCATTGGATGATAAATACTATTTTTTTACACATGATTAAAGGTGTTTTTATCTTATAAACTAATGTTTCTCACAATTAGTGTGCTCAACTTCATTATAAATGAATTAGAAATGATCCTGAGTGGCTAGGGAGAAGTGCCAGAACAGTGCGAATTTTGAGCCTACATCGCCATTGTAGAGGCCAAATTCGCACTGTTCTGGCACAGCTTCCTCAGTCCTCCAAGAGCATTTCTGATGCCTTGGGTGACAAACTGGCACATGGTAGACACTCCATGTTAAACAAACATGATGACACCCAGACATTGTAAGAGAAACTTAAAATTTTAATTATCAGAAGGTTACAAATGAAAGCCAGATAGGCTTGTTACAAAGGGGAGTTTGAAACAAAAGAGTTGCTTCTTCAAAAAAAAGGTTAACATCTAAGATCTGTAGATCGTGTCTCGCTCGCCTCGAATGCACCGAGCTAGTTGCATGTCCTTGGCATATATGGTAATCCTCTTTGCATGTATTGCAAGGAGGTTGGTGTCTTCTCAAAAAGTCCAACAAGGTAAGCCTCGGAGGCTTCTTGCAATGCTTCAAGGGCAATCCCCTGCACACGGAACTCTGTTCTATATCGTTGGAGAATCTCCTTCACTGTGCGAGCAAAAAGGGCTCTTCTTATCAGCAACTCAGTGTTCCTCTGATAAAACTTGATTTCTTGTAGAGCCCTATGCCCTTGGCGCATCCTTGGAGCTCTCTATGTTGTGTTAGTGCATTGGCGAGGTTGGGACTCTTCTTATCAGCAAAAAGGGCTCTTCTTATCAGCAACCTCTGATAAAACTTAATTTCTTGTAGAGCCCTATGCCCTTGGCGCATCCTTCTCCTTGGAGCTCTCTGTGTTGTGTTAGTGCATTGGCGAGGTTGGGACTTCCTTGGCTTGAAGAGCTTGACCTTTCTACGCTTGCGCGCACTTGCAGGAACCTCCTCTTGGTCCCTCTCATAGTCTGAATCCTCCTCCTCCTGTTGCTGTGGTACGTGTGTATCAAGTTCCTCCCAGGTAGGTAGGGGACCTTGTCCTGGTAGTAGGGTCTTGCCACCTATGGTGCTGCGCAATGTAGGAATGTTTTCACCAACAACCCAGTCGAGCTGCTCATCATCCGCCTCTTTGTCTTGATCTCTGGGGTGGCTGCATTGTGGGGTCTTCTTCACACGCTTGCTCCCACTAGAAGAGCCTGCATGTGTGTGCGCTGGTGTTGCTGTGGGAGGAGGGTTGGATTCTGGTGATCCCATTGGGCGTGTCCTAGAATCCAAGGGGTCACTCTCTTCCGTGGTGTCGCCAGTATGTGGTCGTTGGTGGGTCTTGCAGCACTGTGTTTTGTGAAGGCATGTTAACATGTGTGGTGTTCTTGGTGTGTGCCATATCCATGTATGACTATGCTAACGTGGTGATGTGCTGGTGTCCTTACATGGGTGTCTATGTAGATCTTGAGCTCAAGCTCTCTAAAAAAGTGAAATGAAAATGAAGTGAGAGAAGGAACTATAATTAGTTTTTTAAAGGGAAAGAAAAAAACCTAACTAAACTTATTTTCTTAGCCCTATTACATCTAGATTTATGCTGGTGCGTGTACAACCCAACGCCTCCCTTGCCTCCTCATTCGTGCACGCCAATCACCATGCCTATGGGGAGCATTAGTCTGCAACCATTCAAGCCGAGCATGACTTTTTGCAGCCTTGTGTGCCTCTTGCGCAAGCTTAGATTGTTGGGCCGATTCCAGCCGCATCACAAGCAAGTTGAATTAATGAAGAATCAAAGGAGGTGGTAATCTCGCTCACTACATTGCTGACAACAGCTTGGCGTATTTTAGGATGATGAGGGTCAGTAATAATTGAGAGAATATCCTTGGTATTCAGAATGGCTTTGACCAAATCCTTCCATCCCTCTTCATTAGAACCACACCTCTTGTGCAGAAAATTCCTGGCAGAACACAAATCATGACCATTTTGTTTAAATCACTGAGTGCATAATGAAAGTTTATGTTACTTACTTTGTTGTATGAATCCTTTTCTTCTGTGCTCCATTTTCAAACGCAAGAGATTCTATACCAGCCAATGTCTTTTTGCGTTTATGAGCACCATTTGGCGTTGCTTTGAGTCGTTTGATAAGTTTCTCTAGCCTTTGAATCTTTGCATCCTTCTCCACATTCTCTGCGAGGATCTCTTTCATTTTATCTGATGATGTTTTAAGTCCTTCTTGACATTGTAAAAGGCTGAATTGTGATGCTTGCAATTGAGATTGGAGAATATGGGTTTGCCAAGCTCCACTTGTAGTCAGTCTTCTGCAGTATCCTAACAAGCCAAGCTCTCCTTCACCAACAAATTGCATAAAAGATGATAAATTGCAGAAAGGAGGGTTTGCTCTTAATGGAGGGTCAACTGGATAGAGATGCCCATCAACCCAAAGATCTGCATTTTTCTCCTTAGCTATCCTATGAGCTTGGATAGATTGTGCATCAGTAGGATGGGTTTTTTTAGAGCTACCATACTCTTCAGGAATACGAATGTGTAAATCAACCTTTCGTTTTCTAGCTTCACAAGGGGCTACACACACAACTTGCAAAGGCTCCATAGCTAAGCAAAGAAAGAAGCTAAAGCAGAGAGATCCTCATAGGGAGAGAGAGAGAGAGAGAGAGAGAGAGAGAGAGAGAGAGAGAGGGAGTGAGTGAGAGAGACTGTTAAAACTTTGCTGTTTGCAGGTTTATCACAAATCCATTTTTCTAAGTAAAAAATGATATTTTTGATATACAAATATACTAACATTCATCAATAAATTACATTTATAAGAAAAATTAAAAATAATAATTTTTGGGGTCCCCATAATCTCGGGGTTTGACAGCTAGTTATGTTTATGGGATTGTGGGGACCTGACAGTTAGTTATGGATGTACTGGCTCCTGACAGGCTTCTGACGTGACCCTTGAATTACAAGCTTTTTGGAGAGAAAATTTTATTTTCATCATACATATTGGTTGGGTGGTGTTTTTTCCACCTCAAAATGTAAAAAAATAAAAAATAAAAAATTTTCACTTTTTGGGGCCCATCTAAAAACGAGAATGTTTTGCTGATCTGGAAGGGAGATATGGTGGGAGTTCATGAGAAAGGAGATTTCAAACTGACAAGAAAGATTCAATTTATAGAGAGTGAAGATAAAAAATTCAAAAAGTAAGAGAGAAAGTATGAGAAAAGACAAAAAGTAAGAGAGAATGAGAATATTCCCTTTAAAAAGTGAAACTAGGGGGGTATGGCTAATGTGGCAAGGCAAAAAATAGGAGTCATCATAGCCTTTGTCTCCCTTAAGCCCAGCTTTTTAAGCTCTAATCCCTTAAAATTAGGAATCCTTAGGAGGCCTTTTTTGGGTCTAAAAAATTCCTAATGTCATCCTAAAGAAGACAAACCCTCTTGATATATCGCAAGGAAACTTGGCTTTATACAATTAACCATTGCTAGGTATAACTACAAGGTAGATACATGATTTTGCTTTACAAAGAGATACAAGATATCCACTTAAAGTAATCCACCTCTTCCTCCTCCACTAATTCTACATCTATGACCCAGTCTGGAAGATCTTGAGCAATATGTACATTAGTCAAACCTGCTGGTAACTTGAGTAGGATAAACCACTCATAATCAGTGCGGAAAGAGCCTAAAATGTTTAGTGGAAAACCCACTATTGATATTTATTGTAGCCATGGTTCTAAAACAAGTGACAAGATCATGGTGCTAATCTTTTTGATCACCTTCACACACCTAACACATCATATAACACTTTGATGATTACAAGTTATGAGTGTTCAATGAGATGTGACTCTAGCTTATATAGAACCCTTCTCTCCTTGATATTGAACTTGCTCTATTAACTTAAAACCCAGTTCTTATGATGCCCAGAGGTGAATATGGTAAGAGACACACACACACAATACCTAACACATCTCACATTCACGTATCTCTAGTCTTTTAAGACAAACTTTTCACAAACACCAATCCACCAAGGCACGTATACTTAACTCAATTAAGAGGGAAGCACCTATGTTAAATGAGGAGAGACAACACAAGTGGAGTGCCTAAACACAATCAACATATCAACCACCAACATCCAACATAGTCATAACACGAGCAATGGATTAGAAGTTGATCTAATTATGCTATGTGAAGCCTTGTCCACTTCTTCTCAGTGATCAAGAACCTCTTGGCCAATGACTAGCTCTTCATACTCACTTCTTCTCGGTGATCAAGAACCTCTTGGCCAGTGACTAGCTCTTCATACTCATATGCTTCTGTCACCACCCATCATGCCCATTTTATTAAGAAATAGCCTTTAAACTCAAGGTTTCCACATCATCCCACCACCTTTTGTTTTCATTCAAAGGTACTTGGTGTAAAAAACTTACAAAAATCTTGTTATATATAATGTTTTTTAAAGCCCTATTACCAGCATTAGCCTAACCTTGGTATTATCATACTTTTGGCCCCGCCGTCACTCCACCTAATCACCTCCTTAACTATGATGTTCACCCACACACAATGCTATATTTATAAAAATGTAAACATTAGGGGAAGGTTGAGGTCTATAGGGGCCCTTTAAGCTGCCATATTATGATTTTAATGACTTTTTGTTAAAATGTTAAGTTTCTTTGACTTTAGATACCTTCTTATTCTTCAAATGGCTAGAAGTTTGAATTTCAAAGTTTCCCGCCAAAATTGAATTTAAAATTGAGTGGGCAAAACCATATCATGTGACATATCTATGGAAAGAGCTCAGTGAGTAGATTCTGGATCTCTAATCTCCCACAAATTTTGAGCTCATATGTAGAAGTTACGGATGTCCGAAATTAACCCCCCCCCCACTTTTTGGGAATGAAAAGTACAAAAAGGCATCTTCTTGACCACCTTTAATCACCCAACATTTTTGTATACATGGCATCACGTGACTGGCCCTTTTCCTTAATAACCTTTTAATCACATGGCATCTTAAAGGGCCCCTATAGACCTCAATCTTTTCCTTAATCACATGGCATCTTAAAGGGCCCCTATAGACCTCAACCTTCCCCTAATGGTTGCATTCTCAAGATACAACCCCCCTACTATGAAGATCAGGCGTGCTAACACCTATCCCAAAGTGCAACCAACCATCATTTCTTGACATGCAAATTCTAGGGTTCTATACATATATACATGCTTCTTTTGGTTTATTTTTCCAGCCTAACAACATCTCAAATGCAAAAAAAAGACGCACATCAATTGGCATTCAAATTCAAAACTAACGTCAAATTCAAACTTGATGTCCATGGCCGTCAAATTTAAACTTATCATTGTTACACGAGCGTCATAGCGACATGCTAAATCTAGCTATGGCATCAAAGCTCTCTCTCTCTCTCTCTTGCTCTCTATCTTTCTCAATGTTCTATAGATCTGCGTCATCTCTAAACAGGTTGCCATCTTCCTCACCACCAATAAGAAAGAAATCGGCAACAAAAGGATCATAGAAGGATGTGGTGGGGAGGGGCTCCGCCCTACCCTCTTCCCATTATGTGTGACCAGACTCCGCCCTATCCTTGGCTAGTAGAAGGCTACGTGCTAGTGGAGCGCACCAGGTCCTAACCAAAACAACATGCTACCTTGCAGAAGAGAGGGAGAGAAGAAGAGAAGGAAGACCATGCAAGGGTTGGTTTGGGAACTAGCAAATAGCCAACCCTAATGAGGGTTAACTCCCCTATGTGAGGCTGCTAGGGGCTCACTCCACCTCCACTCGTGTCACTCAAATGGAGCTTCCACAAGCTAGGTAGAGAGTAAAGAGGAAGGGAGCTATGGAAAGCTCAATGTCTGCTCCATGCCTTTGTGTGTTCAGGAGTGATCTCAAGTGATCTCAAGAAGAAGACAAGAAGAGGGAGAAGATGAAGCAAGACAAAAACCACCACCTACATGCACACAACCACAATCAAGTAAGCAAGCATCAACAAACATAAGCTCACTTTTTACAATCTCTGGCCGCCCATTTAACAATTGGGGGTCCAAAACTGTTTTCCTAGATCTATGTACACCTAGGCTTATTCCTATGGGCATTACACAAGTCATAAGCTCGGTCATTCCATATATCTTTTTACATGAAGCGCTTAGTTACAAGAAACGTAACCATGCTTTAAAATGATGCTACCTAGTGTGGTTAACATACCCCCTCCCTAATTCAGATTTGTCCTCGGAGCTGGCAAGGAGACTTAGTGGTAGTAGATGGAGTAGGTTTGGAAGAAGTTGTACTGTGACTTGAAATGCGGGGGTCATCGATGGAAGACCTTGCTGGTCCAAAATGTGGTCTCCATAATATCTTCGAAAGTCCACAGGTGCCATGCGGGCATCCATTGGATATGCTTGATGGCCTGCTCGAACTCTGTGCGATCTAGTGGGTCATGACAGTTGAGGGGTTAAGGGGGGTCCATCGCTTCGTAATCCTGTGGTGGTGTGGCGAGGGGATCTCTCCTTCCTCCAGAGGTGTGGGGGAAGGGAGGTCGGGTAGTGATAGGCAATTGGGGGGGAGGAGCAGTGATGGAGAGGTTACATTGGCGAGGGTGGTGTCGAGGAAGGGTGGGGGCCTTGTTGATGTTGAGGGTATATCTTTAAGGTTTTTGGGGAGGCCCAGATGAAGATGGAGGGTGGGTGGTGAAGGGGGTGTTTGTGATGGAGGAGGAGAGGGTATGTGAGGGGGTGTAGAGGATGGTGAGGGAAATAGGGAAAGGGTTGTGGTGGAGGTGGTGGGGGGTGCTGAGGTACAATGTTGGGTACCTGGTGGTGGTGGGGGAGGTTGAGACCTTGTACCAGGTTGGGATGGATGAAGGGGTGGAGGGTGGTGAGGAGGGGACGATGGGACGATGGGACGAGGGTGTAGGTGGATGATAGGGGGATTGCCAGGATTGGCTCCTCCACTAAGAACAATGTTCGGTACCTGGTGGTGGTGGCGGTGGGGGAGGTTGAGACCTTGTACCAGGTTGGGATGGATGAGGGGGTGGAGGGTGGTGAGGAGGGGACGATGGGACAAGGGGACGAGGGTGGTGTAGGTGGATCGATAGGGGGATTGCCAGGATTGGCTCCTTCATTCGTTACCGTCGTTATTGGTTGTTGTCATTAGAGTTGTTGTTGGGGGACTTCAAGTACAAGAAGATGCAGCTTCAGCTTCCTGGTGGGGGGGGAGAAGTTGAGGGGGAAGGCCACGTGGGAATCATCAAACTACATGATCCCAGTGGTGTGGATGTCTTGGAGTTTGAGGTGGTAGTGGTGGTATAGGATGAGGAGCCCGGAGGGAGTGTAAGGTGGTGTGAGATCCCTGTGCCCACCGCGCAACGAATTCAAGGGTGCTAGCAGCAGAAGTAGCTCTTCTTGCGCGGGCTAGGGTCCCACACTCGGGGCCTCGCCCACAGAGACTAATCCATCGGTTCTTTCAAATCCGAAAAAACTTCCCTTGCCCGGAAAACACGGGCGATTCCTCCAGGATAACTTTTCTCTAATGTAATCAAAAGCCTTAACTAACTGAACTAATCTGACCGCACTGGTAAGTCCCATAGTCAGATCATGGAAAAGATTGCACTTGTATCATAGAGACCAACGCTTTTTTCACCGTTGATTCTTTTCCATAGAACAATTTTTATCCGAGATTTACTTCATCTATCGTACCATAACAGAATTGAGTCTCATTTTTAAGGATCCATCAGTCCAGCCTAACCCCATCCAGTCCCATGGGTTAGCCAACCGCCCAACCACTGTAGTGATGGGATCTAATTAGGAATTTGGTTAGGTTTTGTCTCGCGTACCAGGGAAAAGAGTTCCCAGGCCCCCTAGCCAGATATTCATGCAAACTTAAAACTAGTCACACCACTTACACACCCAATATGAAATTGTCTTTTTCACAGAATCAGCATCTTCTAAAAACAATCTTTTAATGAAACCATTGTGTCACTGATCATAATCCTCAAAATCTCCGGTTGAATCCTTGTTTCCATCGGTGTACCTATTGCATCATTGGCAACTAGAACGCTCACCACCTGTCCACTTAGGGGCCTTTTCGATAGTTCCTAGCTCATAGTAACCGGCACTATATTCACATATCAAAAATAGAATCTCCATTGAAGATCAGCAAGATCAACCAACGGATCCATATAAAAGAGCCATGGAATCATCCGTTGAGGACCAGCAAGGTCAATCAACCAGACCCATGCCCGAATTCAGAAAATAACTCTTAACCCTTATTCAAGATCTTCCCGACGTACTTGTGGGTATCTTCTATGACCCAGAGCCTGAGCACCGTATGGTCAGCACTCTCTAGGATCCTTCGTAGGTCACCTAGCGCTTCACTCATAGGCCACTTCCTTGGTCCCTCATCCACCGTACCGGAAGCTCACCATTTAAATCGAACCGAGGCTGGTCAAGACCTCGGCCGACCTTGTTACGCGAGACATCCTCCGTTGACTCTCCATCAGTTGTTGCAACTTTATCAGCTAGGTCTCTATGACAAGACGGTCAAAATGCTTCCCCGGCATTCTTAACATAAAACAGTCATTTAAAAATAGGTCATAAATACAATTTCTACAACAACGAACTCTCATCTTTCCACATCAATCTACATTACTTAATCCACATCAATCTACATTACTTAATCCACATTCATTTCATATGCATTTCCATTCTCATCCAATCACATCATTTTCCATCTCAACACTTCTTTCCTCAATTAACCTCATCAAATCTCATTCACATTTATCTGATTCTCATCACATCTATCCATCCGTTCATTCACATTTATCTGATTCTCATCACATCTATCCATCCATTCATTCACATTTATCTGATTCACATCACATCTATCCATCCATTCATTCACATTTATCTGATTCACATCACATCACATCTATCCATCCATTCATTCTTTTATAAAAATCAACTTTAGTGGGAATAACACTTTTATAAAAGTCCTTTTATACATCTATTTATGCATAAATTCAATTTATACATCTATTTATGCATAAATTTAATTTTAAGAAAAATAACACTTTTGAAATAAAAATAAATTCCTTTATGCATCTTTCTATGCATAAAATCAAAATTAATAATAATAACTCTTTTGAATTAAAAATAAATTCCTTTATGCATCTTTCTATGCATAAAATCAAATTAATGAGAATAACTCTTGTGAAATAAAAATGAATTCCTTTATGCATCTTTCTATGCATAAAATCAAAATTAATGAGAATAACTCTTTTGAAATAAAAGTAAATTCCTTATGCATCTTTCTATGCATAAAATCAAAATTAATGAGAATAACTCTTGAAATAAAATTGAATTCCTTTATGCATCTTTCTATGCATAAAATCAAAATTAATGAGAATAACTCTTTTGAAATAAAACTGAATTCCTTATGCATCTTTCTATGCATAAAATCAAAATTAATGAGAATAACTCTTTTGAAATAAAAATAAATTCTTTTATGCATCTTTCTATGCATAAAATCAAAATTAATGAGAATAACTCTTTTGAAATAAAAATAAATTCCTTTATGCATCTTTCTATGCATAGAAATTAATTCTAATGAAAATTACACTTTTATAATAAAAAATATCCAATATGCATCTTTCTATGCATAGAATTTAAATCTAATGAAAATCACACTTTTATAATAAAAAATATCCAATATGCATCTTTCTATGCATAGAATTTAAATCTAATGAAAATCGCACTTTTATAATAAAAAATATCCAATATGCATCTTTCTATATGCATAGAATTTAAGTCTAATGAAAATCACACTTTTATAATAAAAAATATCCAATATGCATCTTTCTATACTTTTAGAATACACAAACGGAGGGGATTACTCTTTTTGAATAACATAAAGATAAAACTTATTTCTACAAAATTTAAGAAAATTTTGCCATAACCTCCTTTATATGGCTGACCATTTTTCAATTTTTACATTCTAAATCTACTTAGAATTTACTCCAATATAGAAAAATAGAAGTGATAATTTTTCTTAGAATTTATATGGCTGACCATTTTTCAGTAGAAAGCCCAGTAGACTGTCTCCCACCCTTGGTGCTAGAGGAAAGGGAGGGCTTGGGTGGTTTTGGATGGGGTAGGGGCATAGACTCTAGAGAACTGCAAGGTCGAGGATGTTGTTGGTGGTGGGATGCCCATACCTGCTGATGAGGTTTGCCCAGTTGATGAGGTTGGCAGGGAAAATAATTTTAATAAGAAGGGATATTTTTCCATCCAAAGATATCTAGAAACTAAATTATCTCTCTCTAGAATATTTTCTCTCTCTAGGCCAAAAAACAGATAGAAACAAGATCTGTTATTATTCTGAAAAGGGAATTGATTACAGGGGGAGAAACTGGACATCTTGAGGGGCTGGGGGAGGAATCTTACATCCTACCCCACTTAAAAAACGCGAGATGTCCTCATCTCGCAGGTGGAGTATGATCTCTTTCATGTTCTTCTTCTTCTTCAATCACTTCCAGCGTTACTGCCTTGGAAATGGACGACCGATTTGGGAACAACTCTCTTTGACTTCCCCTTTTTTGAGGCAGAGGTCTTGCATTACTTTGGTTTGAAACTGCGGGTTGGTTAGAGGGTCTACCTCTGGGATTTCCCTGAATTTGGCGGATAGAAACCTGATTACTCTGGAAGGAAGGAGCTGGAGTCTGGAATCTTGATCCCTGATTTCCCTGCCCTGAAAACCTTGATCTAGAAGGAGTTGGACAATCCATACTGCCATGTCCAAATCCTTGATAGTTATAGCATTTTACTCCCTTGTTCAAGGATGGAACTTTTGTAGTTGAATTCCAGGGGATTGAGTTTCAGGAAAAGGACATTTCTTCCATTCTGGAACTTCCCATATCTTGGGCTTGACCCTGATATCTCTTAGGCGGTGGAAGGTTGGAATCACCTTCTGGAACTAAAAACCTTTTGAAAGGTGATGGTGCTAGCTTTGGTGTGGGACCTTGACATCAAAGGCCTTGGAGAAATCCTTCGCCATCCGCACTGCTTCGGCGTTCTTCACCAAAATATTCAAAGGTTCATTCATCCCCCGAATAAACCTGGACATCAGCTGTTTTTTATTTAGCGGTGGCGAGTATTTGAGGAGAAGAGTGAACACTCGGTGACATACTTCAATAGTTCTGCTCCCCTGGGTTAGCTCTAAGAATTCATTCATCTTTGTTTCCAAAAAGCCGGGAGGACAGAACCTGGCCCTTAGGTAAATTTTGAGATCATTCCATGTCTGGGTATTTCGATCCAGAGACAGTTTATCTCGCACTGGTTTCTCCATGCCACTCTGGCTATTTCTACTATCTTCAGTCTTGCAAGAGCCATTTTGCTCCTCATTGTACCCGGTGACATCAAAGTACTCTTCCATTGCTTCGATCCACTTCTCCATAGCCTCGCCCAAATTTTCCTCTTCACCCTTGAAAGGTCCATGCTGCGAACTATGAAGAGTTTTACGAACATCCAAGTCGAGCTCTTCCTCACCGAGTTGGGGGTTATCATTTCTACTACGAGGACGACCTCGATCCATGTTCCTATCAATACGAAAAATCTTGTTAAGTCCCTTTTATTTATGATTCAAATCCGATTTTTGATTCATTTGACTCTGGGGTTCTGTAGATAGGTCGGCTCCCCACAGAAATCATGGGATAAAGATTCTCGCATTATCAGATAACAATTCATTTAGAACATATCGTTCATATCTTTAACACAATAATGGTCTATTAGACCAAAATTTCCATCTGAACAGTCCTCCATGGGGGATGTCAATTTTAATAGATTTTTAATTTGTCATCCCTTAACTTGATCCAATGGGTCAAGTGTTAACAGCAGC
Organism: Cibotium barometz; assembly: GCF_041138505.1. Classification (NCBI taxonomy): domain Eukaryota; kingdom Viridiplantae; phylum Streptophyta; class Polypodiopsida; order Cyatheales; family Cibotiaceae; genus Cibotium; species Cibotium barometz. The sequence goes on along the minus strand of NC_141066.1, from coordinate 15,597,528 downwards.
AATCTATCAGCACATTCCACTAATCTCATAGTGATTTGCTGAAGTCATTAACGTCATTTCAGTTATGAACATCAACATAGGGACTCGTCCCATTCATCCTCATTGTGGTTTTGCTCAGTTTATCGCTTTTCAATCAAAAATTCAGGGATCAACATTTTTCAATTAGAATCCAATTCAACTCATCAGTTCTCAATCAGAATTTTCAAATCATATCAACCACATTCGAATTCATCATCTGGATAGCATTTTTGCTTATAATTTCAAGATCTTAGATTTACTCATATATACTGCCAGTAAAGAGCTGCAGTTATACCCTCCACATTTATCTGATTCACGTCACATCTATCAATCCATTCATTCTTTTATAAAAATCAACTTCAGTGGGAATAACACTTTTATAAAAATCCTTTTCTACATCTATTTATGCATAAATTCAATTTTAAGGAAAATAACACTTTCGAAATCAAAATAAATTCCTTTATGTATCTTTCTATGCATAAAATCAAAATTAATAATAATAACTCTATTGAATTAAAAATAAATTTCTTTATGCATCTTTCTATGCATAAAATCAAAATTAATGAGAATAACTCTTGTGAAATAAAAATAAATTCCTTTATGCATCTTTCTATGCATAAAATCAAAATTAATGAGAATAACTCTTGTGAAATAAAAATAAATTCCTTGTGCATCTTTCTATGCATAAAATCAAAATTAATGAGAATAACTCTTTTGAAATAAAAATGAATTCCTTTATGCATCTTTCTATGCATAAAATCAAAATTAATGAGAATAACTCTTTTGAAATAAAAGTAAATTCCTTATGCATCTTTCTATTCCTTATGCATCTCTCTATGCATAAAATCAAAATTAATGAGAGTAACTCTTTTGAAATAAAAATAAACTCCTTTATGCATCTTTCTATGCATAAAATCAAAATTAATGAGATAACTCTTTTGAAATAAAAATAAATTTCTTCATGCACCTTTCTATGCATAGAAATTAATTCTAATGAAAAACACACTTTTATAATAAAAAATATCCAATATGCATCTTTTTATGCATAGAATTTAAATCTAATGAAAATCACACTTTTATAATAAAAAATATCCAATATGCATCTTTCTATGCGTAGAATTTAAATCTAATGAAAATCACACTTTTATAATAAAAAATATCCAATATGCATCTTTCTATGCGTAGAATTTAATTCTAATGAAAATCACACTTTTATAATAAAAAATATCCAATATGCATCTTTCTATGCATAGAATTTAAATCTAATGAAAATCACACTTTTATAATAAAAAAATATCCAATATGCATCTTTCTATATGCATAGAATTTAATTCTAATGAAAATCACACTTTTATAATAAAAAAATATCCAATATGCATCTTTCTATGCATAGAATTTAAATCTAATGAAAATCACACTTTTATAATAATAAAATATCCAATATGCATCTTTCTATGCATAGAATTTAAATCTAATGAAAATCATACTTTTATAATAAAAAAATATCCAATATGCATCTTTCTATGCATAGAATTTAAATCTAATGAAAATCACACTTTTATAATAATAAAATATCGAATATGCATCTTTCTATGCATAGAATTTAAATCTAATTAAAATCACACTTTTATAATAAAAAAATATCCAATATGCATCTTTCTATGCATAGAATTTAATTCTAATGAAAATCACACTTTTATAATAAAAAATATGCAATATGCATCTTTCTATGCATAGAATTTAAATCTAATAAAAATCACACTTTTATAATAAAAAAATATCCAATATGCATCTTTCTATGCATAGAATTTAATTCTAATGAAAATTATACTTTTTTAATTAAAAAATATCCGATATGCATCTTTCTATGCATAGAATTTAAATCTAATAAAAATCACACTTTTATAATAAAAAATATCCGATATGCATCTTTCTATGCATCGAATTTAAATCTAATGAAAATCACACTTTTAGAATACACAAACGGAGGGGATTACTCTCTTTGAATAACATAAAGATAAAACTTATTTCTACAAAATTTAAGAAAATTTTGCCATAACCTCCTTTGTATGGCTGACCATTTTTCAGTTTTTACATTCTAAATCTACTTAGAATTTACTCCAAGATGAATTTAGCACTCTAATCTAATCACTTCTCATTTTTTTAAGAGTAAACAATACGAAAAATTTAACTCTATTTATTTGATTACACATCTTGGATAAAGAAGGGCTGAATGTAATGAAGAGAAGGGGGAAGCCTTTCCATCAAGGCATAACATCCAACTTTAATTTAAAAGAAGCAAGAAATCAGAAAACCATAGAATAGAATTTAAAAAAAGCAAAAATTCTAACTCACATAGAGTTTTGTGAGCTTTCCTTTGGCTTGAGGGATTGAGGATTCTACTCTTGCTTGGATCAAGAGTGGCCACCAATTCTTTGTAGAGGAATTAGTCAAAAACAAGTGAATTATCAATGAATTCAATGTTTTTGGCTCTGGGGAGGAGTAGAGTAACAGTGCATAAACCCTATTAACCTTTTACAAAGGGGGAGACTTCTATTTATAGGAAAAAGTGAGCCTCTAACCAAGCAAACTGATTCTAGAATTTTACAGATCAGTTTGGTCACTTTTTGATCTTTTTTAGGTCAGTTTAGCTTACTTTTTGGTTCTAGTTGAAACAGGAGAGAGGAGAGATGAAAATATCTCATTATTTGTGAGTTTAAAACTCATCCACACATAATAACCTTGTCCTTAGTCAACTCTTCATCTTATGTGAGTATTTACTCATTTTTGAGGGATTTTTCTTTTATTCTTCAATTTATCTCCTCCATACATTTGGATTAATCTTATTGGTCCATAGGAACCTTAATCCAAAATTTTCAGAAAATCTGGACCCTCAGGCTAAGGTCTTTTTTTACCTATTTTCAATTTATTCCAATTGCACACTGGAAAGTTCTTTTTGAATTTCTGTTTCAGGGAAAATCATTTTAATAAGAAGGGATATTTTTCCATCCAAAGATATCTAGAAACTGAATTAACTCTCTCTAGAACATTTTCTCTCTCTAGGCCAAAACAGATAGAAACAAGATCTGTTATTATTCTGAAAAGGGAATTGATTACAGGGAGAGAATCTAGACATCTTGAGGGGCTGGGGGAGGAATCTTACAAATGGCATAAATACTTGTAAGCCCAGTAGACTGTCTCCCACCCTGTGCTAGAGGAAATGGAGGGCTTGGGCGGTTTTGGATGACGGGTAAGGGTAGGGGCATAGACCCTAGAGAACTGCGAGGCCGAGGATGTTGTCGGTGGTGGGCTGCCCTTACCTACTGATGAGGTTTGCCCAGTTGTTGATGAGGTTGGCAGGAAGAGGGTGGTGGACAGGGAGGTCGAAGAGGGTGGTAGGTTCGGAGAAGGAGATCTGGGATTGGAAGAAGAGGGTGACGAGGAAGGAGATGAAGTCGGAGGGGATTTTGTTGATAATGTAGGAAACAGTGGTAGGGGAGATGGGGTCGTGAAGATGTCATGTTGAAGAAGGTTAAGGCGGAGGGCACGATGGTAGTGGTTCAAGAACTTGGATGGGGTTTTGCCGGCGCGGGGGGGGGGCGCTCTTTGGTGGGGGTAGAGTCCATCAACGCATCGACCTTGCATTTGGCCGCACTTAGTATCGGCCCGGAAGATGTGGGTTGACAGGGAGAGTGTGGTGTGCCTCTGTGGCTTTTGTAAGCTGAAGGTCCTTCTGGCAAAGGCGGCCGTCCTCAGCCACTTCTCTATATTTGTTGATGAAAGAGAGGTGGATGCGGTTGCCTTCATCCTTAGCGTGGGCAGCATGTTGCTTGAGTTAGTCGGCTTTGTTAAGATTCTAGAAATGGGATTGGTCATGGTGAAGGACATAGATTAAGCATAAGATTAAGGTGGATTAAACCACACTAAGAACTCCATAACTAGAGAGAGAGAGAGATTGCACACTCAACACTATTCCCCTTGTATTTCATATCACAATGAACCATACAATGATATAGGCTCTCAAGCCTTATCCCACTTTACATGTCATCATCCATGTGGCAACTCCTTTTCCACTTCTTTTGGTCAACACTCACACACCATACAATATTACATGTGGCATTCCATCTCACCACAATATCTTGCACTTCTAGAGTGCTTTCCCACATACACACATACACACAATATCTTGCACCTCTAGAGTGCTTTCCCACATACACACAATACCACGATTACATCTCTCAACACCCCCTCTTAATCGAGGTGTTCTACAACTCACCCATTATCCATCACCCATATCAATGTAGCATTGCACAACCGCAATTGCTATCTCTCAACACTCCCCCTCAATGATACATTGGAGTGTCAAACATGTGTGCCCGTGTCTACCATCTTAGACACCTAGTCCATTTTGAGCCGACTCATCGCTCACAGCGGAACCACTGAGTCCGATTTGAACATGGAAGTTCGGGTGGGATCCAACCCATGCGCATGCACCTCACACGTGCATCGCTTTTGCACACATCACAACAACCATTTTGAGCTTCTCGGTGAGCTCGGGCATGGTTACCCTCATACCATGGGTGAATACACATCTCGTTTTGAGTAGACAGGCTCGGGCACGGTTGCCCTCATATACATGGGTGAAACAAATACAATCCTTTTGATGCCGTGTGCAAGGGCAGGGCACCCATCTCAAAAAAATGATCATCCATGGTTTTTGCCACCAAAGTCGATATTTGCCCACTATTTCAGGGAACTAGAGAGAGAAAACATTACAAATATTTTAGCCAAAGTCGGGCAAAGAACCCATATGAACAATCCACTGGTAAAAGAAATTACCAAAAAAATATCCAAACATACTTTCATAGCATGTGAACAAAGTGTTAAGTGTTTGCAAGAGTGTGTGTGAATGGGGCCTTAATAAGGCAATTTTTAGGCCTTACATTTGAACCTTATCCTTGTTTTTTTTTTTTAAACGTGAGCCATTCACTTTCTTTCTCTGCTCGAACGGCCACCATTCCTCTAATAACGGTCCTCTTGAGCTTCCTCTCCGCGGGCTGTATGGCTCATCAGCCTCCTTTCTCCATGACCTGCACAATGGAGCTTGCTCCGTTTCTTTGCTATTGCAGCTTCCGCCGTCCTCTCAATGTACGTGCTTTCTTTCTGCAGCTATTTGCTGTGTTATTGTTCGCTGCTCTTCTCTCCAGCGTAACATTGCTGCTTCCTGCGCTGCTGTTGTGCTACTGCTTCTTTGCAGTCGACTGTGGCCTGCTCTCTAGCCACGCTTGCCTCTCACTGCCACTGGGATTGCTACCCGTTGCCCAGCATTGTTTATGCTGTCCGTGCCAACTTTATCCTCTTCTTTCCTTTCTACATGCGCCCCTTTGCTACCTGCGCAGCGCTGCAATTGTCCTTTACGATGATGACGTTGAGCAGATGATGCATGCCTTTGTGCTCACAACGGCCATGCTTGAAGATTGATTAAAATCTTTGAAGCCACTGAGTTACTTCAGTCAAGGTTATCACCTCTCTACTGCTTTCGACACTGCTCTAAGCTTTGTAGGCTTCTTCCTAGCCTTCTTGCCATAGAAAAACATATCTCATCATCTTTCATGCTGCTAAGGCTCTCCAAGCCCTTCCATTTGCTGCAATTTTGTCAACATAGCTTCTTCATTTGCCGATTCTTTTGCCTCTCCAAGATCTCCAAGGTAAGATCTTCATTAAGACCATCAATATGGCCATTGAGCTCTTCATAAGCTCCATTTTCAGGCTACCTTTCCATGAAAAATAGGCATCTTCAAAGAGTGCTCTTCCTTTTCATGCAACCATTCATGGGTGCTTCACTTAAGGTTTCCCACAAGAAACCAAGGTGCATAAACATGTGGAAACTGCCAAGGTTTCCATCCCCTTCTTTGCTCTCCTTTATTGAGCAAACATTCACAAGTGCATCCTCTTCTTGATGCACACACATGTGAACTCCATTGAGTTCACCATCTCACTTGCCATTATTTTGACAAGCATGCACCTCCACACAAGATTCATGGGATACACAAATCCCATACGTAGCAACCCTTCATAGAGCATTCTTCTATGCTCAAACACAAAACTTGAGGCAAAACTTCACAAGACCAACCTTCTTGAGGCATAATCAGCAGCATATCTTCTCTTGGCAGCTTCTCCTTGATGATGATGAAGACTCCATAGCCTTCATAATGCTGAAATCTCCATTTTCAGCTTCCTTGATGATGAGCAAACTTTCCATGTTGCAAAACTCCATTTGCAACTCTCTTGGGCAGCTTCTATGCAACCTCCTTGTTGCAAATCTCCTCTCAAATCCTCACAAATGCAAATCTCCTCTCAAATCCTCATCACAAATGCAAATCCAAATGATAATATGAGTGTGCATAATTTTTTCCTCATAATAAGCTGAAAATAATGCTTAATCAAAGAAACACACAAACAAGCTACTATACATAATAATCACCCATGACCAAGAGCCCATTTGGCTCTGATACCATGTTAAGATTCTAGAAATGGGATTGGTCATGGTGAAGGACATAGATTAAGCATAAGATTAAGGTGGATTAAACCACACTAAGAACTCCATAACTAGAGAGAGAGAGAGATTGCACACTCAACACTATTCCCCTTGTATTTCATATCACAATGAACCATACAATGATATAGGCTCTCAAGCCTTATCCCACTTTACATGTCATCATCCATGTGGCAACTCCTTTTCCACTTCTTTTGGTCGACACTCACACACCATACAATATTACATGTGGCATTCCATCTCACCACAATATCTTGCACTTCTAGAGTGCTTTCCCACATACACACATACACACAATATCTTGCACCTCTAGAGTGCTTTCCCACATACACACAATACCACGATTACATCTCTCAACAGGCTTTGCTTTGGGCGAGGGTGAGGGCTTGGTTGGCACATTGTTTAGCCTCATGGATAGCCTGTAGTAGTTGGTGTTATAGCTCATTGATAGTGGTGAGGGTTGCCTTGCAATCCTCCAAAGCTGCATGGAGTTGCTGGTTGGCAAGCATAGCTTCATAAAGTGTTTCTTGTGTCTCTGTTGGTTGGCCTTGGCAATGAGCATTTGTTGTTGTGCTATGGTGACCTTCTCCTATTGTCGCTACATTTAATTTGAGTTCTAGCCAGCCCGCGGCATGGTGGAGCACCTTGGTGAGAAGGGAGGAGGCCGTGAGATTGCCCTGGGGGTTTGTGGGCACAGACTACATGGAACTCTTTGTGGATGTGCTCCGCCCAGTTGACCTACACCCCTTGATGTATGTAACCGAGGGTGGATAGGTGGCACTTCTTCAAACGAGTTGGTCTAGGTGGTGAGGAGGAACGAAAGGGCACGGGCTCGCATAATAAGCTCCGGGCAGGAAATATTCTGGCATTCCACCTCGTCCTTGCTTGTGCCCTTGGTATGTACTCCGGATGTGGCGCATCACATTGGCCAGTTAAACATAGGTCTACTCCATGTGGGGGAGATGTAGCGCCTCCCAAACGAGATCCAAAATAAGGTGGATTGTCTGGGGGTGGCCCTCATTGTCAAGTACCTACCTTGTAGCCTGGTTCACATCATAGGTTTTGGTGAAGTATAGGCAATTAAGTAGATTTGGGCCCTAAGGTGAGTGGGTAAAGCACTGACCACTGTGTCGGCCCCGCTGACTTGGTGCATGAGATTCTCACCTAGGTGGGAGAGCTAGGTGGGGTGTGCTTCTTGTACTCCTCAAAAACGAGGACTGGCAGGTCACTTCTTCTTCTAGGGTGTATGAGGGACAACCTCATAGGAGGAGTCAGAGTGGGCAGGGACTGCCATGCTGATGAGGATAAAAAGCTGGTAGGGAAGTTTGAAAGCTCGGGATAAAAAACTGCAATAGTTTGGCTAGGGGAGAGAGAGAAAAGTGAGTGAAATGAAGATCGTGGGCCCTTTTTAGATTTTTAAAGAAAGGAACGGCCATGGCTTCATGAGAGTACGGGCGTGGCTAAGGAGCGTATGGTCATGGCTAAATAGAGTGGCTAAATAGAGTGAACAGCCATGGCTTTATGAGGGAATGGCCGTGTCTTAGCCTTTGACAAGAAAACGGTCGTGTCTTCATAAGTGAACGACTGTGGCTAAGCTGATGAAGGAACAGCCGTGCCTTAGCATTTTACAAGGAAATGACCGTGTCTTCGTTGAATGAACGGCCATGTCTTAGCATTGAGGGAACGGTCGTGGCTTAACGTTTTACAAGGGAACGGCCATGTCTTCGTTGAGTGAAAGGCCGTGTCTTCATTGATGGAACAGTCAGGTCTTCGTTGAGTGAAAGGCCGTGTCTTCATTGATGGAACAGTCAGGTCTTCGTTGAGTGAAAGTTCGTGTATTCATTGAGTGAACATCCATGCCTTTGTTGAGTGAACGGTCGTGTCTTCATGAGGGAACTTTCGTGGCTTAAGAGTGTATGGTTGTGTCTTCATTTTACAAGGGAACGTTAGTGTCTTCATGAGGAAACGATTGTGGCTTAAGAGCACTTTGTTTAAGATGGCACAAGTGTTACAAGACACCGAGGAGCGAACATAACCGAGAAAACCCCGAATTTGAGCGACTGCAAAAACCATATAGTGCTCTAGGTGATATGGTCTAGACCTCGATGATGTCAATGTCATCATGTTGAGATATGGTGTTTTGGTTATGGTGGTTATGATGTTTTGATTGAGATTGCTAAGAAGATCAATTTTGAGTGATGTTTAAGTTAGTAAGATAGATTTTAACATTACTAAGTTATGACAGGAAATGATCGAAGCACTGTGTTAGGAGATGTTTCTACAAGTAAGTTGTTTGCGTCAGTAGAGGTAAACAACTTTAATCAAGTTTTTGTTTGTTTGCCCAGAGAAAGATGGCTAACTAGAATTAAAAAATGAATAATAACAACATGGATGGAATGATCGAGTAGGATGGGGAAGCATGCCAATGGTAATTTGGGGGCATGGTTGTTGCTACACTGAGTAGGCATAAAGCCAACTCTAGAATTTCCAATGTCATATTCCACCAAGAAATACTGATGTTGGTAGTTCCCAATGAAATTTTTGGCTCCGCCTGATGCAAAAGTTCTTGAATTATTGAAGGCTAAGCAATAGTATTTGTAGGTGGTATCTGAGGTGGCATTGCGAAAGAGATGGTATGTGTGAAGGTCGATGTCTAGTGTACCCACAAAATGCAGCGTCATTTTGGGAGTAGACAGAGCCTCCTGTTGTTTCAATGGCATTTGGTAGTACAACATAGTGCTTTTCTCTCCCATGTCAATCTTTGTGAGAGATGGATCCATGGAGCTTTCAAATGCTTGCGCAATGACAATGTATACTTCATCAATGAAGGTTGTCAATGATGTGCCGGAGTCGATGAGATGGAAGAATCTTGACATCTAAAAACGTGTGAAGCATTTTGTAAGAAACAAACATTTTTAGATGTTAAGATTCTTAGGGTGAGCGCTAGGCCAAAAAGTTGTGAAGCATTTTGTAAAAAAACAAGCATTTTTAGATGTCAAGATTCTTCGGGTGCTAGGAGATAAAATAGATAGGTTATGTATAGGTATATGCTAAATTATATTGTATTCAAATTTAGAGAGAGAATATAGGCTCTAGAGAGAGAGTGGAGGGCAGTTGTGATCGACGTGGACGCAGAGATGATGACAGCTCCTCCCCCGCCCGACAGGGTGGATGAAGAACGAGAACCACGTCACACGATTATCGACGATGGAAAAGCCACGTCATCTTGTTACGCCACCTCATAATAGTCGCCTATTATTATCCCTATATGGACAGAGGTAGCAAGCATGGCCCAGCTCTATTGGGCAATTTCCATGTTAGCATAATTGTTGCCACATTATCTCACTGACTGCTTTGCTAGGTCAGCATTGATGGTGTGACCGATTGGATAAGGACCCCATGATAGGCGAAGGATGGGCATTTTTCTTGAAGAAAATATTCACAAGTTGTGGAGGAAGGCAGGAAGCCTCTCCTTGAGCTTGAGTGCAAAGAAGAAAATGAGGTGGTACGTGATGGCCATGCACACAAGCACAAAGATGGCCCACCGTTTGGAGTACCCTATATATACGTGGAACCTGCCTTTAAGGATATCCTCAACTGCTAGAGGTGGGCACATTGTTCTCAAAGACCAAACTTTGAAGTCATTGCTGTAGTAGAAAGCCCTGCTTGTCCATGTGTGGAATGACATGTAAGATAGTGGATACTGCCAAATAGGCTTGGGCAGATATTTCAACACAACCAAAAAAGCCTCCGTTCAAAAGGTACATCCCCATGATGCCACATCCTGCAATCATGCCAGTGAAGAAATCTGACACAATGCTTGCAATTGCCATGAGCAAGCCCTCCTCAACTAAGAGGGCAGCCAATAGAGTAGCAATGAAGCAGATGAAGTGGTCAAAGCCGAGATGTAAGCCACCCATTGTGGTACAAAATGGTTCCCGACAGAAAAACCACCAAACCACAAAAGGGAAGGTAGACAATGTGTTGGCACAACAACAAACACTGCAACTCCGTAGTGCCCATTCAGCCTCTCCCGTGTGAAGATCTTCATGTCCTCTATGAATGATGGGAAGCATGAAAGTCAAGAATGCAATAACAAAGATAAACATACCCGCCCTTGCCTGGATGGCATCATAATAATGGCCAACTTTGTAGTAGATTGTGTCCACACAGATCGACAACATCACATAAACAAATAGTCAAAACCAGTAATAGGGAATGTCCCTCTTCATGTTTGTGAAATTCTCAAATTTACAGCGCTTCTGATATTCGAGTCCCCATAGGCTTTTATGAGATGCTGAGCTTTGTATAATTTGGGCATTCTTCCATTCCCCATCCCTATGTCATCTTTGTCATTTGTCTCTTCAATCTTTGAGCTTATGATCCATAGGAAATGATATGATCGATTTTGGAATGCTGGCCACGGGAATCCGGCATCTTTAAAAAAGTGTTTTGCATTCACTCTTTCACCGAAGAAACTGTTTAGCCAGATGAAAGTAGGCAAGTGTCCGGAGCCTTTTGACCACATGGAAAGCTGTTGCACTGTCGAGGCCGATGGTGGGTTCATGAAAGGAAGAGCTGGGGGCTTGCTTGAGGGTTTCAATGGCGATGCTGAGACACCTTTTCTCCTCAACCCACGGATGTACCAACCACCCACATGTATGTCGGCACAATCTTGCAACCCTCCATCTCGTGAATGCTATGCTACACCCTGCGCTGCTGCTCAAAGGGAGTCACTACCGAGTACACCATTGTCTCATAAATGGTCAGTGTTGCTATCATTCCTAAGGCTTGAGGCACAAACATACCTTAAGAGAACCAAAAAAATCTTGACCAAACTCCTATCTTGAGATGACTAAGATGCAAAGCCACATACTCTAACAAAAGTAAAAACTAAGAAGTAATGCCTATTTCATGCATCTCTAGCATTCCATACCTCAAAATTCTATTTATGTCATTGTTAAGATCATAGCTCTCTCGTTTAATAACACCTTACATAGTACCTTTTATTTTTATGCGATTTTATATAATTATGTAATAGTATTTTATTTGTCCTAACTACATATATGCTTAAAACTTACAGTGATAATAAAGAGCTATTTTGTTTGTTTGTTTGTTGAGAAAGTTTTGCTCTATTCGCTTTTTGAATTTAACACAAAAAATGCATATTTTAATATTATCATTGGAAAATCCAATTATTGGATTTTTTTCACTCTCAAAAGATGTTTCCTGCTTGGTTTTGGTTGCTGAGAGTGTGTTTATCCCCAAATGGCAGAAAGGAAGTTATTTGTGCTTTCAGCTTGGCCATTGGCTTGGGGATAATCAGGGGAGGATTTCTTGTGGTGGGTGATTAGGAATTCTTGTAACAAGAATTGAAGTGTGTGCCATTTTCACTCACCAACTCAAGAGGGCACCCAAAGCAAGTGATCTCATTGATTCATAGAGGAATTTTGCTGTGGATCTCATGTCATTCTTGCGGTAACCCTAGCTTTGACCCATTTATTGCAATAGTCCGTGGCCGCTATGATGTATCACGCTTGAGTGTACTTAGCCGCTGGACTAATGGGTCCTATGAAATCAATGCCCCACTTTTCAAATGGTTGTAAGGACATGAAAGGGTTCAGGGGAATTCTATCCTTAAATTGTGGGATTGCCACTCATTGGGCATTCATTACATTCTTTGATGTATTCCGATGTTTGCAATTAAGGTGGGCCACCATAGTCCTGCCACTAGAAGAATTTTGCAAGCAGTAATGTCTGTGTTGCGAAGAAGTGTTCACCTACACTTCCGGAGTGCGTTTGCTCTAGAAGGAAGACATATTCGTCTTCTCATACCATCTTATGATTATGTCTTTCCCTTGCCTGTAGAGTTGCCTTCTTGCAATCAACTGGTAAGGGGCGGCCTTTTAATGCGGCGCCTTGCTCGGTCTTTGTTTTGAGGAATGGCTCAGTGGGTAGGCCATTGGCGAGGAAGTATGCAATTTCCTCTCCCCATTTAGGAATTAAGCATAGCTAGAACAAGGTGTTATCTAGAAAGTCATCATCGACACCCATCGGTGGCTCACCTTTGGGTATGGATGACGTATAGTTAGCCAAAACATGTTGTGAGCCCTTTCGGAGCACCGTGACAATGAAGTCAAACTCGAGTAGAATTAGCAGCCATCTGGTGCTTATGTTGGTGGTACAGGGTTTATTTACAAGGTAAAGGAGAGCTTAATGGTCTACAAAGAAAATGAACTTTGTTGCCACAAAAGATAATGACGAAACTTTTTAACTGTGTAGACCATGGCTAGCCCCTCCCTCTCTATGGTGGTATATTTTTGTTCTACCTTGTTTAGTTGGGGACTGGCAAAGCTATTAGGCAAATCCCTATTGTGTTTGTACGCACCCAATTGCAAAGGTGGAGGCATCAATGTGAACATGAAATATGATGTCCCAATTGGGGACCTCAAGATGGGAGCAGTGGCCAAGGCTTTCTTTAGGGTATTATACGTCTGTTGACACTCCTCTGTCCATTCAAAAATGACTAGAAGTCCATAGAGGGGATGAGTAATGTCGGCGTAGATGAAGATGAAACGTCGAGAATACCCGACATGTCCCATGAATTACTGGACTCCTTTGAAATTGGTCATGGCGGTGCAGCTTAAGAATGAGTCACATCTTGTTGTCTTCTATGGAGATTCTTTGTTTTGAGAAAATGTGTCGTAAGAGAACTCCATGCCAAACCCAAAATTGGCATTTAAGAGAATTAAGAGAGATGCGGTAGACTCGACATCTCTCTACTAGCACTTTTTGTAAATGCTTTAAGTGTGCTTTCTAAGTAGAGTTAACACAGAGGTCATCCATGAGTACTTCAAGGAATTTCCAAAGATATTCCTTATAGGCCATGCACATTAGGCATTGGAAGGTGCCTGGGGGTGTTGGTCAACCCAAATGGCATGACATGGTATGCATACATGCCCCATTCAGTTGCCGTAAAAAAGCTATTTTATGTTAATCCATTGGATCAATCAACCTTGATTGTATCCAGAGAATCCGTTGTAGGCTTCCTTTCCTATAACTCTCTCAAGCACATGCTATGTGAAGGGAAATGGATAGTGATCCCGTATTGTAGGTAGCGGCATTGACCTTTTTGAGGTCTACACACTCGCACTTTTTCATTTTTTTTGGTCTACACACACTCACACTTTTCCGTTCTTTTTGGTCAGTAGTATCACTATGGGTGAAACCCATTCTGTGTGCTCTATCTCGTAGATGAATCCGATGTCTATAAGTCTTTCTATCTCCTCCCGAACCATCTTGGAGTATTTGGGGTTCATAGGGTACGTCCTGTGCGTTATTGGTCTCACTCCCTCTACCATGCGGATGGTATGTTTGACCACTTCTGGAGGTATAACCTTCATGTCCGTGTACTTCCATGCAAAGCAATCTTGGAATTCTATGAGAGAAGAGAGATTAGGGCTTTTCTTTTTTTGCTGAGAGGTCTTCTCCTATGTGGATGGGTCTTGGAATTCTATAAGAAAAGAGGGATTAGGTCTTTTTCTTTTTCATTGAGAGGTCTTGGATCCTCACCTGGGCCTGCCAAGTTAACTTCTTTAACTTTGGTTGGACCATCATAAGAGTTCCTTGGCTCTCCATCATGGGCCGAGTCATATTGTACAAAATGATCGGCCATCTTGAAGGTCATGAAGTGCTCGGGGACTTGTTTAGTCTCCACAGCTTTAACGCTTTCTTCTTCTATCAGTTTTTTAGTTTCTTTTTCTATGAGCACTAACTTTTTATTGTGTGCTTTGCACGTGGCAAATCTTTTGCAGTTTAGATTGGGAATCAATGGGTTCCTTTAGGTAGGAGGTGACCGTATTGAATGGAATGGAGACATTGGCGAGCTCCTTTTACCAAACTTGGTTGAAGCATACGTGCGCATCGATAGCCCTACATATTTCAGCCAATGTGTTTCTGAGTAAATAGGGAAGACATATGTCTCTTTTCTGGAAAAACCTTGGGTTTATGAGTTCTGTGTGGATGGATTCCCCGTAATGGTTCCTCCTTATTGTCACTCCCAGGCTCATGACTTGTGACTTTGGGCATACATGTGGCACTTAGCATGTAGAGGGATTTGAATTCTTGCCCATCAGCTATGTTAGCGAATCGAGTTCTTGTGCATCTTATAAGTATGTCCAAGGTAGCAAGGATATACATCCAATTCTTAGAGTCTTCTGGCCCTGGGAGAGGTGCAAGTTCCACACTATCCATCTCCTCATCAATCATCTTATGACACGTTTGGCATAAGTGGAGTGGGTTGGTGAATCGGGTTGTTGTTACCAAATCCTCTATAAAGGGCCGTCCACTCATGGCATGGAATTTCCAAGTGCACATGTTAATCTTTATCATTTGGTATTTCTTCTGTATATAGATATGATCCATGTCCTAGTCATGGATCATTTTGGTCTCTCTCATGAAGGGACATCCTAGGATGCAATCATACGAAATAGGTTGTTGGCTGAAGTTCATCACCACAAAGGTGTGTAGGAAGTTAGTCCCAAGGATCTTGATCTTCAAATCCCTTAGGAGGCCTATGGGCCTTGCGGTGGCTCCATCGGCAACAACAACAAGTTTTACAAGTAAAGTCATTTCGTCCAAGGCAAGTGCTCCCCATTTCTCCCTGCATTGTTTAGTAACAATTCCCACTCCCACTCCTCCATCCAGGATGGTGGTGACTTCAAGGCCATTGAAGGTCAGGGGTAGTGCGATGTTGAGTTAGTCTTCTATGAAATATTACCCTAGTTTGTTGACTCAAATAGTGGCAGTGCCAGTGATTCCATGAGGCTCTATGAATCCATCCTCATATGTCTCCTCAGAGCTTTCTAGTTTTACGGGCATTCTTGCTCCTATGCATCCTTCCATACAATCCTCAAATCTTCCCATAAGCTCGGGCTTCCTTGGAGTAAGGTGCCAATGGGGATTTGGATTTAAGAAGATAGGAAAGAGGAGAGACTCTAGGAATGGATGCAATTTCCTGAGCTGGATCACCCTTGTCCATGTTTAGGCTCTCCGGTGTAGGGTATCAGAACCTGGACTTCCATGTCTATTCTTTTTGGGCAATAATCTTCTAGGTTTTTGAGATACTCCGTAATCGAGTTTCCCTAATGGGGGGTATAGGCTGTTGGTGCTACCATTCAAGTAAGTCTCTTAGAGGGTGCTTGGTCATGAGCTTCCTCAGTTGGTCTTATGTCGGGGATCGAGGGACATACTTCAAGGTATGTTGTTTGAGGCTTATCCTCTAATTGGGATTGACAATCTCTAACCAACTCTTGAGCCCCTTTAGCTTTTCCTTCTCTTCAATGGGGTTAGGATATTCGGCTAACTTCTAGGGAAGCTATTTGGGGTCTATCTGTCCTCTGGACAAGAGGGGCTGAAGGTAGCACTTTCTCCTATGGGGAGGTTGACTCATTGGTGGTAGTCCATCCTTGGAACCACTCTTCATGACCACACGGCTATCCCCCTTGCATATCTTCGTGGGACTTCTTCTTCGTGAGAGTGCCATGTCGTATCCCCCTTGCATATCTTCGTTGGACTTCTTCTTCGTGAGAGTGCCATGTCGTGCATTCTTGTTCTAGGACTTCCTTATGGGATATAAATTTTGCGCATCCAGGGTGTCCCTGATTTTGCGAGGTTGATGCCTCAACTATAGCTGTCTCAGCTACGGCCCTCCTTCTACTTTGCATGCTGGTAACTACATTAAGAGGAACCGTATGTAGTATGAAGCCATCTCACACACTTAACAAATTAATGTTTGTGCTAGTATTAGCTTCATGTGTTTTCCCCATTGTGCATGTTCTTAGTGGTGGATAGTCCTTGTAAATATGGTGTGTTCAATACCCTGTGCATAAAGGAGTTAAGGTGGAGGTACTCATGGAAGTACTAGCCATCCCTTTTTTGAGCAAACACTCAGCTACTCCATGAGGTCCTACATAGTGATAGTATTACATGGGTGGTCGTTTGGCCATGTTATTCAAGTCTCATCCACGGAATTGGGGTTGCTAGGTATACAGGGTACATGTGGTCTCGCTCCATCATCACGTAGTGACTTAGGATCTAGGAGGGTGGACTGTTTGATTCAAAGGGCTCGAAGGTGCTCCCTTCAATGGTTTCCCCCTCATCACCCTCTTCAAAGATTTCAAAAAAACCTCATCATCCATGTGGCCAAATGACTCACAGATCTTATTGAACATTTCTAAATATGGTATAGGGTATCTAGTTCCATTGAACTTGGTGATTAACTTAGAAATAAGGGCTGGTTTGTTTTGCTCTTGTCATGGCCCTTGTGGCAGCTGAATTGGTGCTAGCGGTGTTATTCCAACAACGCCACCATCCCCTCCCTATTTCTATGGCTATCCTCAATATTTAAGAAGTTAGTCCTGCCATGGCTGGGGTTGGTGCGGGTTGGGGTAGGATAGGTGGGGGAGCTGGATAATATACCATTGGGGGTCCTTGTCACAAAGGAGGACATGTTTGAGCTTCATAGGATCCCATATGGTATCCACCAGGGTATATCGCGTGAGGCGGATACTGTTAGTACATTGGTGAGGTAGGTACTATTGGTGCATTGGTGTGGCGGGTTGATAAGATTGTGTAGGGTAGGCTCTCTCTCTTTAATAGGACATTTCTGGGCCCTGGAGAGCGGCTCCTACTAACCTAGGTTGGGTATAGGCCTATAGTCTTGGTATGAGTTGACCATTTGAGTGGTTGGCATGGCCCCCCCGATTGGTGGATTAGTCTGGGGTTGGGGGTTATCCTCGCTTTTCCCTATCTCTAGCCTGCGATCTGGGGGGGCGTGGCCTCCCTCTGTGGTTGGCATTCCATGCCCCTGTCCCTGGGGATATTGAACATCTGATTGTGTGTTTCCCAAGATAAAGTTTTTGAGTCCTGAAGCAAGACTTCTTTGCAAATACGTGGGGGACTCTGAGTCTTGCTCTAAGGTAGGTGGTATGTCCATGCACTGGGCCACCAAGCCTCCTATCTCTAGGTCAGGGGTATTGCGTCCCATGCGCTAGGATGCTCCTCACTCTCACTAGTGCTGTTGTCAAGGACTAACACCATGTAGCTCCATGACGTGTTGACCAAAGGGTCTGATCTTACAAGCGAAGGAGTGTCAGAAGTGTCTACATTGTTAAACAAAGGATTGTTTCACACCAATTTCCTCGAGTGTAAGTGCATGAATGTGGGAAGTGGAAGTGTTGAATCCCCCTCTAAACAGTTTTTTTTTTTGTGAAGGTACACGAGGTAAGGAACGAGCGTTCTCTTATAGAAGGAACGGGCATACTCTGAGCAAGGAACATGCATTCACTTGAAAATGAATAGACGTGTGCTTGAGGAAGGCACGGACATACACTTGAGGGAGGCATGGACGTGGCTGGGTGTACGGGCATTCTCTTGTGAAGGAATAGGCATACGTTGGTGAAGAAATGGGCATACATTGGTGAAGGAATGGGCATACGATGGTGAAGGAATGGGCATATGTTTGTGAAGGAATAGGCGTACACTTGCTAGGTCAGGCAGATCTCCTAAATGTGTAGGGACCCTTTTGTACCTCTCTTCAATGCTCTTTATGCCCTTATAAATGCACTTTATTCTCTTTGAATGCATACTGCTCATATTTAGGAAGTAGATTTGAAAAAATCTTCCTAGGAGGAAGGAATAGCTGTGGCTCTGAGAAGTGAACGGGTGTACTCTTCTCAAAAAATAGGTACAACACGATATGTTTGATAAACATGAGATGAATCAACCATATCATGTTGTGATGAATGAAAACAAAAAATTATTTTGAATAGATGATATAAGTAACACATTGCATTATATGGACCAAATAAAACTCTAATAAGTGACACTCTAATATATATCATGCCCACGAAATGAAATAGAATCAGATGCAATACAACTCAGAATCAAATGCAATATAACACGATGAGTTGTAGGAATGTGTGTGTGTGTGTGTGTGTGTGTGTGTGAGAGAGAGAGAGAGAGAGAGTTATGTCATGTGTTAGGGCACACAAATTGTTTAGAAAAACATTTCCTATATTATAGTAAAGTAAGCGAAGAACATAGTGCATATAAAAAGCAAAATATGTCCCCTAGAAAGTGATGCATAGTGCAAACATAAGGAACACAGTGTATCATGTATGCAATACCTCGTAGAGGTTGCCAAAATTGATATAGGATGGATGGAAAATCGATCACTAGAGGAAATATACCTCGCAGAGCTCATCAAAATGGATGTTGGATAGCTGTGGAAAACTGAATGGAACACATGATATCTTGCAGGGTTTGCCAAAACTCATGCTGAACATTGGATAATCTTGTGTGAGATCAAAAAATGACATGAATGATTAGCAAGGGTTGCAACTCATTATCGAGAGATCGTGTTTTTAAGACCACACGTGTGGTAGCACGCTCTTCGAGAAAAAGTAGTACGATAATACATGTGTGTTAAATGTCCTCCTCTCTATGTGGCATTCGTTGATCTGATTGATCACATCCCCTTGGTCATTACATTGACGTGGTGTTAGTGGAGGGCAGTTGTTGATTTAGTCGTATGCCCGTTTCTCGAGAACCATCCGATATTAACCGTAGCAATTTCACGCATGCTTTTCACCCATTTATGATTGTTCTTCCCTTGATATTCTGAATATTCTGTCTTTTTGACCATCTTCAAATACTTGATCTCACAAATATTGTGCCACACACTCGAGTTTCAACCTTTCCACTATTTCCGAAACGCTACTTTGCACTCGCATTTGTCAATTGACGGTCTTCTTTTACGTTCTAAAGGTATGGCTTTCAATCTCTTTATTGCCGCTGCTAAAAGAAAAACTTTGTAAGGCTTTCAATTTAAGTTTGTTTGTTGTCATGCATGTTTCAATACAATGTGATACCATTGTTTCATTTATATAGGTTTGTCCATATGGGGTTATTCTACATCCCTGTGATGCTCTCTTTTTGGTCAACTCGTTTTTAAATATAAATTCATTTTTTCTCATCATATTCTTAGATTAAGTATTTGCACAAGCCTAGGAAGCCATGGATAGCCGTGGGCCTATATTTCAAGTATGGTCGCCCAAGGTGTGAAGGCTCGGGGCCAAGATAAGGGTCATTTTGCATTTTAACCATTTATTCTCTTATATAACTAATAGAGTGCTCTTTTTCTCTACTCTCTTGTATGTCTTGCTATTAACCCATTCCTAGGGTTAACAAGAGCTACCGCCATTATCTTACATTAAAGAGTCACGGTAGATACACCAAAGGGTCTTACATTCAAGATATGAAGCAATGGTGTCCAAAGCTATAACTTGGACGGGCGCTCGTAATAGTGTGACAGAGTATTTATGGCAATTCCCGCTTCAAGAATGTGTGGTAGCAAGTTAGGATGAAGTCCTAAGTGATGTAATTCATGGATATATTATGAGAGTAGTCATTGTAATAGCATTAGGCCTCTTATGAGCCTAAAGTGCCTGGCCGGACACAGTTTAAGTGAGTGTGAACACTTATGGCCATGTATATAAGTGAATTTCTCTCATAATACAACACTCCCATTGTGCAATTGAGTCTTGCTCTTGATAATCTCTCTCCCTAATGCATGCTAGTGAGTGTTGTTGAAAGAACGGTAGAGGGGGAGGAGACACACACACACAGGAGCAAACCCTAATGTATATTGCAAACCCTAACCACCATAGAGGGAAGCCATCTCCCTTCTCACACAAAGCATAATGCCATAATACATAATACACACAACACGCTATGAGTTGTGTCCACACACATCTAACCCTGGCTAATGTCCACACACTATGACCAGCTGGACACGCGGTCATTTATGTCTCGCACCAGTTCCTACCTAACATGCCAGCACATAGCATAGCTGGCTCACACTGACATCGAGCTTGAATCTCAACAGCCCCTCTCAAGCTCATGATGTACTGCCGATGAAGATGTAGATGAGCTTGGGATATCAAGACTCTCAACACTCCCCCTCAAGCTCATCCCACGTACTCCCAACATAGTATGGAAGTACTCAAACTTCTCCCTGCTAAGTGGCTTTGTAAAGATGTCTGCCACCTGCTCATCAGTCTTCACATACTGTAGATCAACTGTACCATCCAGCACCTTCTCTCTGACAAAGTGATAATGGACCTCTATGTGTTTGGTCCTCGCATGAAACACTGGATTCTTTGCCAACTGTATACTGCTCATGTTGTCACAAATGAATGACAACTTTGCCATCAATAGGCTCACACAAATCTGTCAAGAGACTCTTTAACCATATAGCCTCACAAGTAGCAATGGCTGCACCCCTGTATTCAGCCTCTGTACTAGATAAAGCAACTGTAGGTTGCTTCTTGCTACTCCAACTCACCACGGCACTTCCAAGTGTAAAAGCATAACCACTAGTAGACCTCCTGTCATAAGAGCTACATGCCCAATCAGCATCTGTGTAGCCATGTATGTCCAAGCTTTTACCACTCTCATAAAGTAGACCATAATGTGCAGTGGTCTTCACATATCGCATGATGCGTCTCACTGCATCCAAATGAGGTTTTCTGGGGCTCTGCATAAACTGGCTGACTAGCCCCACAACATAACTCAAATCCGGGCGTGTGATAGTCATGTAAATGAGACTACCAACCATCTTTCTGTACATAGATGGATCATTCAATTCCTCGCCATAATCAGCCCGCAACTTCACATTTTGCTCCAAAGGTGTACTCATAGGCTTACACCCTGTAATGCCATACTTTGCCAACATATCCAATGCATATTGGCGCTGTACTAACCATGTACCTGCATGATCTTTCACCACTTCAATTCCAAGGAAGTATCTCAACTCACCAAGATCTTTCATGTCAAATTTCCCACTCAAAGCTTTCTTGACATGCATCACATCTGCACCTTTATCACCTGTGATGATCAAGTCATCCACATAGATGACGAGTAAAACAATCCCATGCATCACATCTGCACCATGATCACCTGTGATGATCAAGTCATCCACATAGATGACGAGTAAAACAATCCCATGCTCTGTCTTCTTCACATAGAGTGAAGAATCTGCTGTAGAAATCTGAAACCAAGTAAGATAAGATATCTGCTCATCTTATCACTCCAAGCACGAGGTGCTTGCTTCAGACCATATAATGCCTTTTTCAATTTGCATACATGAGTGGGATATCTTGGGTGTACATACCCCTCTGGCTGTGCCATATACACTTCCTCTTGTAGATCTTCATTTAGAAATGCATTTTTGACATCCATTTGATGCATTTCCCAACCATTAGCTGCAGCCATAGCAATGACTGCTCTCACTGTGCCCATCTTAGCCACTAGACTAAAGGTTTCATCATAGTCCAAACCTTGGATTTGTGCATAACCCTTTGCTACCAATCTTGCTTTATGTCTCTCAATAGAACCATCAGATTTGTAAACCCATTTACATCCAATAACATTCTTGTCCTTTGGTAATGCAACCAAGTCCCATGTGTCATTATGGACCAATGCGTCCATCTTAACATCCATTGCTTTCTCCCATACATGCTCTCCACCAATAGCCTCTGTATAGCATGTAGGTTCCACATGCTTCACCATAGATGTCATATATGCATAGTGCATAGCAAAATCTCGATATATCAATCTGTCAACTGGATATCTGACTCTCTGGGATCTCCGCAATGCATGCGGGTCACTCTGTACACCTGTAACTCTAGCATGTGGTGGCACATATCTGTCCTGCCTAGCACCAGGTGTGCGTAAAACAGGTATGCCAAGCTCCTCATCCAAACTCTCTGAACTAGATGACTCATAACCTGTGATTCCAATTCCTTCGACTTTCTTCTTTCCTTTATCCATAACACTACTCCCAGTGCTCACACTCTCATGCCTCAAACGTCCTGACCATGGACGTACAGTGCTACTCTCAGCTTCTGCTGCTGCTGGCCCAGACATAGAAGTAGAACTAGAACTTGCTTGTGGCAAGTTCACAGGCACATCAGCCTCAAGTGACTCAATGATACCCTCATCTTTTGCTTTGTACCAACTAGCAAGCTCATCAAACACCACATCTCGTGAGATGACCACTTGTCTAGTTTGTGGATTATAACATTTGTATGCCTTTAGATCCTGTGCATAACCAACAAATACACATTTTTCTGCCTTAGGATCCAACTTCCTTCTTCTTTCATCAGGCACATGTACATAAGCTATGCATCCAAAAACTTTGAGGTGTCCAATGTCTGGCCTATAACCTGTAAGTCGCATCTCTGGCGTACTTCCATGAATTTTCCAAAATCCTTTTCCTTTCAAGAAACTTTTTATCCTATACTTCCATGCCTGGAAGTTCTTCCTATCTAGCTTTTCACCAACAATCTGTACTGGATTATCCGACATTTTTGCCAATGCATACACCTTCCGCACACTTCAAATTTGTAAATGAGCCTTCCTCAGCTCAACCACACTCCAATGAATGTTCCAGATACTCCAAATTAGCCAACAATCTTCAAATTTGATGTAGAAAATCAACCTGTATGCATCCAAAATGAACTGGCTCACGCAGTCCGAGATACCCTGCTTTGATGCGCTTTCCACAGCTCCAAATCACAATGTAGTGGTGCAATCAAGTATGGACAACTTGTATTGACACCTAAACAACCTCAATGTTGAATATCAACACCATCTGACATGTGTACATATCAATTTTTGAAAATCCCTTTCTCTGTTTTGGAAAAAACCAGTAGTAAAATGGCTCTAATTTCTTCAATATTTGTCCAAATTGAGCAACCAGGCATTCATTAGCTTAGCAATAGTGTCCATCAACTCCATGTAAGAGGAATTTGTCCAATTGTATAAGACCAAAGATTAATTGCTCAATTAAAATCAGCTCATTCCCAGCTCAATTGATGATAATTGATCAATCCAATCACATAGCCCTCTTCTCCAATGTGTGTAGCAACCAATTGCTAAAGCAATTGTGAAATATAACAAGCAATCAATGAGTAATTGATCTCCTCGCTTCAAAATGTGCACTTTTCTGCCCTGTTTCTCTGTTCGCGCTGCGCCGCCTGCTGTAGGGGCCTTTGGGAGTGATTGTGATGATGAATATAGGTGCCCAACACTTTTGGGTATGTGTGCAACCAGTCAATGGTTGGATTTTTGCCAAAATCACACTCCAAATGCATCAATTTTTTACTTGCTTTTCTCTGTTTTGTGAGAGCTCAAAAACCAGAGTTTTTCACTCAATCAAATGCATGTAAATTGCTCCGAAATCACAGTAGGGCTTGCATAGGAGTTGCCAATACATCTCTCATTGTCAGATACATGTTTGCTTTGCCAGATTTACATGTATTTCCACCATACATCAGTGCTTCCAAGCTTTAATGGAAAGCTTCCAAAAACCAGAAATTTTCTTTGCTTTGATTTGCTCTAACTTGCTTTGTTTTTGCCTGTATCACCTGCAATCCGCTCAAGGATGTTTAGAAGACCTTACCCGATAGGCCAAGCTCTCAGATCTGATAGTAGTTGGTGTGCTCCAAGCTTCACAGCTCCAATGGCAAGCTTCACAGCTTCTTCTCCCTCCTCACTCACTCATAAACCCTAATAAACAGCACAAGGCTCTAATACCATGTTGAAAGAACAGTAGAGGAGGAGACACACACACAGGAGCAAACCCTAATGTATATTACAAACCCTAACCATAGAGGGAAGCCATCTCCCTTCTCACACAAAGCATAATGCCATAATCCATAATACACACAACACGCTATGAGTTGTGTCCACACACATCTAACCCTAGCTAATGTCCACACACTATGACCAGCTGGACACGTGGTCTTTATGTCTCACACTAGTTCCTACCTAACATGCCAGCACATAGCATAGCTGGCTCACACTGACATCGAGTTTGAATCTCAACAAGTGTGTGTGAGTGAAGTGAGGTGAGAGGAGGGACAAGTATCCATGTAGTGCAATGCACAGCGGTGTGACAACGCACGGAGGCATGGTGGAATTGCTTCTCAAGGAGTTGTAGAGCTTGGAGACCTCAAGGTTTATGAGCTCAGCTATTGGAAAGATCCTCACAATAGTTGCGGTTCATCAAGCAATCTCTTGTTGGATGTGTCTCAGGACACGCGAGAGGTGCGGTGAAATTGCTTCTCAACAAGGAGTGTCTCCCAATTGCTTGGCCTAGTTAAAGGTACTTTTTCTCGATGGATATTTTCATATTCTTTCTCAAATTTCTTAAGTGAAATATATTCAATATTCTTCTTTTTCAGTAAAAGATTCATGGAATTTACAAAAATAAATTCTACCCATATTTCTTAAAAAATTTAATAATGCTCAAAATTGCACTTTTGATAAATACCGTATAATTTGAATAACGCCAAAAATTCCTCTTTTACCATTTAATTACTTGGTTCTCAATATCATGGAAATTTCTCTTTTTGTATAAAAATAAATTTACCAGAATTTACTCTTTTCTCATAATCAATTAATTATGCATACAAAAAAATTATTTCTCATGAATATGATGAAAATTATTCTTTTTGCATAGGATGTCCAATCCTAGAATATGGTAGAAAGTCCTCTTTTAGCATTATGCATAAAATAAGATATGTATTATTTTTCTAAAAATTTTACCATAGCTTCGCTCTGCTATTACTGATAATTCTCAATTTTTTTCTAAAGCTTGTAATAAAAATATGATAGTAGTTCCTCTTTTATGCTTAAAATCAAACTATGAATTTAAATCATAAACTTAATTATGATTATCCCACTAGATTAAACTAATTCCATTATTTCTCTTTTTTCAAATTGATAAGATAATCTATTTCTCATTTAGAATCAATCAAAGTAGTTTTTAACTACTTAAATAACCTAAAAGAAATAACCATTATTTTGTTAACACAAAATCATAAAAATAATATTGTGTTATCTCTAGCTTATCAAGCCTAGAGTTTAGCTTTGAATTAAGAGACTATCATTGAGAAGCATCCTTTTTCAAGGGATTTAGCCATAAAGATGGCTATTCTTTTAGAGAGAGAGATTTACTTAAAGAAAGCATTTATAAATAAGCATAAAGCTTAACTTTCTCTTAATTAAGCATTAAGACTTTAAGGGAAAGCTTGATTTGAATTAAAACAATTATTTAGAAAGCTTCTCAAGCTTGAGAGGGGTTGAGAAGAAGAAAGTCATTGAGATAAATTGGAAAAAACCATAAAAAATGATTTTACCTACAAGTTTGGCTTGATTCTCTATTTAGCAGCAGCGAAGCCCCCGACCAATCAATTGGTCCACCAAGAGGAGAAGAGAAAGTCTAAGAGTTGTTGTAGAGAGAGAGAGAGAGAGCTCCAAGCGAGAGAGAGAGAGAGAGAGAGAGAGAGAGAGAGAGAGAGAGAGAGAGAGAGAGAGAGAGAGAGAGAGAGAGAGAAATTTAAGGGATAATGAAAAATATGATTAATTTAATATAATACTGGCATGGTATAGCTCCAATATTTTCTTACAAAAGACTGAGTGTCTATTTATATGTGAGGGAGGCCACTAACCAAGTCCAATTGGGTTCTAAAATTTTTCACATTTGGTTTGACTCAATTTGGACAAGATTTGGACCAGTTTGGCTCCCTTTTTTATTTGGTTTGATCCAGGAGAGAGGAGAGATAAAAATATCACAATTTTTTTGAATTAAAAACCCTTCCACACATGTAAAATAGGTGCCTGCCTCAAGAGTCTCCCTCTCCTTACACCAAGGTGTCAAAATTGCATCATTATTCCAAAAATATCTCATTTTTTAAGTAATATCTCATAATTTTTAACTAATAAACCTTGTACTCAGTCAACTCTTTATCTTATGTGAGAATTTACTCATTTTTGGGTATTTTCTTTTATTCTTTTGGATTTATCTATTCCAACACTTGGATTAACCAATTGGCCCATTAGAACCTTAATTGGACCATAATCCAAAAATTTCTGAAAATGTAGACCCTTAGGCTAAGGTCCCTTATACAGATTTTCAATTAATTCCTAATGCACATTGGAAAGTTCATTTTGTACTTCTGTTTTAGGGGAATCCATTTTAGACACTAGGAGGCTTTATATATCCAAAGATATCTCAATTTTGGATTCTCTCTCTAGACATTTTCTCTCTCTAGACATTTTCTCTCTCTAGGCCAAAACAGGGTAAAACAAGATCTTTCTTCTATTTCAAAGAGGGGAATAATTTCAAGAATAGAAGGGGAGGTTCTTACACCTTTACACCTCAAAAGCTGGAGGGAGGAATCGTATAGTAACCAACTAGTAATCTTACCTACCACCTCGACAACATTTGAGCCGTGATTCCTGCTTCAAGAGCATGTGATAGCAAGTTAGGATAAAGTCCTAAGTGATGTACTTCATGGATATATTATGAGAGTAGTCATTGTAATAGCATTAGGCCTCTTATAAGCCTAAAGTGCCCGGTCGACCACAGTTTAAGTGAGTGTGAACACTTATGGCCATGTATATAAGTGAATTTCTCTCATAATACAACATACTCTCCCATTGTGCAATTGAATCTTGCTCTTGCTAATCTATCTCCCTAATGCATGCTAGTGAGTGTGTGTGAGTGAAGTGAGGTGAGAGGACAAGTACCCGTAGTGCAATGTGGCAGTGTGACAATGGACGCGGGAGGCACAGTGGAGAGCCTGGAGACCTCAAGGGTTACGAGCTCGGCCATTGGAAAGATCCTCACATGACAGTTTTGGTTCACCAAGTAATGTCTTGTTGGATGTGTGTCAAGGGGGGTTAGGGTGAGCTATAACACTCGCTTGCTTGCCTAATTCAATTAGAGCTACTATATGCTCATTGTGTATGTGTGAGTGCACGTGAGAGAGGGTGATTGAGTGAGAGGAGGGTCAAGCTTCCATTGGAGTGCGGCGGCGGCATTGGAGTGGAGCTTTGGAGTGTGGCTGCGCGACAACATCGTCTCCTACGAGAATCCGAGCATAAGTGTTCACGAGGTGAGTGACACACCTTGCTTATGCAATTGTGAGCTAGGTTATGGAAGATAAGCTTCTCGGTTTGAGCTGTTTTATGCTCCCCGAGTCACGGTTGGGCAAAGCCCCACAACCTTGATTGTTTATGCACTCTTTCTATGGTGCAAGGGCTTCCCATAAATGGCACCGCTACCGAGAAATAGCCCTACTACATAGCCACAATGCATTTTGAATGCGTGTGTATAAATGAATTATGTTATATTTCTATTTTCTGTTTTTTCAAGAATGGTAGAAATGAATGTGTGTAAGCCCCAAGTTAAAGATTCTAGGAAAGCCCCTTTTTCGTAAAACTAAAAATTGAAACCATTAACAGTAAACCAAAAACATAAAAAGTAAAAAATAAAACATAAAACATAAAAAAAATAAAAAGAAATTTTTTTTAAAATAATGAAAAGTGAAAAGGTAAAAGGGGAAAGGTAAAAGGTCTGAGGGCAAACAAAAGAATATAGAATTTTTTCGAAAAGTGTGTACACAAACTTGCCTAATATATGTTTTAGGCTGTCATAATCGTGTTGACGAATCGCGTTGATGCAACTTGTGTGACACCTGAAAATTACATTTTTACATAGTTAAGGAGCTTCCTTGCATTTTTTCTTTAAGGAGCTTCCTTAACATAGCTTCCTCAAGCTAGGTACGTACCAGCTTACACTGAGCTAAGGACATTCAAGTGGAACCCAGTTTAGCATTGTACAAGGAGCTGTAGTAGGGGCTAGTGATATTTCGTCAATGGAAGTATTCCCAGTCACAAGAAGTGAGAACCCTAACCAGGTCTCACCAGTTAAGCTAGCTGCTAGTCTTTTTGATTGGGTAGCTAGCTACCTCAAAGGTTCTACCTCAACTGCTACCTCTGAACCAAATCTTATGACTTACAGATGATATGATGAAAGATTTTACGTTACCTCCCAAAGAGACACCTGGTGTACTCTCATCATTGCAAGCAGGGAGCATTCACATTGATATCCATGTCCATACAGTGCATGTTACACATGCTGCAACTGTGACCATTGAACCACCCCCTACACAAGTGCTTATGCTCGATGGTAGGACATTAGAAGAAGTGCATGCGGTAGAGGCACTGATCCAAGCTGCTAGAGCAAAGGAAGAAGAGACTTTGCAATTGGCACAATAACAATTAGTAGCCCAAAGATCCCAATACACCCAAAATGAGTCCCAAACCAAGATTGCGTAGGTAGTGCATGATAGTCTCGACACAAGCAATAACATTGCATCTACCTCGAGGAAATGGCTAGGATTGCAAATCATGGATCAACGTCTTCTCTCACAAATGATTGGGAGTATGACACATCAATAGAGACTCTTGTAGATTTTGGCAGGCTAAGCTTGTGGTGTTAGTCGGGAAGGGATTTTCCAATCATTATCTGGGGCACAATAGAGGAGGAATGATTATAGGGTTGTTAACCCAATTCTAGGGTTAACAAGAGCTACCGCCATTATCTTACATCAAGGAGTCATGGTAGATACATCAAAGGGTTATACATTCAAGAAATGAAGCCATAGTGTCCAAAGCTACAACTTGGACGGGCACCCGTAATGGTGTGACGGACTATTTATGCGATTCCCGCTTCAAGAGCGTGTGGCAGCAAGATAAGATGAAGTCCTAAGTGATGTACTTCATGGATATATTATGAGAGTAGTCATTGTAATAGCAATTAGGCCTCTTATGAGCCTAAAGTGCCTAGCCAGCCACAGTTTAACTGACTGTGAACACTTACGGCCATATATATAAGTGAATTTCTCTCATAATACAACATACTCTCTCATTGTGTAATTAAGTCTTGCTCTTGCTAATCCTCTCGCTAATCTCTCTCTCTAATGCATGCTAGTGAGTGTGTGTGAGTGAAGTGAGGTGAGAGGAGGGACGAGGACCCATAGTGCAACGTGGCGGTGTGACAACGCTTGTGGGAGGCGCAATGGAATAGCTTCTTAAGGAGTTGTTGAGCTTGGAGACCTCAAGGGTTACGAGCGCAGCCATTGGAAAGATCCTCACGATAGTTGCGATTCACCAAGTAATCTCTTTTTGGATGTGTTTCAAGAGGGTTAGGGTGAGCTACCATAACAAGGGTATCTGCAATTGCATATATAAGGTCATTGAACATGAAAGGATCCAAAGACCTATGATGCAAGTTGGGACATTCAAAGCAAGAATGCCCACAATGATAGAAATGGTAACACCTCCTATGAGCCCAGCGGATCCTACTTTTGTGGTATCATCGGCTATACCATGGACCACCAACCCACTGTCCACATCTTCTAGCCCACAAGGCCATGTTGCAAGACTCAGGAGCATACTAGCATGAGATTCACCTTCTTAGATCCTAGAGTTGCCCCCACCCAAGACAATACTAGTACGCTGCCTCATTTAGTGGCAAGTACCAAACCAACAACTATGGCATCTACTACGACCAACACAAAATCACCTTTGAGCCATAAGTCCATGGTTACCCCCACAGTAGCCAAGACCACTTCACACATGGAGCTCCCTGTGTGCCTGGCATATCTAGTATTACCATTCCTAGAGGGATCACATCTCATTCTAGTGCACCCATGAAACATCCCTTCCCTAGAGTGAGTGTGCTTGCAACTCTACCTTGCGAGACCGGCTACACCTATGCCCATATGACTAAAGCACCTATTGGGGTGCCAGTAGGACACATAGCTTATATATGTAGCACATCTGCCCCCACCAGGGTTTAGACTAATGCATCCTCATGCAGGGCCACGTGTTACACCTCCACCTACTCCTACCATTGCTTCTGTTATGCCAACACCAGCTCTACCCAACATGCCCTGGGAAGAGAGGTAGCAAAAAGCATAGCACCTATTTTGTGAGAGATGGTAGTCGTCGACAGTCGACAGAGCCATGGAAAGAAGGCTGCCAAGATAGCCAAGCTAACTCATAAATTCACTAGAGATGGTGATCCTAGGAGACATTTGGAAGTATTTGATCAAGTGTGTAAGGCCCTAGGAGAACGAAATGAGGTTTCCAAGACCAATGCCTTTAGTCTAACATTAGGCGGTAAGGCTAGAGATTGGTATAGAACTCTTAGGTTCAAGGAATGCTTGAACTTCACCACTCTTAGGAGATTGTTCTCGAAGCAATTTGTGCGTGAAGGAGCCTTATGGGGTGTAGCATCAGCTACACAAAGCCGAGAGGGAAGAAGAAGAGTCAGTTAGAGATTTCATTAGCCATCTCAAGCATTTGAACTCTCTTTACCTTTTGCATCATGAACACTATTCGAATAATCAATTGTTGGATGGATTCATTAAATTTTCTTAACCATGAAGTGATTTCTAATGGCTTAGTCATTAGAGAGATCACTACATAGGATAAAGTCACAATAAATGTCATCTAACTAGAAGATAATTTCATGGTCAAGGGAGCTAAAGCATTGGATTCTAAATCTATTGCATCGGATAAAGTCACAACAAATGCCATCCAACTCGAAGATAATATCATGATAAAGGGATCTAAAGCATCGGATTGTAAATCTATTGCTTCCAGAGTCACATGACATAGCACTTCTACAATTAATCCCCTTGCTAAAGGCAACACTTTAGCAGAGATGAATTTCACAAATCTCATGAAACACTCCAAGAGGGAATGAAGGCCAATAGAGCCCCCAAAAATGTACATATGTACCCAAGGAAGAGCTTCAATGGTGCTCAATCTGCCAACAAGGACATTTGGCCAATGAGTGTCTAGTCCTGAGGGCACACCATAATGGTAATTTTACTTTTTTTGGATGCTATGGTCATGAGGCTTCATAGTGCCACATGCATTTGCAAACCCTTGCTAATGCTTCTAGGCCCTCAACATAGTTGGCTTTAGCGATCCCATCACAGCTATAAGCTATAATGCCTATGATAACATCTCAACCCAATGCTGATCAAATGATACAACAACCTATTTGCAAGGGAGATTTACAATACAAAAATTGTGGTGTTACCTCCACCAATTTGGGACCTTACCCTCCACCCCTGTGAGGACCACACCATTAAATCAAATAGGTTTTGAGGAACATTTTGAGTGTCTAGACTCTACGAGGTTGACTTGGACAGTGCCTCACATGTCATTGAGAACTTCATAGAGCTTCATCTAGACTATTATGTAGTGGGAGTCAAGCCAGTTTACTAACTTTTGCTGTGATGGGCATGGGCCTGGACATTAATGCCACAGCTAGAAGAATGCCTCTTCAATGCTACCACTATCAAGGTCCTCCCCATTGAGTTTCGGAATGCCCTCTAAAGGTTCCTAACTCAACCAAGAAATGCCCTCAAACATGCCACTAGCTACTTGTAACCATTGTGGCATAGATCATTGGATTAAGGACTGCCCCAACAAGATTGTGGTGGTGAGTGACAAGCCCACAAACAAGACCCATCATCACACCCCTAGACATGATTGGGGTAAGTAATAAAACTCAAAGGCATATCCCTAAAAATCTAGATCACACACCTTTGAATGCTATCACCTAGTTAAGCCCAAAACTAACATGTTCTTAAGCAACGATTTATGGCCTTGGTAGAAGAATCTAAAAAAAAAGAAGAAAAACATGAGAAAAAAGTCGATTAAAATGGAAAAATGAAGGAAACCAAACAGAAAAATCTTGGGATGCCTCAAGAGTCAATCTTCATCAGAGACCTAGATGAAGACTCAAAATCCTTGGACATAAGGGATGATTCTGAATAGGGTAGGGAAATACCTTGTTAATGGTTTGACATGCTACCTCATAAGCACAAGAAAGAAGAAGAAGAGAGTGCATGCAAGGGTCGAATCTGGTGATTCGCACTTGGCCACCCTATTAAGATTAACTCCCCAATGTGAGGCCGCTAGGGGCTCACTCTACACTCTCTTTGTGTCACCCAAAGAGAGATCCAAGCAAGCTAGGTAGGAGCAACAGGAAAGGATATATGGAGAGCTCAACCTCTACCTCATGCCAATCATATGTAAACAAGACAAGGTGGAGAGCAATGAGACGGGAGTGAAGGAGAGAAGGGAGAGAAACACCATTCATATTTGTTGAGATATTCAAGCTCGATGTCAGTGTGAGCCAGCTATGCTATGTGCTGGCAGATTAGGTAGGAACATGTGTGAGACATAAATGACCGCGTGTCCAGCTGGTCATAGTGTGTGAACATTAGCTAGGGTTAGTAGAGTGTGGATACAACTCATTGTGTGTTGTGTGGATTATGGATTAGTGCATTATGCTTTGTGTGAGAGTGGACATGGCTTCCCTCTATGGTTAGGGTTTGCAATAGACATTAGGGTTTGCTCCTGTGTGTGTGTCTCCTCCTCCTCTACCGATCTTTCAACATGGTATCAGAGCCTTGTGTTGTTTATTAGGGTTTATGAGTGAGTGAGTGAAGAGGGAGAAGAAGAAGCTGTGAAAAGAAGCTGTGAAGCTGCCATTGGAGCTGTGAAGCTTGGAGCACACCAAATACTATCAGATCTGAAAGCTTGGCCTACCGGGTAAGGTCTTCTAAACATCTTTGAGCGGATTGCAGGTGAAACAGGCAAAAGCAAAGCATTTTAGAGCAAATCAAAGCAAAGAAAAATTCTGGTTTTTGAAGCTTTCCATTAAAGCTTGACAACATTGATGTATGGTGGAAATATGTGTGATTCTGGCAAAGCAAACATGTATCTGACAATGAGAGATGTATTGGCAACTTCTATGCAAGCCCTACTGTGATTTTGGAGCAATTTACATGCATTTAATTAAGAGAAATTACTGGTTTTTTGAGCTCTCACAAAACAGAGAGGAGAAAGTCAAAAATTGATGCATTTGGAGCCTATTTTTGGTGAAAATCCAACCATTGGTGGGTTGCACAGGTACCTAGGTGTGTTGGGCACCTATAACTATCATCAATTGACATTATAAACACTCCCAAACACCTCAATTGCAGGCGGCGCAGCCAGACAGTAGGAAACAGGGCAGTTTTTCTGGTTTTTGCCTACGAGGAGGTCGATTACTCACTTGTTGCTTGATATCTTCCACAACACTCTTATCAATTGGATGCTTTACATCTTGGAGAAGAGGGCTATGTGATTTGTTTGGCCAATGATGCTTAATTGAGCTGGGAATGAGCTGATTAAAACAGGCTGTCCACTGGTTGCAGAGAAACAGAGCATTTTAATTGAGCAATTAATCCTTGGTGTTTTAAAATTGGACAAATTCCTCTTACATGGAGTTTTTGGACACTATTGCTAAGCCAATGAATGCCTGGTTGCCCAATTTGGTGAAATATTGAAGGAATTAGAGCCAAATCATTACTGGTTTTTCTGGTTTTTCTGGTTTTTTCAAAAACAGAAAAAGGGGTTTTCAAAAATTGATGATTACACATGTCAAATGGAGTTGATACTCAACATTGAGGTTCATTAGGTGTCAATGCAAGTTGCCTACACTTGATTGCACCATTACATTGCGATTTGAAGCCTTGGAAGGCGTGTCAATACAGGGTATCCCGCACTGCGTGAGTCAGTTCATCTTGGATGATTACAGGTTGATTTCCTACATCAAATTTGGAGTTTGTTGGCTATCTTGGAGTATCTGGAACATTCATTGGAGTGTGGTTGAGCTGAGGAAGGCTCATTTATAGATTTGAAGTGTGCGGAAGGTGTATGCATTGAGCAACATGTCGGACAATCCAGTTCAGATTGTTGGTGAAAAGCTGGATAGAAAGAACTTCCAGGCATGGAAGTACAGGATAAAGAGTTTCTTGAAAGGGAAAGGATTTTGGAATCTCATTACAGGTGCTGAGCCAGAGCCTGAGCTACCTCGGCAACCTACACAGCAGCACCTTATTGCTCATAAGCAGTGGTCAGAGAGAGCATTCAAAGTGCTGCATTATTTGTCTATATGTATATCTGATGCTATGCTCATACACATTCAGGATGCTGAGAATCCCAAAGATGCATGGGATACTTTGGTCAAAATGTTTGATACAGATACGAGTGCTCGCAAGTCTCAATTGCGACAGCAGATACACAATGTGAAAAGGAATAAAAGGAGCATACATGACTATGTGCAAGAAATCAAGAAGTTTGCAGATGCATTGGCCACGATAAATGCCCCCATGCCTGATGATGATTTGGTGGATATTACCTTGCGTGGTCTTGGCAAGGAATACAAATCTTTTGATACATCTATCTCAGTGAGGAGTACAGGTCTACCCGACTTCGATGAGTTGGTTTCACTCTTATTGGTTGAGGAAATCAAGCTCAGTGATTCATTTTTGGATGCATTTTCTAGCCATGATGATGGCAGAAATCAGGCATTTTACTCGCAGAGAGGTTTTAGAGGCAGGGGGAGATTCGCATCACGTGGACGTGGTGGTAATGGTCGTGGATGGCAGGATAGACCTCCACAACAGAATTTTCAGCCTTCTTATGGTGCTCGAGGTGGTCGTGGATATGCACCTCAAAGAGGTAGAGGTACCCCCGTGGTCGAGGACGTTGGCAAGGCCAACAAAATTCTATGCAAGATGTGGAATGCCATTATTGTGGCAAATATGGTCATATGGCGAGAGATTGCTTTCGCA
This sequence comes from Cibotium barometz, assembly GCF_041138505.1. NCBI lineage: Eukaryota > Viridiplantae > Streptophyta > Polypodiopsida > Cyatheales > Cibotiaceae > Cibotium > Cibotium barometz. Next base: position 15,562,329 of record NC_141066.1, on the reverse strand, counting down.
AACAGAATGATTTGAGAGGGGGAAGAGCACAGCGTGGTGGTCATTATGGTGGAAACTATGCACAACATGGTGGCAACTATGCATCAAGTAGCAATGATGGAACTGCAAATCATTTGTTTGCCATGAAGCATGTTGTGGGTTCTATGACGACAAATGCTGAGAATGAAGATACATGGTATATGGACTCAGGAGCATCAAATCATATGACATGCCATGGTGAATGGTTTGAGCATATGAAGCCAATGGATGTCAAAGGCTATGTGGAAACAGGTGATGATACCCAGCATGTCATTACACATGTTGGAAGTGTACCATTGGTCATGCATAATGGTCAGACAAAGTCTATGTCAAATGTGCTGTATGTGCCTTCGATCACTAAAAGCTTGGCCTCAGTTGGTCAAATGGTAGAACAGGGATTACAGGTTAGATTCAATGAGCATGGATGCTTCGTTGAAGACTTCAAACATGGATGTAGAGTGATTGCTAAAGGCAAGAAAGAAGGAAGACTGTTTAAGCTGGATGCTGGAATTCCTGAGCTAAAATCAGCCATGTTCTCAAAGAGCAGGAATATGGTACAGGATATTGATATGTGGCACAAGAGGATTGGCCATGTAAATGTACAGAGATTAAAGAACATGCAAACAAGAGGCATTGTCAATGGTTTGCCTAGGTTCAAATATGATGGACATATGCATGTTTGTGAAGCCTGTCAGTTTGGGAAGCAGGCAAGATTGAGATTTCCTAGAGAAGGAAATATGAGTAACAGGCCACTTGAGATCGTGCACAGTGATGTATGGGGTCCTGCACAAAACCCATCTATCAAAGGCAGCTTATACTATGTTACATTCATTGATGACTTTAGCAGGATGACATGGATATACTTTCTCAGGGAGAAGAGTGAAGTATTGGAAAAATTCATGGATTTCAAAGCTTTTGCAGAAAAGCAGTATGGCTGTTGGATTAAATGTCTGAGGACAGATGGAGGTGGTGAATACACCTCAAAAGCTTTTGAACATTTCTTGAGGAAGCATGGGATAAGGAGACAATTGACATGTAGGTATACACCTCAGCAGAATGGTGTGGCTGAGAGAAAGAATAGAGTTATATGTGAAGTGGCAAGGGCAATGCTTAATGAAAAGAGCATGCCAGATTACTATTGGGCAGAAGCATGTGCTACTGCAGTATACATATTGAACAAAACACCTACAGCAGCCATTCATGGAAGCACGCCAGAGATGCGGCTCACAGGTTACAGGCCAGACATTGGACATCTTAAAGTTTTTGGATGCATAGCTTATGTTCATGTGCCTGATGAAAGGAGAAGGAAGTTGGATCCTAAAGCAGAGAAATGCATATTTGTTGGATATGCACAGGATCGAAAGGCCTACAAGTGTTATAATCCACAAACTAGACAAGTGGTCATCTCACGTGATGTGGTGTTTGATGAGCTTGCTAGTTGGTATAAGGCAAAAGATGAAGGTGTTATTGAGTCACTTGAGGCAGATGTGCCTGTGAACTTGCCATCACAAGCAAGTTCTAGTTCTACTACTATGTCTGGGCCAGCAGCAGAAGCTGAGAGTAGCAGTGTACGTCCATGGTCAGGACGTTTGAGGCATGAGAGTGTAAGCACTGGGAGTAGTGCTATGGATAAAGGCAAAAAGAAAGTCGAAGGAATTGGAATCATAGGATATGAGTCATCCAGTTCTGAAAGTTTGGATGAGGAGCTTGGCATACCTGTTTTACGCACACCTGGTGCTAGACAGGACAGATATGTGCCACCACATGCTAGAGTCACAGGTGTACAGAGTGACCCGCATGCATTACGGAGATCCCAGAGGGTCAGATATCCTGTTGACAGGTTGACATACAGAGATTTTGCTATGCACTATGCATACATGACATCTATGGTGAAGCATGTGGAACCTACATGCTATATAGAGGCTATTGGAGAGCATGTATGGGAAAAAGCAATGGATGCTGAGATGGACGCATTGGTCCATAATGATACATGGGATTTGGTTGCACTACCAAAGGACAAGAATGTTATTGGATGTAAATGGGTCTACAAAGTGAAGTGTAAATCTGATGGTTCTATTGAAAGACATAAAGCAAGATTGGTAGCAAAGGGATATGCACAGACCCATGGATTGGATTATGATGAGACGTTTAGCCCAGTGGCTAAGATGGGCACAGTGAGAGCAGTCATTGCTATGGCTGCAGCTAATGGCTGGGAAATGCATCAGATGGATGTTAAGAATGCATTTCTGAATGGAGATCTACAAGAGGAAGTATACATGGCACAGCCAGAAGGGTATGTACACCCTAGATATCCTACTCACGTATGCAGGTTGAAAAAGGCATTGTATGGTCTAAAGCAAGCACCACGTGCTTGGAGTGATAAGATGAGTAGATATCTTATCTCACTTGGTTTCCAGATTTCTACAGCAGACTCTTCACTGTATGTGAAGAAGACACAGCATGGGATTGTGTTACTAGTCATCTATGTGGATGACTTGATTATTACAGGTGATCATGGTGCAGATGTGATGCATGTCAAGCAAGCTTTAAGTGGGAAATTTGACATGAAAGATCTTGGTGAGTTGAGATACTTCCTTGGAATTGAAGTGGTGAAAGATCATGCAGGTACTTGGTTAGTACAGCGCCAATATGCATTGGATATGTTGGCAAAGTATGGCATGACAGGGTGTAAACCTATGAGTACACCATTGGAGCAAAATGTGAAGTTGCGGGCTGATTATGGCGAGGAATTGGATGATCCTTCTATGTACAGGAAGATGGTTGGTAGTCTCATATACATGACTATCACACGCCCAGATTTGAGTTATGCAGTGGGGCTAGTCAGTCAGTTTATGCAGAGCCCCAGGAAACCACATTTGGATGCAGTGAGACGCATCATGAGATATGTGAAGACCACAGCACATTATGGTCTATTTTATGAGAGTGGTAAAAGCTTGGACATACATGGATACACAGATGCTGATTGGGCTGGTAGCGCATATGACAGGAGGTCTACTAGTGGATATGCTTTTACACTTGGAAGTGCTGTGGTGAGTTGGAGTAGCAAAAAGCAACCTACAGTTGCTTTATCCAGTACAGAGGCTGAGTACAGAGGTGCAGCCATTGCTACTTGTGAGGCTATATGGTTAAAGAGTCTCTTGGCAGATTTATGTGAGCCTCTTGATGGCAAAGTTGTCATACATTGTGACAACATGAGCAGTATGCAGTTGGCAAAGAATCCAGTGTTTCATGCGAGGACCAAACACATAGAGGTCCATTATCACTTTGTCAGAGAAAAGGTGCTGGATGGTACAGTTGATCTTCACTATGTGAAGACTGATGAGCAGGTGGCTGATATCTTCACGAAGCCACTTAGCAGGGAGAAGTTTGAGTACTTCCGGACTATGTTGGGAGTACATGGGATGAGCTTGAGGGGGAGTGTTGAGAGCCTTGATATCTCAAGCTCATCTACATCTTCATCGGCAGTACATCATGAGCTTGAGAGGGGCTGTTGAGATATTCAAGCTCGATGTCAGTGTGAGCCAGCTATGCTATGTGCCTTGATATCTCAAGCTCATCTACATCTTCATCGGCAATACATCATGAGCTTGAGAGGGGCTGTTGAGATATTCAAGCTCGATGTCAGTGTGAGCCAGCTATGCTATGTGCTGGCAGATTAGGTAGGAACATGTGTGAGACATAAATGACCGCGTGTCCAGCTGGTCATAGTGTGTGAACATTAGCTAGGGTTAGTAGAGTGTGGATACAACTCATTGTGTGTTGTGTGGATTATGGATTAGTGCATTATGCTTTGTGTGAGAGTGGACATGGCTTCCCTCTATGGTTAGGGTTTGCAATAGACATTAGGGTTTGCTCCTGTGTGTGTGTCTCCTCCTCCTCTACCGATCTTTCAACAATATTCACATACACCAATAATCACAAGACAAATGGGATTGTCCCTTTTTCATATTTCATAAAATGTTTTATATACATGAGCTAATATTTACAATTTTTGGCCGCCCAATTACAAATAGGGGCCCAAAACTAGTGTGACATGAAAAATTGATATCTTTCATTTTCAATTTTGTGCATATTTTGATGGTTTCTCAATGGTAATAAGGTGGAAGCTTGTCCAAGGAGATTGCGGTGCCTACAATGGAATAACGGATAACGGCGTGGAGATGCGGCGGCTTGGCGGCTACCTTGATAACAGCGTTCTATCTTCAAATATAATGGTTTTACTTGATTTAGGGTGCACACATTGTAAATGCCACAAGTATGCTTGATAAATACTTTGGTATGGTAGATAGGCTAGTGATGTGGAAAATAAAAGTGGGCCTTCATGCTCACATGGATTTTAATTGTATTATTAATGTAGTATTCACCATAAGGCTACAAGTTGGGGAGTGTAGAAGGCATGTGGAGGAGTGTGTATAGGTGCATAATTGGGAAAGATTCTTCTAGAATGCCTACATGGAAGAGGAGAATTCCGCCATGTGTAAGTGGGATCTCAACCTACATGCCACTTAGACTTGGCTATTATCTCATCACACTTTCAAAGTCAAAAAGTCTTCAATTTTATAATCAATAGAAGACTTAGCCTAAGAGGACAACTGATGGTGACATCTACCCTTATGTCACTGAAGGGTTGAAGATTTTTATGTTATAATTTGTAACAATGGAAGAGAGGGTGATTCTACACCTATAAAAGGAGCCCTCCTCTCCCTTTCAAATCAATGAATGAGCCTCCTCAATTGAGCATTTTGTGTCATTGCCATTCTCTTATCTTCAAACCCTTATTCAAACACTCTCTTTACATGTGAATATCTCATTTAGCATTAGCTCCTCATGCTTAACCCAGTTTTGGACCTCTTTGATGATTCATGATAAGTGGGATAAGGAGTTATTTTCTTGGTGGGCCTGTGACTTCTCAAGCTAGCCCTTGCCTTATTGCCGCCCTCCTTTGGAGGTACCAATGGTTTTAGAGGTAATGAGCATGTGGAAAGACTTTGGGGACCATAGGTAAATCTTTACGATTGTCTGCTGAGCAATGTTAACCCTTACCCTCTAGCTTGAATCATGAAGGAGATGAGAGGCAAGAGGCTATGTGAAAATTGAGGTTTCATGCAAAGAGAGGGAAGTGCAGTTTTTGTGGTCCAATACCCAAATTTCAACTGGTAATTACTCATCACTCGGGTACTGGTTTCTAAAATTGATTATATGGCTATGAAGCTCTTTATATTCTCTTTCCACTCATATAACTAATTTCTTAATCCTTTACTTCATTGATGATCAGAATTTCTCCCAAAGTTGCTAACTTTTAGGCGAATTTTGGCAGTTTTATAGTCTTGTAGTAAAATGCTCATAACTTTTCGCTCGGTTGCCTGTTTTTGAAAGTTTTTATATAGGCACGAAGCTCTCTTCAAGCTCTACACACCTATTTAATCCTCTTTTACATAGTCTATATGGATTTAAAACTGCAATTCTCTGTGTATCTCTATTTTTATAGATTTTTGGCCATTCTTTCTTCTTAATAATGATTAATTCCTCTTAATCTCTTATCAAAAAAGCAATTCTCATATGTCTTATCCTCTTATAAGTGATTGCTATATTCTTTTGCTTTAATATGTTCCATCCAAATCGCCCAATTTGAAGGGATGAACCTTACCAACATTCCCCGTATGTTTCCATTCACATAATCCTGAGTCGGAAGATTTTCTTCCAAAACAAAGAATTACCCTCTTGTTTGGAGCTACCAGACTAGCAAAAATTCTTGCTTCTCCGTAGCCTTTCATCTTTCCTTCCATGAATTATGATCTCACCGTTGATGTGTATATCTTTATCTTAATCATCTAGGGAGAGAAAGGGAGGTGAGGAGGCTGTGAGGTTTCATACAAGTGTGTTTTGATTCTAAGAAGTGACCGAAGTCAAAACCCTAACTTTGTGTCACATCTTTTTGGTGGAGACGGCGGGGCAGGTTTTACTTAGAATTATTCTATTTTAACCTCAAAGTCCCGCATGATTAAAGAAAAGTTATTTTGAAATAAGTAAATTTCCTTTGTTGCTACTCGTCTTTTGGTGCAAGATGTTCAACATTCCGGTGTTCCAAGGATCAGAAGGAGAAGACCCAGGGAGTTATCTCCGAGAGTTCAACATTCCGGTGTTCCAAGGATCAGAAGGAGAAGACCCAGGGAGTTATCTCCGAGAGTTTAACCGAGCATGCCACTTGACGGGTTGGTCTATGAAGGAGAGGATAGAAATACTTCTACATTTCTTGGAGGGTGTGGCCTTAACTTGGCATGAGGCTTTGCCAGAGGAGTCCAATAATGATTGGGAAAGGTTGACCAAAGCAATGAAGGAGAGATTTGGGACAGTGGAGTCACCAAATGCGTTATTATTGCAATTGGATCAGATTTTCCAAAAGGAAGGAGAGTCAGTTTATGCCTTTTCAGTGAGGTATGAAGCCTTGTTCATCAAATATCAACAAGCTGCTTTACATGTTGTTGCTTCTTCTTCTTCACCTTCTATGGGAGATTCAAAGAGTTCTTTAGCAATGGAGCACCTTAAGATGAGCAAGTTTATCAGGGCTTTGGATCCCCGCTTGCATGGAAAAGTTCTTAGCAAAGATCCCACTAATTTTAAAGAGGCTCTTCGTATTGCTTTGAAGAAGGAGGCCACTCTTCATATTGAGTCCACATTCCAATCTTCTCCGAGTGTGCCGACCCCACCACAAGTAGAGATAGCCTCAATATCTCAGGTAGTACAAGCTCCATCCTTGGATCATAACATTGCACAACTTATGGCAGAATTTGTAGATTTGAAGTTACACTTAGTCAATGCAAGGCCACCTAGGGTTCCACGAGTTGAGGATAAACCTAGGGATAGAAGTAGTGTCACATGCTATGAATGTCAAGAGAAGGGGCACTATCGCACTGAGTGTCCAAAATTGAGAAAAAGAGAGGATAAAAGTTTAGCACTTTTAGAGGAAACATGCTCAGAAGAAGAAGAGAAAACATTGATGCCATTAATGGCAAAAAGGGGCTCGTAAAACTAGGAGCCAAGAAGAAGAAGAACAAGAAGATAAATCTGAAGAAGAGGAGAAAAATAATAAGAAGAAGAAGTCGTCTAGGAGAAAAATTGGACAATCTGACTTTCCTCTTGGACAAGGATCTCTTAGTTATGACCTCTTAATAGATCTTAGAGAGAAAACGGCACAAATCGCATTTGGGCAGCTTTTGGCACTCTCCAAAGCTTAGAAAGGAATGGGGTAAGCTGGCTAGCACAAGGGAATCTAAGAAAAAGAAGAAGAGGGATAATGGGACTCCTATGGCTCAAAAGGTGGATATTGATGTAGGAGATGATGTGCTTGTGATTGATGTCATCATTGAGGGACAAATAATTTGCATACATTGACGGAGGTGCATCAATTAATGTCATGAGTGAAAAAACAATGAAAGATGCTGATTTAAAGTTGTCTTCTACTAACTCTCCCTATCGCATCAAACTTGCTGATAATACTAGGGTGAAAACCTTAGGAATTGTCAGGAATTTGGGAGTGGATGTATGTGGTATTTCTGTGTCTATAACTTTTCAGGTCATTCCTACAAAGCCTGATGCTAGGGCTTACCCATTGATATTGGGTAGGCCATGGCTTTGCCAAGTGAAGGCAATTTAAAAGTGGGAGACAGGTGATCTTATTCTACAAGATGAGGATAAGAAGGTCCACTACAACATCAAGAGTCATCGCAAGAAAGTGGTAAGAGGTGAACCTTCAACTTCTGAAAGTTCAAAGTCAGAGTCATCCGATGAAGAGGAGACAAGTGGTAGCTCCGAGGATTCCATCTCAGAAAGGGAGGTAGAGGGAGTTGCATTTGGTCTTTCCCTGGGAAGGGATCGAGGGGATGCTGAAGACAATGGAGCCTTGGAAGGGGAAGCTTCTTCAACCATGTGCAAGAAAGGAGATGTGGACCTCACTAGTCTTCACTAACAGAGTGAACTTCTTCTTAATGAGTCCATAGGAGATACTGAAAGGGAGAATTACTTAAAAATGTTGGATAGATTTCCTAACCTTTTTGCAAACAGCTACTCACAAGTATGCCAAGTTACCCTTGTAGAGCACAAGATTGATCTCAAGCCCCAAAGTAAGCCAGTAGTATAGCGGCTTAGGCGTTTGGGAGAAGTGCAAGCGGAGGTGCTTAAGAAGGAGGTAACTAATTTGCTTGAAGCTGGATTTATTTTTCCAGTAGAGAATTCAGAGTGGATTTCCCAAGTTGTAGTCACTCCCAAAAAGGGTGGAAAATGGTGTGTGTGTGTGTGGACTTTCGCCCTCTAAATGCATGCACAAAGAGGGATTATTATCCTCTACCCTTTCAGGATGAGATTTTGGATCAAGTTGCAGGTCATGAGTTGTATTCAGTGTGTGATGGATACTCTGGATACTTTCAAATCCGGATTTGTGAAGAAGATCAAAGGAAAACCTCATTTATCACCCCTTGGGGAGTGTATGCCTATAGGGTGATGCCATTTGGCTTGACCAATGCACCAGCAACTTTTCAACGCTTCATGAGTCAGGTATTTGCACCTTACTTGGGAAAGTTTATAAGGGTCTTTTTGGATGATTTTTGCATTTATTCAAGCCGCATGGATCACTTGGAAAAGTTGAGGTTGGCCTTGCAAAGTATTGATGATGCAAAAGGGTGTCTTAATCCTGGAAAATGCCGCTTGGCACGAAGGAAGGTGGTTCTCTTGGGACATGTTGTCTTAGAAGAAGGCATAGAGATGGATCCTGAGAAGGTGCAGGCAATTGTGGCCCTCCCACCACCTACCAATGTACGGGAGGTAAGGAGGATTTTGGGTAAAACAAAGTATTACCAACGCTTTGTTGACATGTTCTCTGAGAAGATGTATCCCAATGGGGGCCCGATCAAATTCAATCTTTTTGTTTGCTCAAGGAATGCATGAGTCAAAGTCCAATTGTGCATCCTCCTAGGTGGAGGGAGGACTTTTATGTGAACCCAAGTGTCTCATCACATTCAGTGGGTGCTATACTCTTGCAAAAGGAAGAGCAAGGGCATATGCAACCAGTGTATTATGCAAGCCGACAACTCACTAATGCCGAGGAGAGGTATGGTGAAATGGAGAAAGGTGGTTTGTCTCTTGTTTTTGTAGTAAAGAAGTTCAGGTCATACTTGTTACCTCGCCCTTTTTTCTTCCTCACATCTCAACCTTCTTTACAATTCTTGGTGCGCAAACCCAATCCTGCAAGAGGGAAGTTTGCAAAGTGGATTTGTGAGCTTCAAGAATTCTCTTTCACTTTTATTACAGAAAACACCACTAGGGCCTCTCTTGCAGATTTGCTTACCAAGAAGGAAGAGGAAGAAGGAACAGGAGCAAAGGAAGGAATATATGAAGATTTGGAGACACCACCAACTCCTTTCACTATGCATTTTGATGGAGCCTTTAGCCCTTCTAGGCAATGTGGGGCTGGGGGGATAGTTTTATTTGATCCAGAAGGAAAAGAGGTATGGGCCAAGGGTAGGGAATTTTCAAAGGCTATATCAAATAATGTGGCTGAGTACAATGCATTAATTTGGAGATCAGAAGATTTCATAAAAGATGGAATTAAAGAGGTAGAGGTTAAAGGGGATTCGCAATTGGTCATCCGACAAATGAAAGGAGAATATAAGGCAAGGAGTCCTAATCTCAGAGCAATGGAGTTAAAAGAAGCTTTTGAGTTTTGTAAATTTGTGCATGTTAACAGGAAGAAGAATATAAGGCAAGGAGTCCTAATCTCAGAGCAATGGAGTTAAAAGAAGCTTTTGAGTTTTGTAAATTTGTGCATGTTAACAAGAAGGATAATCAAAAGGCTGATGAATTGGCTACTAAAACCTTGGCTTTTTTCAAAGTAGCTACTCTTGCATTAATGGATACAGGTTGGCCCAAGCTCCAAGATGTTCAACACTATTTAGATAGAGGATACTTCCCTCCTGGATTGAATCCTCAACAACAAAAGCAAAGGCTTACCAGGAAAGCTCATCCTTACACAATTCTAGGGGATGTTCTTTACAAGCAAGGTAAGCATAAGATTCTTAGGAGGGTAGTGGGTCTGGAAGAATCTAAAAGGATTATGGAATTATGTCATGAATGTTCAAGTCACTTTGCCTCAGCTAGCACAACTCGGAGGATCCTTAACACAGGGTATTGTTGGCCTCGACTCAGCAAAGATGTCTATGAGTGCTGTAGAAGCTGTGAAGTATGCCAGGCATATGGGCATGAGCAATTGGTTCCCGGACCCTTAAACCCTATCCAAGCATATGGTCCATTTGAAAGGTGGGGATTAGATTTTGTGGGCCCACTTCCTCGTTCCTCATATGGGAAGTATTACATATTGGTGGCCATAGATTATGCAACAAGGTGGGCAGAAGCAAAGGCCATGGTCAATAATAAAGCAATGGCTGTGGTATCCTTTCTCAGGGAATACATATGTGCCCGATTTGGGTGTCCATTAGAAATCCTTACAGATGGGGGGAGGTCTTTCAGGAATGACTTGATTAAAGCTTTGGTGCAGAAATTAAAAATAAAGCATGCTATGTCAACTCCCTATTATCCCCAATGTAATGGTTTAGTAGAAAAAACTCACTTGGGTATTGGTTTCTAAAATTGATCATATGGCTAGGAAGCTCTTTATATTCTCTTTCCACTCATATAACTAATTTCTTAATCCTTTACTTCATTTTTGGTCAGAATTTCTCCGCAGTTTTATAGTCTTGTAGTAAAATGCTCATAACTTTTCTCTCGGTTGCCTGTTTTTGTAAGTTTTTATAGGCGTGAAGCTCTCTTCAAGCTCTACGCAGCTATGTAATCCTCTTTTGCACAGTCTATATGGATTTAAAACTGCAATTCTCTATGTATCTCTGTTTTTATAGATTTTTGGCCATTCTTTCTTCTTAATAATTATTAATTCCTCTTAATCTCTTATCAAAAAAGCAAATCCCATGTGTCTTATCCTCTTATAAGTGATTGCTATATTCTTTTTCTTTAATATGTTCCGTCCAAATCGCCCAATTTGAACGGATGAACCTTACCAACATTCCCCGTATGTATTTGTTCACATAATCCTGAGTCGGAAGATTTTCTTCCAACAACAAAGAATTGCCCTCTTGTTTGGAGCTGCCAAACTGGCAGAAATTCTTGCTTCTCCGGAGCCTTTCATTTTTCCTTCCATGAATTATGATCTCACCTTTGATGTGTATATCTTTATCTTAACCTAGGGAGAGAAAGGGAGGTGAGGAGGCTGTGAGGTTTCATACAAGTGTGTTTTGATTCTAAGAAGTGACCGAAGTCAAAACCCCAACTTTGTGTCACACTAGTCTTCCTAGTTTATCTAGCTCTATGTACATCAATTCCGTATGACTGGCATTACATAAGCCATAAGCTCGGCCATCCCATGTCTCATTTACAATTGGCACCCCTTAGCGCGGTTTAAAAAAATAAATTACAAGGGAAGTATAGTAGCTGCACGAAAGGTCATGTTAACCAATGTGGTTAACATACCCCCCTCTTGATTGCAAGTCCATCCTCAAAATTGGTTGAAAAAGTTATTTATAGTAGATGGAGTAAGTGCGAACGAAGTCCCATCACGACTGAGCAGGAGGGGCACGATGGAAGATGTGGTAGCTCGTCCAGAAGGTCGTCTCCATCATGTCTTCAAAAGTCACGAGCCACCAAGTAGGCATCATCCACATGACTTGTTCGTTAGTAGCCAAACAACTGCTTGAGTGTGGGCCCTTTTTTGATGTCAAAGGCAAGGCCTTGGGCTCCCTCAAAGTAATGGTTCCATGTCGGGAAGGACTCTAGCAAAGTGATGATAAGGTTGAAGAAGCGGATGGTGGCAATCATCGCTGGGGACCTAGTTGTAACGACGGATGAAATTGTTGAAGTGCACGACCATGAATTCTTCTGTACATGGATTTTGCGGACGAGGGCGCGAACCAGGGGAAGTTTAATTGCAACTTTGGGTTTTGTTGTTTGTCATGGAACATCTTCTAGGCCCACCATCGGTGAATGGGGAGGTGATCTGGGGTTTGTTGAGGAAGGTCCATAGCCATACTGGTTGCTCGCCCATGAGATCAAAGGTGATGTGAAGAGCAGCGGCAATAAGTGGCTGGTGGTATCCACTGTCGTGGGTTCTAGGTGGGTGATCACGTGGCTATGTTGTGTGCTTGGCATCAAGGTGTGGGTGGAGGACATGGAGATTGAGGCAGTCAGTGATGTGGGTGATGTTGGAGCTGTCGACCGAGCAACAGGATGACGATGGCCTGCTCAAACTCCATGTGGTCTAGGGGATCGCGCACCAATTCAAAGGGTTTGGTGGAGCGACTTCCTCATGCTCGGATGGTGGTGGTGGCGAGATCTCCCCTTCTTTAAGTGGTGGATTGGTGTGGGTGGCAGAGCCGACGAGGGTGGAGGGGGTTGCATTGAGAACAGGTGGAGGTCTGGCAGAGGTGGAGGGGATATCCCTAAATGTTGTGTGCATTCCTAAGTTGAGGGATAGTGAAGGTGATGAGGGGGGTGTGGGTGATGGGGGTGGAGTGGGAAAGTGAAGGGGGGGAGAAGAAGTTAGGGCACCAAAAAGTGGAAGAGTGGAGGTGCTTGAGGGGGATGGTGGGGGTGGTGGGGGTGGGGGTTGTGTGTGAGGAGATGCAGAGACGAGGGGCCTGATGGTGGAGGAGGGGGTGGTGGGAAAGAATCTTGTGGGTTTGGGCCCTGCCCATATGTGCCATCATCGTTGTCATTTAGGGTAGGGCCAGCTCTGCAGCAACAACATCCTAAAGACCATGGGGGTAGAAGAAATTGATTATAGTGGCAGTCTCGAACTCCCATGGAAAGGTGATGTGGGTGTCATCAAACTGGCATATGCCAGTGGCCTCCATGACCACGATCATCTGGATGTAGTAACGGTGGTAGAGAATGAGGAGGCCGGGTGTTGAGTAGGGTGGTAGAGGATTGTTGAGGAGGGAGAGGTAGGAGTCGTGGACGATATGCCAACCAAGCAGCGCGGAGATACTGCAATGCTTGGATCGAGAGGAGGGGGAGATAGGGGTAGGGGCAAACGCCATCTGGTAAGGATAAATCAATGAGGTCACATGGGGTTGGCAGGGAAACCATAACGAGAAGCAGTAGGCTCTAGGCTGTTAGGGTGGCTTGAAGCTGGTGGAAGGGGAGTTCAAATAAGTCATGAGGGTATTGGAAGGTGACCAGCCCCTGAAAGGAAAAATGGGGGATGAGGCTTAGGCTATCGATGGGGATCTTGGATAGAGCATAAGTATATTGTTGGCGGGAGAGGAACTCCTCTATATAAATATCATGTTGGAGAAGGTTGAGGGCGGATGGCTCGGAACTGTAGGTCAAGCAGCTAAAAAGGGGTTTGAGAGGGCAGGAATGCCAAAATGGGGAGCTCTGTTTTGCAGTCTCCATGAGTGCATCCACCTTGTGATTGACTGAGCTAGATGAAGGAGCCGATGGAGTGGTTGGCGGCTGGGCGGTCAGCCTCTCTCCGAGTTTCTCATACAAGTGATGGATGGTGACCGAGCTAGATGAAGGAGCCGATGGAGTGGTTGGCGGCTGGGCGGTCAGCCTCTTTCCGAGTTTCTCATACAAGTGATGGATGGTGGCCTCTGTTAAGTTGTGATGCCTTGCAAAATCTACAGTGGTGTGGGCTAGAGCTTCCTCTGCTGTTTGGGCCCGGCTCATGGCCTCCTGATGCAGTCCTTCTATGATAGTGAGCTCTTTGTGGTCTATCGTCGGCCGTTGCATGGGCTTGGTTGACCTGTTGCTGCTAGAACTCAGTAATTCTAGAGATAGTTGTGCCTAGCTACTCTGTTTGTTGATCGAACTTTTTCTATAGCTTCATGAACTAGACATTTATCTAGTATCTCCTCCAGACATTGCTCTCTCCTGGGCTTTGGCTAATAACATTTCCCTCTGTGAAAGTTGTGCCACTTCTTGCTGTCGGGGAGATGCAGTCTGTCATCTGTGTTGGATGAGCTCTCATGCCATATTAGCAAAGCCTTGGGAAAAATTGGGCACCTCTCCTTGGGCCGCATGGATGCTCTCTGCATAATTTTGGATAGATCTCAAACTGCCAGCATAAGCCCAACGGAGAGTGTTGACTATATTTCGGGTGTCACTGGGGGATGAATGTGAGATCCCACTGCCCCCTCTGCGCACCGGATTCCCGATTGGCAGCAGCAGAAGCGGAATTAGCTTCCTCTTACGTGGGGCAGGGTTTCCCACTTGGGGCCTCGCCCTCGAATGTCCGAGCACGAGACTAATCTGGTGGTCATTCCGAAACCAAAACCGGGAAAATTTCCCTTGCCCGAAAAACGGGGACGATTCCACCTTTTTAAATTTCTTAATGAATTTTCTAACGGGGTCAAGAGACTAAACTAACCTTCATCTGATTAAACTAGATAGAAGGAAACCTATTACAGACTTAACTTGAAGAAATCAACGCTTTTTTCCTAGTTGAATTAGGCACAGCCGTTGATCTATTCATATGAGAAGTCTTTAGGCTTTTATTTAACTACTCGAGTTCTAAGCGTATTCCTATTAATCAATTTTATTATTAAAACTCTACTGATTCCATCCGGCCCATGGGTTAGCCACCGCCCAACCACTGGAATTGGTAGAACCAGACAAGTACTCATGCACCCATAATTGAATGCCTTTCTTAACTTTTGCTTTAGAATACAGATACGCACACACTCCTCTTTAAAATTTAACTTATAAAACAATCCATTGACAAACAATTATTGATTACAGATGTCATAACTCAAAATTTCCATCCAATCCTTGTTCCTCAACAAAAACAATATCACTCTGGACTCTCCGTTGAGACCTGCTGATCAGCAACAACGAAATCCAGTAACAAATTACAATAAACATTGGTCCATCATACAACATCTTTCTCGACATAGGCATGGGTGTCCTTGGCACCGCGAGCCCATGCATCGCCTGATTAGAACCCTCCACGATCCTCCTTAGGTGTCCTAGCACTTCACTCAGGGACTGCTTCGTCGGCCCTCATCCATCGTACCGAAAGCGCACCATTTTAACCGTACCGAGGCTGGTCAAGACCTGGACAGGCTTTGCCACGCGTGAGCTGTCCCTTGAACACTCCCCGCCAGCTGTTGCAATCGAACCCTTAGAAAAACACATATACCAAATGCTCCCTCCAGCATTCTGGCATAAGACAGTCCTTTAAGAAGACAGGGTTTCTATGCAAGTTTTTGGTTTTGATTTTCTTTTGAATACAATGAGTATATCTTAAATCCGTATCCCCAAAACTTCATACATGTAATACTGAATTTCAAAACAGAATTCCTCGAATTCTGTAACCTTGATCCTCAGATCAATTCAAAGGGTCTCAACTTAGTTTCAGATTTGGTGGGTGATTTGAGTGTATTTTCCTGAACTGGTCACACTGTCTTTCCTTGAAACTGACGAAAGAGTTTGGTCTTGGTCATAGTCTGATTCAGGTTTCGAGTCTGAAGGTTCTTCTTGAACTATCTTTCTAAAAAAGGGGGTGATATTTCAATTACTATTTTACTGAATTTCATTCATTGAATATTCACTTAACTGATTTCTAAAACTAATCACGAATTCCTATGAGGAATAAATTAATCATTTATCTGAAATTCCAACTTCGATAGATTTTCTAAATTTTCTCATTACCATCCAAGTGAATATGAAGCGATAGAAATTTCTCTCGCAGAGTATTTACTTATTCATTTATCAATTATTCATGGAAATTAAACATAGAATTAAAGAGAACTCTAAATTTGATATAAAAATTCTTTATGCATCTATTTATGCATAAAATCCAACTTCAATGGAAATAGCACTTTTATATAAAAGAAAATCCTTTTATGCATCTATTTATGCATAAAATTGATTTAATAGGAATAACACTTTAAAAATAAAAAGAATTTTTGTTATGCATCCTTCCATGCATAGAAATTGAATTCAATGAAAATAACACTTTTATAATAATAAAATTTCTTTTATGCATCTTTCCATGCATAGAAATTAAATCTAATGAAAATAACACTTTTATAATAAAAAAAATTCCAATATGCATCTTTCCATGCATAGAAATTATATCTAATGAAAATAACACTTTTATAATAAAAAAATTTCTTTTATGCATCTTTCCATGCATAGAAATTAAATCTACTGAAAATAATACTTTTATAATAAATAAATTTTTTTATCCATCTTTCCATGCATAGAAATTAAATGTAATGAAAATAACACTTTTATAATAAAAAAATTCTTTTATGCATCTTTCCATGCATAGAAATTAAATCTAATGAAAATAATACTTTTTAAAAAAATTCAATATGCATCTTTCTATGCATAGAATTTAAATCTAATGAAAATAACACTTTTATAATTGAAAAAATTCCAATCTGCATCTTTCTATGCATAGAAATTAAATCTATTAAAAATAACACTTGTATAATAAAAAAATACCAGTATGCATCTTTCTATGCATAGAATTTAAATCTAATGAAAATAACACTTTTATAATAATAAAAATTCCAATATGCATCTTTCTATGCATAGAATTTAAATCTAATGAAAATAACACTTTTATATAAAAGAAAATCCTTTAATGCATCTATTTATGCATAAAATAGGAATAACACTTTTAAAATAAAAAGAATTTCTTTTAGAATGCACAAACGGTGGAGATTACTCTTTTAGAATAACATAAGGATAAAACTTATTTCCATAAAATTTAAGAAAATTTTGCCATAACCTCCTTTGTATAGCTGACCATTTATCAATTTTTATATTCTAATATTACTTTAAAATTAATCCCAATTGAAGTAAAACACTCTAATCTAAATCAATTTTCACTTTCTAAAGAGTAATCAATAAGAAAAGTTTAACTCAATTTATTTGTTACTCATTTTAGGATAAAGAAAGGTTGAGTTCTTAATGAAGAGAAGGGGGAAGCCTTTTCATCAAGGCTTACCATCCATATTCACATTAAAAAGCAAAGAATTCAGAAAACCATAGATTAGAATTAAAAAAGAGTAGAATTATTAACTTACATGGAGTCTTGTGAGCTTTCCTTTGGCTTGAGGGATTGAGGGTTCTACTCTTGTTTGGATCAAGAGTGGCCACCAATTCTTTGTAGAGGAATTAGTCAAAAACAAGTGAATTATCAAGTGAATTCAATGTTTTTGGCTCTGGGGAGGAGTAGAGTAATAGTGCATAAACACTATTAAGCTTTTACAAAGGGGGAGGCTTCCATTTATAGGAAAAAATGAGCCTCTAACCAAGCAAATTGATTCTAGCTCTCGAACATTAAGGATTTCTTCAGGTTGGAGTTTCATCAGCCCTTGGGTTGTTAAGAAGTTAAGAGTTCATCATTAAGCACATGTTTCGGGCTCGGTACATACTTTTTAAGTAGGCTGACATGAAATACATTATGTACTTTGAGATGAGGAGGCAGAAGAAGTTCATAGGCTAAGTCACTTACTTTCTTTGTAATCAGATATGGCCCACAGTATCTGGAGGATAACTTCTTGTACTTCCCAAGAGATAGAGAACTTCTTTTGGGACGTACACGAATGAAGACCATATCTGCTTCTTCGAACTTTCTGTCTAACCTGTTCTTATCTGCATACTACTTCTGTCTATCCTGGGTAGCTCTTAAATCTTTGCGGATTGACTGCATCTGCTACTCCATGTCGTCAAGCATCTGTCTGGACATCTCGACCCTAATCAATGGGTCGGACCAAGTTAATGGTGTTAGGCAGTCTTGTCCATACAGAGCTTTGAAATGGCTCATCCCGATGCTTCAGTGATAAGAGGCATTGTAGGCGAACTCGACTAGGTGCAGTTAGCTTAGTCACTTCTTGGGTTCCCTGCCACAGCATGACCGAAGTATATCTTCGATTACTTGGTTCACCCTTTCTGTTTGACCATCGGTCTCAGGGTGGTAAGCTGTGCTGAGATCCAAGAAAGTTCCTACTGCTTTGAAAAATGCAGTCCAGAATCTTGACGCGAACTTGGGATCTCGATCACTTACTATTCTCATGGGTAGGCCATGGAATCTGAAGATTTCCTTGAGGAACACTCTGGCCACATCCACTGCAGTGTAGGTTTCTTTTACTGGAATCAGATGGGCAACTTTGGTTAGTCGATCAACTACCACGAAGATGGCATTGTAACCTGATTGCACTGAAGGTAGTCCAGTAATAAAATCCATATTGATACATTCCCACTTCATCTGGGGGATGTCTAATGGATGTAACTTCCTAGGAATTTTTACTCTCTCTGCTTTGACTTTCTGACAATTCAAGCATTGATGTACATGATTAAGTACATCCTTTTTTAGTCCAGGCCAAAAGAAGCTTTTCTTTACAGAGATGTAGGTCTTGATGAAACCTAGATGTCCTACAATAAGGCTATCATGGGCTTCATTCAAAATTTGACCTTTAGTTCCCTCATCATCATTGGGAATGAATATCTTGCTATTATAATACATAATCCCATCATCCATGCTGTACCCTTGAACTCGGTTCAACTCCTGAGGAGTTTTGCTTTCCTGCATAAGTAGGGTAGCAATAGGGCTAAAGAATCTATCTCGCATGATCTTCTCTCTTGCGTCATTAATCAATGGATTTGACACCACTGTGATTGCAAGCAAGGAGGCTTTTCTGCTGAGGGCATCTGCAACCACATTTTCTTTGCCTAGGCGGTACTTGATTTCAAAATCAAATTCTTACAGGGTCTGCATCCACCTTCTTTGGCGCATGTTGAGATCCTTCTGAGTGAAGATCCACTTTAAGCTTTGATGATCTGTCATCAAAGTGAATCTTTGACCTAGTAGGTAATGTCTCCACAACTTCAGGGCATATACTACTGAAAGTAGCTCCAGGTCATGGACAACATAATTTCTCTCATGCATTCTAAGTTTTCAGGATTCATAGGCCACTGCATGACCTTCCTGCATGAGTGCACCTCCCAGGGCAAAACTACTGGCATCAGTTACTACCTCAAAGGGTAGAGAGAAATCTGGCAATTTTAGAACGGGATTGGTTACCAAGGCGGTCTTTAGCTTTTAACTTTGTGTCTACTAGATTAATTTTGACAACATAAATGAGCTGCTTTTTTCTAAATCCTTTCAGTAACTTAGAAGCTTTTACTAATTGCAGACCTGGGGATCCTAAAATTCCGGTTCCTTGAACTTTGTTTCCGTGAAGGTCACGGAAGGAAATGGTTCCATTATGACAGTGAATGTCGGCTTGATTTTTGTGGAGCCAATCCATTCCAAGGATCCCGTCAAAAACTCCCAAAGGTAGGACTCTGAACTGATAGTCAGTTATATTCCCATCTAGATTGAACTGAATACGATCTGTCTCATGGTGAGTGAAAAGGATCTTCCCACTGGCCAATTCAACTTGCATAGGTTTCCTTGCTTTCTGATCTAAGACTAGCTTACGCAAGCATCCAGGGGAAGTAAATGAATGAGTACTGCCTGAATCAATCAAAAGTTTGAGTAACTTACCCTTATACTCAGCTGGGGTATGGATGACTGAGAATTGATGATTTGGCCCTTGGTTTTCAATTGTGGCATAAATCTGGCCTCTTCCCTCTTCCACTACTTTTGCTATTGTAACCGCTCTAGCTGCTGCTGCAGACTGGGGTGGAACTCTTTCCCTTTGGTTACCCCAGTTTTTGGGAGGGAGTTCTGAGAATACTCTGTAGTACAAAGGCAGATGGCTGAGCTGGATTCCTCCTGGGATTGCCCTGATTTTGATGAGACGATTTGACTGATAGGAAGGGGCTAGTCTCTGCATTCTAGGTACTTGACTTCCCTGTCCTCTTCACATGATGGTAGGAGTCGGGCAGTCTTTAAGCTAGTGACCGAAACCCTGACATCCAAAACATCTATTCTCACTTCTAAGCTCCTCCCTCTGAGTCCTTGAAAAAGGTGGGGCTCCTGAGAAAGTGTTCTGAGGGAAGGGTCTTTCTTCACTTCTGAATCTGCCAGCATCTTGATTCTTACTTGGGCCTTGTTGCCTCTTTAGGGGTGGAAAGTTTGAAGCACTTCTCGGGGTTTGGAACCTTTTAAAGTTTGAGGGTGCAGGCTTTGGCGGGATCTTGACAACAAATGCCTTGGCAAAGTCCTTTGCCATTCTGTCAGCTTCTGCCATCATTGAGACTGGTTTGGCATTTTTCACTAAAGTGTCTAATGGCTCGTTCATTCCTCGAATGAATCTGGTCATCAGTTGCTCTTCACCCAAAAGTGGAGAATATTTGAGGAGAAGGGCAAATGCCTGATGGTACTCTTCAATTGTCCGGCTATCCTGCTTCAATTCCAAGAACTCATTCATTTTGGTTTCCAGGAAGCCCGGAGGACAGAACCTTTTCTTGAGGTATGCTTTAAGATCTGACCAGGTCTAGGTATTTCTTTCGAGACGGTTTGTCTCGCAATGGTTCCTCCATGTGACCCTGGTCGTTTCCATAATCTTTAATCTGGCGAGAGCCATCTTGCTCCTCTCATTGTAATCGGCTACATCAAAGTACTCTTCCATGGCCTCAATCCATTTTTCCATTGCTTCACCTAACTGTTCCCCTTCACCGTTGAATGGACCAGGTTGGGATCGATGCAGGGCTTTATGAATGTCTGGATCTAACTCTTCATCAGCGGTGGTAAGAGGATCCGGTTGCCTATCACGGCCCGCACGCCTCATGATTCTGACAAAATGAGATTTTTGTCAACTTAACTTCGTCATCAGATTTATGACTTTTTTTACATTTATTTCTTAAACAATAATTATTCCATCATAATTTTTAAAACAAGATTCACTTTGAAAATTTTGTTAACTAATATTTACAACCACGAAAACAATTCAGAATCTTTTTGTAAAACATCATTTATTATCAAAAGTTTTTGATATATACATAGAGCGTCTCGGCTCCAAAAGTCACTGCCTCAATCGCATACGCATAAAAAGGCGATACTGTGATCGAGACATGCTATGATATACACGATCCATCACTGATAAGGGTGCTGTAATTCTACTTCTAGGGATAAAGCGACTCAGAAGTCTAAAAATTCGACAAGAATTTCTAAAATTCCGGGGCGAATGATTAAGGAGTTGGACATAGTGAACAACTCCTAGCCTTATCAAGATCATGGCTAGGGAGATATTTAGCCTGAGTCTTTGAAGCTGATTGGTATTGACATTAATACATCACCCTTCGGAGAACCACATGTGCTGACATCGCTCTACAGGATCAAGGAAGTATAGATCCTCAAAGTGACGAGCGAGCCTCACTCTGCTTTCTCGGGTTGTAATAGAGTTGATGAGATGTTCGAAGGCAAAGGCGATCATATCCTGACTCTGGGAAAGTCCAAGAATGCTAGACAGATTTGGGGTATCCATCTAAAAATCCAGTTCAATTTATGAGTTTTCAATTTATGAATTCATTTCAAACATAATCTTAGCCAAGTGAAAACATTTTTTTACAGATTTACTTTAAAATTTTAGGCAATTTCTGCTGCTGTTTCATAAGTTTACAATAGCGCTCTGATACCAGCTGTGAGATCCCATTGCCCCCTCTATGCACCAGATTCCCGGTTTTGGTAGCAACGGAAGTAGCTTCCTCTTACGTGGGGCAGGGTTTCCCACTCGGGGCCTCGCCCTCGAATGTCCAGGCACGAGACTAATCTGGTGGTCATTCCAAAACCGAAACTGGGAAAATTTTCCTTGCTCGGAAAACGGGGACGATTCCACCTTTTTGAATTTCTTAACGAATTTTCTAATGGGGTCAAGAGACTAACGAACCTTCATCTTATTGAACGAGATAGAAGGAAAAATATTACAGACTTAACTTGAAGAAATCAACACTTTTTTCCTAATTGAATCAGGCACAGCTGTTGATCTATTCATTTGAGAAGTCTTCAGGCTTCTACTCGAGTTCTAAGCGTATTCCTGTTAATCAATTTTATTATTAAACCTCTACTGATTCCAGCCTAACCCCATCTGGCCCATGGGTTAGCCACCGTCCAACCCCACTGGAATTGGTAGAACCAGATAAGTACTCACCCACTCATAATTGAATGCCTTTCTTAACTTTTGCTTTAGAATACAGATATGCACACACTCCTCTTTAAAATTTAACTTATAAAACAATCCATTGACAAACAATTATTGATTACAGATGCCATAACTCAAAATTTCCATCCAATCCTTGTTCCTCAACAAAAACAATCACTCTGGACTCTCCGTTGAGACCTGCTAATCAGCAAAACGAGATCCAGTAACAAATTACAATAAACATTGGTCCATCATACAATATCTTCCTCGACATACGCATGGGTGTCCTCGGCACCGCGAGCGCGTGCATCGCCTGGAGAATCCTCCAGGATCCTCCTTAGGTGTCTTGGCACTTCACTCAAGGACTGCTTCGTCGGCCCTCGTCCATCGTACCGAAAGCGCACCATTTTAACCATACCGAGGCTGGAGGCTTTGCCAGGTGAGCTGTCCCTTAAACACTCCCCGCCAGCTGTTGCAACCGAACTTCCCTTAGAAAAACACATATACCAAATGCTCCCTCCAGTATTCTGGTGTAAGACAGCCCTTTAAGAAGACAGGGTTTCTATGCAAGTTTTCAGTTTTGATTTTCTTTTGAATATAATGAATATATCTTAAATTCGTATCCCCCGAAGACATTTATACATGTAATACTGAACTTCAAAACATAATTCCTCTAATTTTGTAACCTTGATACTCAGATCAATTCAAAGGGTCTCAACTTAGTTTCAGATTTGGTGGTTTGGGTGATTTGAGTATATTTTCCTGAACTGGTCACATCGTCTTTCTTTGAAACTGACGAAAGAGTTTGGTCTTGGTCATAGTCTGATTCAGGTTTCGAGTCTAAAGGTTCTTCCTGAACTATCTTTCTCAAAAAGGGGGTGATATTTCAAGTACTATTTTATTGAATTTCATTCATTGAATATTCACTTAACTGATTTCTAAAACTAATCACGAATTCCTATGAGGAATAAATTAATCATTTATTTGAAATTTCGACTTCGATAGATTTTCTGAATTTTCTCATTACCATCCGAGTGAATATGACGCGATAGAAATTTCTCTCACATAGTATTTACTTATTCATTTATCAAATATTCATGGAAATTAAACATAGAATTAAAGAGAACTCTAATTTTGATATAAAAATTCTTTATGCATCTATTTATGCACAAAAATCCAACTTCAATAATGGAAATAACACTTTTATATAAAAGAAAATCCTTTTATGCATAAAATCAATTTAATAGGAATAACACTTTAAAAAAATAAGAATTTCTGTTATGCATCCTTTCATGCATAGAAATTGAATTCAATGAAAATAACACTTTTATAATTAAAAAAATTCTTTTATGCATCTTTCCATGCATAGCAATTAAATCTAATGAAAATAACACTTTTATAATAAAAAAAATTTCAATATCCATCTTTCCATGCATAGAAATTAAATCTAATGAAAATAACACTTTTATAATAATAAAAATTCTTTTATGCATCTTTCCATGCATAGAAATTAAATCTAATGAAAAAAACACTTTTATAATAAAAAAACTATTTTATGCATCTTTCCATGCATAGAAATTAAATCTGATGAAAATAACACTTTTATAATAAAAAAATTTCTTTTATGCATCTTTTCATGCATTAAATCTAATAAAAATAACACTTTTATAATAAAAAAAATTTCAATATGCATCTTTCTATCCATAGAATTTAAATCTAATGAAAATAACACTTTAATAGTAAAAAAATTTCCAATATGCATCTTTCTATGCATAGAATTTAAATCTAATGAAAATAACACTTTTATATAAAAGAAAATCTTTTATGCATCTATTTATGCATAAAATAGGAATAACACTTTTAAAATAAAAAGAATTTCTTTTAAAATGCACAAACGGTGGGGATTACTCTTTTAGAATAACATAAAGATAAAACTTATTTCCACAAAATTTAAGAAAATTTTACCATAACCTCCTTTGTATGGCTGACCATTTCTCAATTTTTATATTCTAATATTACTTTAAAATTAATCCCAATTGAAGTAAAACACTCTAATCTAAATCAATTTTCACTTTCTAAAGAGTAATCAATAAGAAAAGTTTAACTCAATTTATTTGTTACTCATTTCAATAAGAAAAGTTTAACTCAATTTATTTGTTACTCATTGTAGGATAAAGAAAGGCTGAGTTCTTAATGAAGAGAAGGGGAAAGCCTTTTCATCAAAGCTTAACATCCATATTCACATTAAAAAGCAAAGAATTCAGAAAACCATAGATTAGAATTTAAAAAAAAGTAGAATTATTAACTTACATGGAGTTTTGTGAGCTTTCCTTTGGCTTGAGGGATTGAGGGTTCTACTCTTGTTTGGATCAAGAGTGGCCACCAATTCTTTGTAGAGGAATTAGTCAAAAACAAGTGAATTCAATGTTTTTGGCTCTGGGGAGGAGTAGAGTAACAGTGCATAAACACTATTAAGCTTTTACAAAGGGGGAGGCTTCTATTTATAGGAAAAAGTGAGCCTCTAACCAAGCAAACTGATTCTAGAATTTTCTAGATCAGTTTGGTCAATTTTTGACCATTTTTGGGTCAGTTCAGCTTACTTTTTGGAACTAGACTTGAATTAGGAGAAAGGAGAGATGAAATACCTCATTATTTGTGATTTTAAAACTCCTCCACACATGTGAAATAGGTGCCTCCTTCATAAGGGGGAATCCCCACTCTGAGAGGTGTCAAAAATCAGTTTTTTTAACTATTTTCCTTGGTCCTTAGTCCACTCTTCATCTTATGTGAGTATTTACTCATTTTTGTGGGGTTTTTCTTTATTTCTTCAATTTATCTCCTCCCTACATTTGGATTAATCTGATTGGCCCCTCATAACCTTAATCCAAAATTTTTAGAAAATATGGACCCTTAGGCTAAGGTCTTTTTAGCAGATTACAATTTATTTTTAATGCACCTTAGGAAATTCTTTTTAAACTTATGTTTCGGGAGAATTTATTTTAATAATAAGAAAAGATATTTTTCCATCCAAAGATATCTGAAAACTGAGTTACCTCTCTCTAGAACATTTTCTCTCTCTAGGTCAAAACAGGTAGAAACAAGATCTTTTATTATTCTGAAAAGGGGATTGATTATAGGGGAAGATATTGGACATCTTGGGTGCTGGGGAGAAATCTTACAATGAAGGCCCAATCTGATCATGAGGAGGCATTTCTATGAACCTGTCAGGGGGGTGGGGTCTCATATAAACTTCT
This sequence comes from Cibotium barometz, assembly GCF_041138505.1. Classification (NCBI taxonomy): domain Eukaryota; kingdom Viridiplantae; phylum Streptophyta; class Polypodiopsida; order Cyatheales; family Cibotiaceae; genus Cibotium; species Cibotium barometz. Next base: position 15,536,930 of record NC_141066.1, on the reverse strand, counting down.
GTTAAGGAAATCTTGCCTCTGGCGATCCCCTTCCTCTTCTGCGGCCTTCTTGGCAGCTTCTGCACAGCTGCAGCAGCGGCACTGAGCAGCGAGTTCTTCCTATGTGGGCTTGAGGCTTGGGGGTGATTGAGGTTGTTCTGTAGGTGTGGGTTCATGGTGGGGCCTCTTGGTGGCTTGTGGGGAAATGGGAGAGGTGGATGGAGGGTATAAAGAAGAAACGATGGCATCAGGTCTGCTCAACTAGATGGCACATGGCAGCTCCTCCCATCCCACCATATAGTAGAGTACCCTAGTGAGTAATGCTGTTTGCTGCCAACTTGCCTTGGGGGTTGGAGCAGACTGTAAGGAGCTCCTGGAAGTGGTAGTCATCCCAATTGACCTATTGCCCCTGGAGAACACGAGCTAAGGTTGTCAAACTGCACCTCCTGAACACGAGCTAAGGTTGTCAAACTGCACCTCCTGAACCTGTCAGTCCATCTTGTGGGTGAGGAGAAACTGCAGAGTGCGGGCTGGCATCACAACATCATCCTGGGAAATGTTGCCCCACTCAACTCCATTCTCGTTATCATTCCCTCTGTAGAGGCCACGGGTGAGCTTAAGGGCATTGACCAAGCGTACATATGTGTTAAAACCCTAAGATCTCTCTAGATAATTGTTATGCATAAAACATGCATAAAGCAGGCATAAACTCAACCACCCAACCACCCCCGAGCCCAAGGGATGCACACATGAATAATGAATGAAATACATCATACCTCTACCTTGATGTCCCATACCATCAAGAGGTATAATACAAACCAATAGCATGTAGCTATAGTGTGAATGGTAGGTGAGGAGATATGGACCTCTACACAAGAGACCATAGCATGAGCCTCCAAGCCATCAAGCTCCAAGCTCCAAAGCCCACCAAGCTCCCTTGAGTGTGCCCCATGCCCCTATTATATAGGAGGGCCCTCAAGTGACTCTTGACTTTCCATTCCTCATGTGTGACCCTTGGATGCCTGACCCTAACCTTAAACCTTAAGGTTAGTCCTAACCCATGCTCCACTAGAGCTTGTTCCCATGCTCCCATGCTCACAAGCCTAATGTGGGTTAGCCTCCTAGTATATGCACACATAATGTGTATATAACATAGCACACATAATGTACATATAACATACTTCCCCTCTCTCAAAACATTGCACTCTTGCAATGAAAAGAAGAAGAACTGCGCTGAACAATCTCAACCGACTCCCAAGTCGAATTCTTAATTTCCCTATCTTTCCACCTTATTTTAACCTCAGGTATTAGTCAACTACAAAGTTTCCTTTCCCTGAATTCAAGTACCTTATCAGGTTCATGTGGAACATAGGATAATTCATCGACTTCAACGAGTTCTTGAGGAGTAACTGTGTCATCCTCACCTCCCAGTTTCCCTTTCAATCTATCGATATGAAAGACTGGATGAACCCTAACAATTGGAGATAGTCTTAGTTCATACGCAACCGTGCCAATCCGATATATAACTCGAAATGGACCACAATATCTAGGAGATAAATCCGAGCATTTTCCCATTGACAAAGTCTAAAAATCTTTAGGAACATTAAAATAAACCAACGCTCCTGGTTCAAAAGACCGAGATGAGCGTCTCCTATCAGCATAAAACCGTGCCCTATCATGAGCACTCCTGATAGAATCCCGAGCTTCGGTCAGAATTTCCTACATATCATGCAAGAAATCCCTCGATGCATCAAGCTCGATGTCCTTAAGACTGACAACAATAGGTGCCCTGAGTTGATACCCATACATAAGTATGCACGGACTAAAATAATAGCCGTAAATTTAGAACTGTTATAGGCAAATTCCATCATTGAAATATTTTCCAATATGATGATTTTCCAGAGACATGCACGAAGCATATACTCTACAATCTGATTCATACACTCTGTTTGCCCATCAGACTACTGCGGATGATCAGAACAATTCACATTCAAAGTAACTTCCTCGTTGTAAACCATTCGGAATAAAGTAGGAAAACATGGCATTATAACAGCAGAAACCAGGGATTCATCGGTGCCCCGACATACCCACATCTGCATATGGAATACTCAACGTCTCGAGTTATCCATATCAACATAAAGAATCATCAACGTCTCGATGAGACACATATGTCCATCCGTAAACCTATCAGGTTGATTGTGTAAATCACCTAAAGTACGGAACTAAAGAAAGAAATGCCAACAAAGGAAGAATCCAAATTTCCTTATCCGAACACAACAAGATAAACTTGTTTGAACTCTAAAGAAAGAGATTTCAACAAGTGAAAATGCCGACGAGATTACCCTCATCAAAACATGCAGGTTATAGATAAAAGAAGTTTATCTAAAGAATGCCCACACTATAACTTCTAGTGAATTTAGAAAATAAGATTGTCTTTGAATGTTGAGGTCAACATGCTAAGTGATGTAAGCAAAGCAACAATCTTGAGCCCAAATTATCCCATAAGATAATATATGTGAGGGATCCCTAGCGTCCCATACCACCATGATACCACCCATACATACCTTAACAATTTGAAACTCCCTAGTATGCCGTCTAGGAACATATGAATGAAATCCTGTATAAAAGGAATAAGATGGCCTTATCCAGACTTTCACATACTAAACCTGTCTCTATATACTTGAGACTACATCAAGGAATAAATCCTTCTGAGTACATCATTAGAAAAGAAATTGAATTATTGGCGCCTTTCTAATGATAACTACCCAAAACACAATAAAGTTAGGGTAGAAAAAAAATAACTCACCTAGATATATAAGCAACTAGGTATCCGAGTTGGAATATACACAAGAGTACAAGAAATATACTCCAAATTTATGTGCAAAAAACGAAGGCAAATGCTACCTTCAAAGCACATGTAATTATTCAAAAGATCAAAAGATCCTTATAAAACCATGGATAAAATCATAGAAGCTCCTTAAATCCATAAAAACCATAGTTGATCATAAAAAACAATGCATACCATCTAATGGACATTTAATCATGCCAAAAGAAGCATTAAAATTGGTGGGCCAACTCATCATCAATCCGGAGTATATGAACGTTATGTTGTTCAAATAAAACTCCAAAGTAAGAAAGTGAAACACATGTGTGTAACACTCAATAAGAAAACCCCTAGACATAAGTGTTCTAGGTAGAACCTGATGAGTCCATAAAAACTTGGAAAACATCCAATAAAAATCCACCAAAATAAACCGATCAACTGACCCATGATAGAGGCTTAAGAAATTAAGCACAAACCACACTTTAATAAGTGCAAAATAAATTATCATGGAAAAGTGTCAAAGGGTGAAACACACTTTGAACAAAAATTATAGCCATCAAAAGAAATTAAGGAACATGTCCAAAAAGAATGGCTAAAAAATGGTAAAAAATCATGAATACATCGTTTAGAATTAATCCAAACATAATTATCCATTAATACGAGATATAATCGTATTAATAATATGCGAATAACACGCATCTATCTAATGTCAGCACGAGAAAACGTACTTCAACATTAAATAACCCTCGAAAATATTAAATTCTCGAGAAATAGAATTATCATGATTTTTTCTAATTTTTCCAAATTTATAGGGCTTCAAAATATAATAATTTTGAATTCCACCAAACCTATCCCATGGCATTCCAAACCTATATTTTTTCAGAAAATTTTTAGCAATTAAATTTGTCAAAATACCATTGATATTTTAAAAATATCAATTTTTAGGATTTCTAAATATAATATCTAGAATATTCCTAATTTTCCCTGAGAATCCCATCGTTCACGAAATTTCCAATTTCGCCCGACAATTCTCAAATCCAATGAAAATTTTTAATTTTAATGGATTTTTCTAATTTTCTGGTTCAAAAAATATATTTTTAAAGGAATTTGAATGGTCACGGGCCCCCGAATGGACACACCACGTGCCAAACACCAACCCCACATTTTTCCAAAATTTAAAATAACCTTTGTCTAATTTTCCACTAATTTTCAGGAATTTTTTGAAATTTTTAATCAACCCCGAACGCATTTAGAATACGAACGGTCAAAAAATTTCGGAATTCCAACGGTTTTCCCGGAATACGGAAAGCCAAAAGTTTTGGGAAAATGAAAAGACAAAAAAAATCGGAATGTGAAAGGTCAAAAGTTTTTCCGGAATTCGGAAAGCCAAAAGGTTTTTCGGGAAAACGGAAAGCCAAAGGTTTTCCGGAAGATGAAAAGCCAAGAAATTTTAAGAAGAAAATTTCAGAGAATTTTCAGAGAATTTTTTTCTCAAATCCCCTATTTTTCAGTATTTTCCAGGCTTATTTTCAAGCTTTTTTCTGAAAAATATCAAAAAGCCCTTTTTTTGAAATAAAAAACTCATTTTTTTTAAAAAAATGAAAAAAATGAAAAAAATAACATTATTGGCTTTATAGCCAACTTGATTTTTTAAGGGGGGGGCGTTTTTTTCCGCCCGGCTGCAGCGCAGCCCCCCCCCCCCCCCCCCCCCGGTCGCCTGCGCGTGGACATGAGGGAGAGAGAGGAATCTCTTCTCTCCATCCTCTCCACCCTCTCCTCTCCCTTTCCAGCTTTCTACTCCCATTTCTTGTCTCTCTCTGATAATCAGACAGATTACCTTAATCTTTGATTAAGATTTTCAATTAAACTCCTAATCATAATTAACATTAATTATGATTAATGTTTAATTTAAAAAATTCCTTTTTAAGAGAAATTTCATGAAAAAATGAAGGAAATATCATATTTGAGAGGCGGAGAGGACCCCACGCACACGGGAGAGCAATTTATGCATCAACACGCTGTCCCCTACTGAATTTCAGTAGCAAATTGACAGAAATTTGATCGCATTCCCGCGGAAAAAACCCGCAAAAAATGTATAAAAATACATTTTAAATCATAAAAATGCTCAAAAAATTCCTTAAAAATTAGGAAAAAATTTCTAAAAATTCTAGAAATTCAGGGAATCCATCCTCTCAAAAATATCCACCATAAACTTTATGGTATTTTTGAAAAAGAATCCATTAATGCTCGATTTTAATCATAAAAAATAGAGAAAAATAGCATTAACTCACGGTATTCCCCCGCAACGTCGATTCGTCCATTGAATTGAAGTACCACACGTTCCAATCACCATAACGATGATCCATGTGCATTTCATCAACACAAATCAACAAAAGATAACATTTTATTAGTAAATATTAAAATTTACTAAAAAAAATCAACAATTAAATAGAGATTGCTCTGATACCACTGTTAAAACCCTAAGATCTCTCTAGATAATTGTTATGCATAAAACATGCATAAAGCAGGCATAAACTCAACCACCCAACCACCCCCGAGCCCAAGGGATGCACACATGAATAATGAATGAAATACATCATACCTCTACCTTGATGTCCCATACCATCAAGAGGTATAATACAAACCAATAGCATGTAGCTATAGTGTGAATGGTAGGTGAGGAGATATGGACCTCTACACAAGAGACCATAGCATGAGCCTCCAAGCCATCAAGCTCCAAGCTCCAAAGCCCACCAAGCTCCCTTGAGTGTGCCCCATGCCCCTATTATATAGGAGGGCCCTCAAGTGACTCTTGACTTTCCATTCCTCATGTGTGACCCTTGGATGCCTGACCCTAACCTTAAACCTTAAGGTTAGTCCTAACCCATGCTCCACTAGAGCTTGTTCCCATGCTCCCATGCTCACAAGCCTAATGTGGGTTAGCCTCCTAGTATATGCACACATAATGTGTATATAACATAGCACACATAATGTACATATAACAATATGGTTGTCCCATAGGTGGGAGTGCAAGTGCCTCTTGCACAAGCCCTACGTTGAGCTAGACTAGAGGCCTGCGTCCCTCGATATCCAAGATAACACCTGTGTGCTGATTTACATCATAAGATTCAGTGAAGTATAAGGCGTTATACAAATTTGGCCCCCAAGGCTCAAGGGTGGTTAGGCGGCCCAATCCAAGCTGTTCCAATTTCTATACTACTGTTGGGTCATCAGTGACAGCTCCATAACAGGGACCGGTGTAGTGAAGGAGCTTGTGCTCAACTTTACGGTGGTTATTCATCAGGAAATGGGACAGTGTGTCCATTGACTTGCTTCATCATAGCTTCGCCCAGGTGTGGGAGAGCTAGGTGGGGTGCTTTGTGTACTCCTCGAAGCATCCACTGGTAGGTCTCTTTCTCCTCAGGGAAGTATGGTGGAGCACCTCTAGGGAGGAGTCAAAAGCTTCTGACATCTTGGCATGGGGAAGCGATAGTAACTGGCTCTTCATCTGTCACTAGAATGGTAACATGGCCAGAAGCCAATTGTAGGGTGGTCATCCATGCATCCTAGTCGATGTTGTATCTGTTTTATGGCCCATCCATCCCGTGCTGAGGAGGATCTCTTCATGCATTGTTATTGTAGTCATCACATAAAACTTCCCTTCCAAGGGATTATTTCCAATGTGGAACAAAAGTGTGACTGTGCCAATGCAATGAATATACTGTGAGGCAACCATGGTGACAATGGCAGTTGTTTCTTTCAATGTGGGTTCGCCAAGGGAACACAATGTTTCATAAGACAATAAATTGTAACTAGCCCCATTATCAACAAGAGCTAATTTTTGGACAAAGCTGGTTGGTGTAGTCATCCCTAACCATAATCGAGCTGGCTTCACCTCTCCCAGTCTTCTTCTTCAAGAGTCAACTACTTGGGACCTGTTGACCACGATATGCTTTTGCTTTAGCTTGGCTTGCCTTACTTTGGCCTCTTCTTGCATAGTTTTTTTCATATCCTTAGGGTCTTGTTTTTGTTGTTTTTTTACCATGGATGGCTTTCAAGGTGGCCTCGGTGGAGGGCCATATTAGCACTTAAGTTTGCTACCATTGAAGTAACCAGACTTCTCCACACCATCAAGTGTTTCAATGCGCACAGCACCTTGTGGTGTGATCTCAAAAAGACTAGGAAAGGTCCTAAGCCCCTGAGCTTGAGCTTTTTCTTGTGCATTTTGGTGCTGAATAAGAGAACCATGTCACCCTCATTCATCTATTTGTCCTTGAGCTGATCATCAAACCATTTTTTTGCCTTAGATTCTCTACAATCATGTTGTATACTGCAAAGAGGCGGGTTTCATTAAGCTTTTCAAGTTCAAATAGGCGACAGTTTAAAGCATTTTCAATGAGTTTTTTGTGCACTGCAACACATAGGCTTGGGACTAAGAACTCCATGGGCATGACTGCTTCAGTGCCATAGGTTAAATTGAAGGGGGTAGCCTTAGTTGTTGCCTTATATGAAGTTCTATAAGCCCAAAGTGTAGTTGGCAATTTCTGTTTCTAGTCATTGGCGGCGGCTAGCTTCCACTATTTTGGTCAGAATGGCACACAGGATTTTGTTTGTACTTTTGGCTTAGCCATTTGCTTAAGGATAGTAATTGGATGACAAGGAACTCTTGTAAGAGGAATTTTATTACCTCATTGATGAAATGTGTTCCATGTCGCTGACAAGCTCGAGAGGACACCCGAAGCGTGTGATTATAGACTCATAGAGAAATTTAGCCCATCGATCAAGCATCAACTTTATGGGTTGCACGAGCTTCTACCCACTTGGTGTAGTAGTCCGTTGGCAGCAATTATATCTGGCTTGAGTGTAATGGGTCCTACGAAGTCTATGCCCCATTTTTCAAGTGGTTGTAATGTTGAGATATCGAGCTCAACTAGTGCAGACATTGATGACCCGTCTGGGTGATAGCTTCTGCATCTACACCACTGGCATGATTGGTGAGATTATGGGTGATATGTGGCCAGTGGGACGATAGGCTGTGTGACAGCCATTTTGGATTTCTAGAGAATGGCATAGTTATAATGCCAACTCATTTAGTCAGGTTCACATTATGGACCGACCCTTGTATGTAGTAGTAGTTGAGTACTAACCCATATAGTGTGTACTCTTATCTTTATGTTATGTTGGTTGAGTAGAGAAGAAGAAGATAGAAGAAAATTCAGCTATCCATCTCTCTCTTGTGTTTTGCTCTCTCTTGTGTGTGTGTGTTTGCTTGCTAGGGTTTGAAGCTCTCCCTCTCCCCCACATTCTCTTTATGGTATGAGAGCGTGGTTCGTGTGAGAGTTAAGGAGGCAAGCAAGAGGCAAGAATAAAAAAGGAAGGAAGCGGTATTACAGGGGTAGTAAGAGCACCATCATCTCTTTTCCCTTCTTAGTTTAGGTACAACATCCCCTCAGTAGCTCTGGGAGCTACACATCTCCGATGATTGAGGAGCTGTCTTCGTGGTGGCGGGAGCAGAGCTATAGGGCAGGTATTTTGTCCTATTGGTGGATGTCATTTTTTTTGCTAGATTCGCATTTTGAGCATATTATGGGGCCCGTTTCGTCACTGTAGAGGGTATTTTTGATAGTTTTCTCGAAGTTCTGGTAGAGAACTATTTCTGCTTGAAATCTGGTTATTGCAGTGCAGCAGTGCATTTTGGAAGTGCAGACATGATTTGCACATGTATTGTTGTTGATACTGGGTGGATGTACATGTACTCTGGTCACATTTGGTGACCAGAGGATTCGCATTTTGAGCATATTATGGGGCCCGTTTCGTCACTGCAGAGGGTATTTTTGATAGTTTTCTGGAAGTTTTGGTAGAGAACTATTTCTGCTTGAAATCTGGTTATTGCAGTGCAGCAGTGCATTTTGGAAGTGCAGACATGATTTGCACATGTATTATTGTTGATACTGGGTGGATGTACATGTACTCTGGTCACATTTGGTGACCAGAGTACATGTACTCTGGTCACATTTGGTGACACACAGGCTGTGCTTAAGTACCACTGCTACAATAGTTACAGGAGATATTGCTATATTACAAGTTGCATACAGAAGTTGTCTGTTTGCAGGTTATTTGATTGCTGCAAGAAAACATGTTTGATGGAATTAATCAGATTGTTACCGAGAAGCTAGATAAGAATAACTTCCATGCTTAGAAGTTCAAAATGACCAATTTCCTAATGGTTTGGGTAAAGGATTTTGGGATTATGTAGAAGGAGACAATGAGGAGCCTCCAGAGTTATCTGAGGAGAATGCCACTCCTACAGATATAAAGACATTCAAGGATTGGAATCAGGGTGCAAGAAAAGTCATGTACTGGCTCTCAATTAGTGTCACAGACACTATGATAGGACACATACAGGATGGAAACACTCCAGCAGTTGCATGGCAAAATCTGGTTCAGATGTTCAATGAATATGTGTTAAAGATCAAGGGCATTGTTGAATCCCTTGGATCTATCAATGTATCAGTGGAGGATGATGATTTGGTTAGTGTCTGTCTGAATGGTCTTGGCAAAGAGTACAAGCCATTTAAGACCTCTATTGCAGTTAGGGAGAATAATCTCAACTTTCGGGACTTGATATCTATGCTGATCATAGAAGAAAAGTCTTTAGGTGAGGATTCTTCTTCACAAAGCAAGAAAATCAGAATTCTGGACAACAACAGTCCAATGATTCACAGTAGCAATCATACACAGGTGGAAGAGGCCAGTCTAGAGGCAGGAGGGGAGCCAAAGAGGTGGAGGTGGTTGGCAAAGAAATCAAAATGCAAATAGCATAGTTACTGTGGCAAACCAGGACACATGGCAAAGGGCTGCTACCGTAAACCAGAATGACATTAAAAGTGGGAAGTTGCAGCAAGGCAACTATGCATCACCTATAGCAAACATGGAGGTGATGACAGAAGTGAGCAGTTGTTTGTGATGCAGCACATGCTTAGTTCCATAACAGGAGATGTGTCAAGATCTCAAGATATATGGTATGTGGATTCTAGCGCGCCTGTAACCACATGACCAGTCATGCTAAGTGGTTTAGAGATATGCAAAAAATGAAAAAACCAGGTTATGTAGAAATAGGTGGTGATGATATTGTACATCCCATTGCGCATGTTGGTAAAGTGCCATTGTCTATGCAGGATGGCAAAATGAAGTACTTGGCTGATGTACTTCATGTTTCAAATATTACAAAGAACCTGGTTTCTGTTGGACAAAGGGTTGAGCAAGGTCTGCAAGTGAGGTTTAATCCTCAAGGATGTTTTGTGGAAGACTTCAAAAATAAGTGTCACTTGGTTGCAAGGGGTAACAGAAATGGCAGGATGTTTACTTTGGGTATGAACATGCCTAAGATAAAGACAGCCATGTTTGCGCATGAAACAGGTGTCATTGCAGATATTGACATATGGCACAAGTGCATTAGTCATGTGTTGACATATGGCACAAGCGCATTAGTCATGTGAATGTACAGCGAATGAAGTCTATGCAAGCTCAAAATATTATTGCAAGTTGTTTGCCAAAATTTAAGGTTGACGGTATGCATAAGGTATGTGAAGCATGCCAACTTGGTAAGCATGCCAACTTGGTAAGCAGGCCAAACATGCTTTCCCACATGAAAAACATGTCAATGCAAGGCCATTGGATGTCATACATTTAAATGTATGGGGAGCAACCAAGACTGTAACAACTACAGGTTGTAGGTACTATGTTACATTCATTAATGACCACACTAGGAAAGTGTGGGTTTATTTCATGAAGGAGAAAAGTAAGCAAAAAGTGAGGTGTTTGCTCACTTTCAAAGATTTAAAGCCTTGGTCGAGAAGGAAAAAGGCATGCAAATAAAATGCCTAAGATCAGATGGGGGGGAGAATATTTCTCCAATAACTTTAACGATTTCCTAAGAAAGCAAAGAATCAAAGACAGTTTACATAAAGGTACACTCCGCAACAAAATGGTGTTGCAAAAAGGAAAAACAGGCACATTGCAGAAGTGTCACGTGCCTTGATGGTGGCTGAAAAGAATATGCCACATTACTTTTGGATAGAAGTAGTAGCAACTACTGTGTACATTATGAACAGGACACCCACTGCAGCTATGCATGGTATGACTCCTGAGCAGAAGTTTACAGGCATTATACCGGATGTGTCTCATTTGAAAGTGTTTGGGTCTATTGTATATATACATGCTCCTGATGAAGTGAGAACAAAGTTGGATCCTGTGAGATCCCTGTTCCCACCGCGCAACGGATTCGGGGTGCTAGCATCGGAAGTAGCATTTCTTGCACGAGGCAGGGTCCCACACTCGGGGCCTCGCCCATGGATATTAGGAATTTGGTTAGGTTTTTGTCTCGGGTACCAGGGAAAAGAGTTCCCAGGCCCCCTAGCCGGAAGTTCATGCAAACATAAAACTAGTCACACCACTTACACACCCAATATGAAATTGCCTTTTTCTCAGCATCAGCTAACTTTAAAACAATCCTTTAATAAAACCATTGTCACTGATGACAATCCTCAAATTCTTTGGTTGAATCCATATTTCCAATCATTCATTCATCGGTGTACTTATGGCATCATTGGTAACCAGAACGCTCACCACCTGTTCACTCAGGGGCCTTTTCAATAGTTCCTAGCTCATAGTACCCGACAATATTTTCACATATAAAAATCAAGGTGGAATCTCCGTTGAAGATCAGCAAGATCAACCACAACAGATCCATATAAAAGAGCCATGGACTCATCCGTTGAGGACCAGCAAGGTCAGTCAACCAGATCCATGCCCGGTTTGAGAAAACAACTCTTGCTCCTTGTTCCAATATCTTCCACGACGCACGTGTGGGTATCTTCGGCGACCCAGAGCCCGAGCACCGTATGGTCAGCACCCTCTAGGATCCTTCGCAGGTGACCTAACACTTCAGTCATAGGCCGCTTCCTTGGTCCCTCATCCACCGAAGCTCACCATTTAAATCGAACCGAGGCTGGTCAAGACCTCGGTCGACCTTGCTACGCGAGACGTCCTCCATTGACTCTCCGTCAACAGCAGTTGCAACTTTATCAGTTAGGTCTCATGACCTTAGTCCACAAGACGGTCAAAATGCTTCCCCAGCATTCTTGACATAAAACAATCATTTACAAACAGTTCACAAAATACAGTTTCTATATTGAACTCTCGTCTTTCCACATTATCCCTCCTCGGTCCACATTACTTATTCCACATTCCATTCATATGTGTACTCATTCTCATCCATTCACTCATATCGATGACCCATTATTTCACATACTCATTCACATTCATTATTCTACATACCCATCCATGTTCGTACATCCACATCATACATCCAATTCCATATCCGCATTCATACAAACACATCCATATCCACATTCATACATCCACATCCATATCCACATTCATACATCCACATCCACATCCATATTCTCATTCACATTCATACATACACATCCACATCCATACATCCATATCCGCATCCTCATTCACATCCATACATCCATATCCGCATCCTCATTCACATCCATACATCCACATCTACATGCATACATCCATTTTCACATCCACATCCACATACATACATCCACATCTGTATCTACATCCATACATCCACATCCACATCCACATTCACATCCATACATCCACATCTACATGCATTCATCCACATCCACATCTACATTCATACATCCACATCCACATCCACATCCTCATTCACATCCATACATCCACATCTACATGCATACATCCATTTTTACATCCTCATTCATACATCCACATCCACATACATACATCCACATCTGTATCTACATCCATACATCCACATCCACATCCACATTCACATCCATACATCCACATCCACATCTACATTCATACATTCACTTCCACATTCCCATTCATATAACCACATACGCCTCCACATCTATTCTTTTACATCACATCCATTCTCGCCTTATCACAACCCATATACATCTTATCCCATCACATCCATTCTCGCCTTATCACAACCCATATACATCTTATCCCATCACACATACACTTCTTACCTCATCCCATACACATCTTATCACATCTTAACTCATCTTATCACATCCTAACTCATCTCATATGCATCTTATCACATCTCATACACCTCTTATCACATCCTATCACATCTCATACACATCTTATCACATCTTAACTCATCTTATCACATCCTAACTCATCTCATATGCATCTTATCACATCTTATCACATCTCATACACCTCTTATCACATCCTATCACATCTCATACACATCGTATCACATCTTAACTCATCTTATCACATCTTAACTCATCTCATATGCATCTTATCACATCTCATACACCTCTTATCACATTCTATCACATCTCATACACATCTTATCACATCTCATACACCTCTTATCACATTCTATCACATCTCATACACATCCTATCACATCTCATATGCATCTTATCACATTTTAACTCATCTTATCAGATCCTAACTCATCTCATATGCATCTTATCACATCTTATCACATCTCATACACTTCTTACCTCATCTCATACACATCTTATCACATCTTAACTCATCTTATCACATCTTACCTCATCTCATACACATCTTATCACATCCTAACTCATCTCATATGCATCTTATCACATCTTATCACATCTCATATGCCTCTTATCACATCCTATCGCATCTCATACACAACTTATCATATCTTAACTCATCTTATCACATCCTAACTCATCTCATATGCATGTTCTCACATCTTATCACATCTCATACACCTCTTATCACATCCTATCACATCTCATACACATCTTATCACATCTTAACTCATCTTATCACATCCTAACTCATCTCATATGCATTTTATCACATCTCATACACCTCTTATCACATTCTATCACATCTCATACACATCTTATCACATCCTATCACATCTCATATGCATCTTATCACATCTTAATTCATCTTATCACATCCTAACTCATCTCATATGCATCTTATCACATCTTATCACATCTCATACACCTCGTATCACATCTTATCTCATCTCATACACATCTTATCACATCTCATATGCATAAACTCATTTTAATTGAGAATGACACTTTTGAATTAAAAATCAATCTTTTATGTATCTTCCTATGCATAATTTCATTTTAAATGAGAATGACACTTTTGAATGAAAATAATAATCTTTTATGCATACCTCTATGCATGAAATCCAATTATGATAAAAGTAACACTTTTACATTAAAATAATAAGCTTTTATGCATACCTCTATGCAAACCTCTATGCATGAAATCCAATTATGATAAAAGTAACACTTTTACATTAAAATAATAAGCTTTTATGCATACCTCTATGCATGAAATCCAATTATGATAAAAGTAACACTTTTATAATAAAAACATAATCTTTTATGCATACCTCTATGCATGAAAATCAATTAAGATAAAAGTAACACTTTTATATTAAAATTAATAATCTTTTATGCATACCTCTATGCATGAAAATCAATTATGCATAAAAGATTATTAAAATTAATAATCTTTTATGCATACCTCGATGTATGAAAATCAATTATGCATAATATAAAAATCAATTTCTCTATGATTACAATGAATATCTTTCAATTAATCTAGGATGATAATTCCTAGAATATGGTAGGAAGTCCTCTTTTCATGCTTTGAATGAAATTATTTTATGTGTAATTTTTATAAAAATTTTGCCATAGCTCCGCTGCTATGACTGATAAATCTCAATTATTCTAAGGGATAAAGTTTATCATTCAGGAAATAATTAGAATGATCCCTAATTGGATCATTAATCCATAATGGATTGAATCATCAATATTCATGAAATACATAAACTAAAAGCATAGAAAAAAGCCATTAATTTGGCCTCAAGCATAGATTAATCTTGGATTAAGGAAAAGCTTTATGAAAAGCTTCATTTGGATTGAGAATGGGTCATGAGTATGACCATTTTTTGAGTGAGAGAGAGAAACTACATAAAAACCATTAGAATTAAGCATAAATGGAAATTTATATAATTCTTTACTATCAATTAACTTCAATAGCATTCATCAAATTATGTAACTCTTCACTACCATTCATCAATTAACTTCAATAGCATTCAAAAACCATTCCAATTAAGCTTCTCAAGCTTGAGAGGGGTTGAGAAGAGAGAAACATTGAGAAATTATAGAAAAGATCAAAATTCACCATTTACCTTACAAATTGCTTGATTCTTTGTTCACGGTAGAGGCCCCCAACCAATCAATTGGTCAAGTATGTTGATGGAGCCACCAATGGGGATTGAAGAAAGAGGGAAGCTCCAATTTCATCAATTTGGAGAGAATTTTAGAGAATAGTAAAAATTAGCATTATTTCAACATAATTCTAATATAGTAAAATTCTCCTATTTTTTTCAAATGATTCATGTTCTATTTATAGGAGAGGGAAGCTCTAACCAAAGCTAACTGATTTCTAGAATTTTCTAGATTTCAGTTTGGTTGAATTTGGACTAGATTTGGACCTAGTTTGGTTCCTTTTTGATTCAGTTTGGTTCCATTTTGATTTGGTTTGGTTCAAGAGAGAGGAGAGATAAAAATATCACATTATATTTTGAGTTTAAAACTCATTCAAGCATGTGAAGTATGCACCTCCTTTAATGGACTCCCCTTCCTTACATATGTGTCAAAATGGAATCATTATACCCAAAATATCTCATATTTTTTATATTACTCATAGTTTCTTACTAATAAACCTTGTACATAGTCAACTCTTCATCTTATGTGAGCATTTACTCATTTTTGGGTATCTTCTTTTACAAATTGGATTTATCTCCTCCCCACACATGGATTGATCCTATTGGCCCACAGGAACCTTAATTGGACCATAATCCAAAAATTTCTGAAAATCTAGACCCTTAGACTAAGGTCCTTTATACCCATTTCCAATTAATTCCAATTGCACATTGAAAAGTTCTTTTTGAATTTCTGTTTCAGGGGAATTCATTTTAATAAGATGAGATATTTTTCTATCCAAAAATATTCAAATTTTGAATATTCTCTCTCTAGAATACTTTCTCTCTCTATGACAAAACAGGCAGAGATGAGATCTCTTATTTTTTTGAAGGGGGAATTGATTACAGGGGGAAGATGCTGGACATTTTGAGAGGCTGGGGAGGAATCTTACATTCTCTCCCACTTGAAAAACGCGAGATGTCCTCATCTCGCAAACTGGGATAATTTCGCAAGATGCACGAATATGAGACTGAGAGAAAATTTAATTAAGATTAACCACCAAGAAAAGTCTCAAAGAGAGCAAGACTCAAGACAAGAACAAAGATTTCACCTTTATCCACTCTTAGAACATATACAGTAAAGATAGAAGGACTTTTTACAATTCCATAAGCCCGTCCATCATACGGTCACAAAAGCAGCACTCACAAGCTGCACACGTATAAGGTAACTCATCTATGGGAATTTTTTGGTTGGTTATTGCAACACCTACCTCATTGGTATGAGGTGATTTAACAAAATGACCTTTAAGAGGTAAGCCGAAAATGGGATAAAGGCATATCTTCTGGTGAGGAAGAAAACACACAAGTAAGAAGACTCGCTCAGAAAACCCACCATGCCTTGATCTCATCACACAGTAGTATCGGGGACCCAAGCCCAAAGCTTCAGTAAACATAGCCAAGCGGACATTGTTACGAAAGTGCTCCCGACCCCACGGTGTTACCCTAGTTATGTCTGGACAGGTCCGCCATTTGGTCTGAGCTACAGAAGTTCCCAAGTGAGGGAAAAGTGAGCGCTCATACAGTTCTATAAAATCCTTCTTCACAGACTCACTTGCGTCTTGAAGGTGAGAAGTCATCATGGATAAAACCAAGTCTTGCTGCCAAGCCATGAAGGAGATTAAGAAAGAAAGGAGATCGATGGAAGTAAGATTATTGTGAGCGACAAGTAAGAGTTACATCTTATATAAAAGAAGGAACTAGCGTAACCTAGAAGCCAACGGGGTATCTTGCCATTGAAGTTTTACCGTCTTTCCATGATTTGGGTTTGGCACATATTTCTATAAAAGGCTTACATGAGATACATTATGAACTTTGAGATGAGGGGGTAGAAGAACCTCGTAGTCTAAGTCACCTACTTTCCTTGAACTTTAGATATGGCCCACAATATCTGGGGAATAACTTCTTATACTTCCCAAGACATAAAGAACTTCTTTTTAGGCCGTACTCGAATGAAGACCATATTTGCTTCTATGAATTCACTGACTGTCCTCTTCTTATCTGCATATTGTTTCTGTCCGATCCTTGGCAGCTTTTATATCTTTATGAATTGCCTGTATCTGCTGCTCCATGTCGTCAAGGATTTATCTGGACATCTCGACCCTAATCAATGGGTCAGACCTAGTTAATGGAGTTAAGCAATCTTGTCCGAGACGGACCCTGATTAGATTGGTATGAAGGAATTGGTCTCTGAATTTGGGTTCTTGACTTTCCTGTGTCCTTGTCACGGCAGGAGTCGGGAAGTCTTTTAACTGATGACCAAAACCTTGGCATCCAAAACACCGGTTCTCACTTCTGAACTCATCATTCTGAATCCTTAAAACAGGTGGGCTCCTGAGAAAGTATTCTGGAAAAAGGGTCTTCCTTTTTTAAACAGAATCTTTCTTTTATTTTAGAGAGGGAAATAATTATAAGATCAGAAAGGGAGGTTCTTACTCCTGTATACCTCGAAGGCTAGGCTAAGATCAGAAAGGGAGGTTCTTACTCCTGTATACCTCGAAGGCTAGGGGAGGAATCTTACATTCTACCCCACTTAAAAAAGTGTGAGATGTCCTCATCTCGCAAAGTAGAGGACAACTCTTTTTCTTAAGATCCAATTTATTCTGAGGTTCCTTATATTCTGGTCAACCCAGCATAATACTAGGATAAATATCCCTTATATAGAACTCATCATTAAATAACAATTCATTCAAATCATATCATTCATATCTTTAACACGATAATGGTCCATTAGACCGAAAAATTTCTTTTTGAACATTCCTCCACGGGAATTTCAGTCAAGCAAGTTCTCAATTTGTCATCCCTTAACTTGATCTACCGTGTCAAGTATTAACAGTAGCAATTTGACAGCACAATCCACTAATCTCAGTGATTTGCTGAAATCATTATCATTCATTTATCATCACAGGGACTCATCCCAATCATCCACATTGTGGTTTCGCTCAGCTTATTACATTTCAACTTAACTTCAGAAATCATCATTCCTCAATCAGAATCCAAATCAATTCATCAGTTCTCAAACAGAATTTAAAAATCATATCAACCACATTCGAATTCATCATCTGGATAGCATTAATGCTTATAATTTCAAGTCTTAGATTTACTCGTATATACTGCCGGTAAAGAGCTGCAGTTATACCCTCGGTATATACGGGTAGTCATGATACTTGAAACTATAAGGTAAATACCATCATGTCTAGGCCTCAAGCAAGTCAGGGTTCCATACAATTGCGGTACTTCCATCTGAAGACCCAATTACTAATTTACGAATTTTCAGTTTGAATATCAAATTGTATGAATTATATCACACAATTACAACCTTTTTGTGTTTCTTGATAAATTTTTGACTTAATTGGTTTCTCAGTTAATCTTTATTAGCCAATTTGCTCTGATACCAACTGTGAGATCCATGTTCCCACCGCGCAACGGATTCGGGGTACTAGCATTGGAAGTAGCATTTCTTGCACGAGGCAGGGTACCACACTCGGGGCCTTGCCCACGGATATCCGGACAAGAGACTAATCCGTCGGTTTTTCCAAAACCGAACCCGAAAAAACTTTCTTTACCCGGAAAGCACGGGCGATTCCACCAGGATAACTTTTTACTCTAACGTAGTCAAGACCATTACTGGATCAAGCTGATCCGACTGCACCTATAAAAATACTCGGCCAGATCAAGGAAGAAACTTACACTTGGATCATGGGGATCAACGCTTTTTTCCCCATCAAGAGGCACAGCCATTGATTCCTATCCATAGAACAATTACTATTCGGGATTTACTTCATCTATCGTAATAACAGAAATTGAGTCTCGATTTACGGATCCATCAATCCAGCCTAACCCCATCCAGTCCCATGGGTTAGCCAACTGCCCAACCACTGTAGTGATGGGATCCAATTAGGAATTTGGTTAGGTTTTTGTCCCGGGTACCAGGGAAAAGAGTTCCCAGATCCCCTAGCTGGAAGTTCATGCAAACATAAAACTAGTCACACCACTTACACACCCAATATGAAATTGCCTTTTTCTCAGCATCAGCTAACTTTAAAATAATCCTTTAATAAAACCATTATGTCACTGATGACAATCCTCAAATTCTCTGGTTGAATCCATATTTCCAATCATTCATCAGTGTACTTATGGCATCATTGGTAACCAGAACGCTCACCACCTGTTCACTCAGGGGCCTTTTCAATAGTTCCTAGCTCATAGTACCCGACAATATTTTTACATATAAAAATCAAGATGGAATCTCTGTTGAAGATCAGCAAGATCAACCAACAGATCCATACAAAAGAGCCATGGACTCATCCGTTGAGGACCAGCAAGGTCAGTCAACCAGATCCATGCCCGGTTTCAGAAAACAACTCTTGCTCCTTGTTCCAATATCTTCCACGACGCACGTGTGGGTATCTTCGGCGACCCAGAGCCCGAGCACCGTATGGTCAGCACCCTCTAGGATCCTTCGCAGGTGACCTAGCGCTTCACTCATAGGCCGCTTCCTTGGTCCCTCATCCATCGTACCGGAAGCTCACCATTTAAATCGAACCGAGGCTGGTCAACACCTCGGTCGACCTTGCTACGTGAGACGTCCTCCATTGACTCTCTGTCAGCAGTTGCAACTTTATCAGTTAGGTCTCATGACCTTAGTCCACAAGACGGTCAAAATGCTTCCCCAGCATTCTTGACAGAAAACAGTCATTTACAAACAGTTCACAAAATACAGTTTCTATATCGAACTCTCGTCTTTCCACATTATCCCTCCTCAGTCCACATTGCTTATTCCACATTCCATTCATATGTGTACTCATTCTCATCCATTCACTCATATCGACGACACATTATTTCACATACTCATTCACACTCATTATTCTACATACCCATCCATGTTCGTACATCCACATCATACATCCAATTCCATATCCGCATTCATACAAACACATCCATATCCACATCCATACATCCACATCCACATCCATATTCTCATTCACATTCATACATACACATCCAATTCCATACATCCATATCCGCATCCTCATTCACATCCATACATCCACATCTACATGCATACATCCATTTTCACATCCTCATTCATACATCCACATCCACATACATACATCCACATCCATATCTACATCCACATCCACATTCACATCCACATCCACATTCACATCCATACATCCACATCTACACGCATTCATCCACATCCACATCTACATTCATACATCCACATCCACATCCTCATTCACATCCATACATCCACATCTACATGCATATATCCATTTTTATATCCTCATTCATACATCCACATCCACATACATACATCCACATCCGTATCTACATCCATACATCCACATCCACATCCACATCCATATTCACATCCATACATCCACATCTACATGCATTCATCCACATCCACATCTACATTCATATATCCACTTTCAGATTTCCATTCATATAACCACATACGCCTCCACATCTATTCTTTTACATCACATCCATTCTCGCCTTATCACAACCCATATACATCTTATCCCATCAGATACACTTCTTACCTCATCCCATACACATCTTATCACATCTTATCACATCTTAACTCATCTTATCACATCCTAACTCATCTCATATGCATCTTATCGCATCTTATCACATCTCATACACCTCTTATCACATCCTATCACATCTCATACACATCTTATCACATCTTAACTCATCTTATCACATCCTAACTCATCTCATATGCATCTTATCACATCTCATATACCTCTTATCACATCCTATCACATCTCATACACATCTTAACTCATCTTATCACATCCTAACTCATCTCATATGCATCTTATCACATCTTATCACATCTCATACACCTCTTATCACATTCTATCACATCTCATACACATCTTATCACATCTCATATGCATCTTATCACATCTTAACTCATCTTATCACATCCTAACTCATCTCATATGCATCTTATCACATCTCATATACTTCTTACCTCATCCCATACACATCTTATCACATCTCATATACTTTTTACCTCATCCCATACACATCTTATCACATCTTAACTCATCTTATCACATCCTAACTCATCTCATATGCATCTTATCGCATCTTATCACATCTCATACACCTGTTATCACATCCTATCACATCTCATACACAACTTATCACATCTTAACTCATCTTATCACATCCTAACTCATCTCATATGCATCTTATCACATCTCATACACCTCTTATCACATCTCATACACATCTTATCACATCTTAACTCATCTTATCACATCCTAACTCATCTCATATGCGTCTTATCACATCTTATCACATCTCATACACCTCTTATCACATTCTATCACATCTCATACACATCTTATCACATCCTATCACATCTCATATGCATCTTATCACATCTTAACTCATTTTATCACATCCTAACTCATCTCATATGCATCTTATCACATCTTATCACATCTCATACACCTCTTATCACATCTTATCTCATCTCATACACATCTTATCACATCCTATCACATCTCATATGCATAAACTCATTTTAATTGAGAATGACACTTTTGAATTAAAAATCAATCTTTTATGCATCTTCCTATGCATAATTTCATTTTAAATGAGAATGACACTTTTGAATTAAAGTAATAATCTTTTATGCATACCTCTATGCATGAAATCCAATTATGATAAAAGTAACACTTTTACATTAAAATAATAAGCTTTTATGCATACCTCTATGCATGAAATCCAATTATGATAAAAGTAACACTTTTATAATAAAAACATAATCTTTTATGCATACCTCTATGCATGAAAATCAATTAAGATAAAAGTAACACTGTAATAAAGTAGGAACTTTATTCAATAGGGTTAATAATGGGACAAGTCCATGTATAAAAGAGGAGACTTGGACCATGGTTGTAACTTTTGATGATCATTTTTAGAAATGGAAACTTATGTTTCTTGGAGCTCATGGCTTCTCTCTTGGCTTGTGGAAGGCTATTTCCATTCTCTTTGTGAGAGACTAAACACACTTAGGCATCATGTTTACATGGTGATTACTTATATTTTTCATGCATTACATCCCTTCATTCCAATTGGTATCAGAGCTCTTGATTTTGATCATGGGCATGCATGGGTTGTTGGGAAAATTTGCGTGAAAATTTGAGTTTCTTTTAATTTTTTTCTCATTTTCTTGTAATCCTTGAGTGATTCTTGACAAATCTTCTCTAATCTTGATTAATCTCATGGGGATGGTGAGCATTTCATGTAGATTGCTTAGATTTTGAGTGATTTTGGTCATTTTTTTGCCCTTTCTGGACCAAATCTGGGGGTATGGACCAAATTTTTTAAAAGTTTTGGACCAAAAATTGGGGGAAATCACTAATCCTGCTTAAGCATCACTAATCCAAAACGTTTTTGATTAAAGGAGCTTTCCTGCAAACCCTAGCTATGGTGGGAGCAAACCGGGTCATTTTGGAGCACCTTTAGCACTTTCTATGAGCAATAGGGTTGCATCTTCACATGAAGGAGACCTCTTTGATGAAAACGCGTCGGTCGGGGCAGCCTAACGGCGCACGGCATCAAAATTAGGGCTAGGAAGCTAAGCTAAGCTTAGCTTAAGCTTAGCTAATGCTTGAGATAGCTTAAGTTTAGTTGATTGGTGACTTTGGTGGCTATTTGCAAGCTTCTTCATGGGAGAATGGTGGATTTTCTTCAACTCCTCCATGGCTGAAAATCAGAGGTAAAATGGCTCAAATCTTCATCTCCATCAACAAATCTCAAGCATTGAAGCTTTTTCGGGACCATTGGTGAGTTGCTACATCCATCCTTTGCAAGATTTGAAGCATTTGTGAGCAATGGAATGAATTAGGGTTTTCCACATGAAGAAACCCTAATTTCCAAAAATTAGCCATTAAAGCTTGACCATTCACATGCCAATATTGCTTCTCCATGCATTATTGATGGCAATGGTGAAAGGAATTGATTCCACATGAGCTTGGCCAATTCATAGATCACATTTTGGGGGATTTTCTTCATTATGTCTCAATTGGCATGCCATTGATGGAATAGCAAGCTTATGCAATGTTTTTGGAGTCCCTCATGCTCATCTTGATGCCATATGGACACTATGGATGCTATACATAGCCATGCCAATGCTATGTTTTACACATGGGCATAAGAGAGCATAAGTTTTGGAAGCATGCATTTGTCAATATGATGTGAAAGGGATTGTTGGAATGCAATTGCAAATGCCTTGATTGTGGTTAACAATTGCTTATGCAAATGCCATGGTGAGGGCATTGTGAATTGTTGGTTTGTGTTGGAGCTTTTGGATGATGGATTGAGGCATGAGTCCATGCTTTATTGATGAGTTCTAATTGTAAAAGGGCATGAGTCATGCTCAATACTTGTAAGCCAACAAACTTGTTCTATCATTTGATATTATCCACATCATTTTGTACCTACACTCACCATTGCTACCACTTCAAGTTTCTATAGAATCTAGCAATGTGTGAGGGTACCTTGGCATTGGTTGGAGAGGCCAAGGGGAGAATGGCTTGAACTCTTTGTGCCGTGATTGCCTTGGAAAAGCGGTACAAAGGGGGATTAGGTACACCGGTGTGAAGAAATGGCCTCAACCTTCACCTTGGAGGAAAACTTGGTGAAGGGGTGAGAAGAGCTTGGCCGGGAGATTGGCAAGCTTCAACGCGCGTCCTCAACAATCCTCACCATCGACTTTGTGGATGCATTTGGGCAATGGGGCCCCTTTTCCGTCATATTGTGTGGATATTGCAAATGCTTTGATGGACAAAGAGTGCATATGATTGTTCATGACATTGTGGGATACAAAGAGTATTGCATTGTGATTTGAGAAGTTGCATTTTCATTTGAGATTTGGTTCCAATTACAAATGAGACTATGGCGGAATTTTTCCAACAAGGGAGCCAAACAAGCTTATTGATTGGAGATTTACCCCATGGATACACTTGAAGAGTTATTCACAACTACCAAGGGGAGAAACACCAATCATTTGTAGCCGGATTGAGCTTTGGGACCGAATTTTGGGAATTTCTGGGATTTTACAAAATCCTAATTCAGTCCTAGGGTTTTTGGGATTAGGTCCGAGTGATTACACGACTCTATTCTACTCCTTGAGAGTTTTCAAATGAGCCATAGAACCCCTTAATCGGATATCACAATCTAGGTCAAAGTAGTCTTGTTGACTTTCTGGTCAAAGTCAAATAGAATATACTTCCACTTTGACTGAATCAAAATGCTTTTAGGGGTAGGTTCTATCTTCCGTTAGCTTTCTATAGAGCCATCAAAATCCTAATTCCGACATATATTTTGCATTTTAGAGCCAAATTACTACTTTCAGCTGTCCCGCACAAACCCTAAAACAGAGAGTACTTGCCCACATCTAATTCTTACTGTGTTCATTTGGGAGGATAGTAGACACCATTACCTACCCATAGAACCTTCTTTTGTCCAATTCCGACATCATTTGGGCATTCTACCAACATCTTGCATTTCTTCACTATGCCGAAGGGAAGACCACGCAAGGGTGGGGATGTTGTGCAAGACATGATCATTGGTGATGAGGACATGGAAGGTAATATGGATGCAAGGGATGCATTCATCAATGAAGACAATGGGGGCAATGTACATAATCAAATTTCTCAAGGGACACAAGCGGCGGGTAACCATGACACCCTCATGCAAATGCTTGTACAACGATTGGAGACCTTAGACTCCAAGCTTGATTCTCATTTTGAAACATTATCCTCACGGATTGGTGTGATGGAGGACAAGTTTGGGAAGTCTCAAGCACAAGAAAAGCATGGGAATTATGGTGACTATGAGCAAAGAAAAGGCAAGGGCATCTTGAATGAGGATTCCATGAAGGCCGTACAAGAGGATCCATTGGGAGCATCCACTCGGGGATTCATGGCGGATGCACGGAGACCTCTTGTCAAGGACATGTTTCCTCCTTCTTTTCATTCGGGTTTGTCTCACCCTAATGCATCAAAGGGTCCTACCTCTTCTAGAGCAATGCATTCCAGGGAAGAGGATGAGGCGTTTGTGAATGATGAGGAGACTGCACTCGATTTCAAGAGGGATTACAAAGACTTTGCACAATTTATGGAGTCATACTCAAAGATGCAAAGATTCAAGCCCTCTACCCAACATGATAACCCATCCCACATATCTTCCAAGGATGTCAAAGACAAAATCTCACTATCAAAGTTCAAAGGTGACGGGTCATCTCCGCAAGAGTTGGAGGAGTGGGCTACCAAGCTTGACACCTATTTCCAACTTTACCCAAAAAGTGAGCGTGATATGGTACAATTTTCCTCCTTACATCTTGAAGATTATGCTCATCAATGGTGGAGGCACTTGGTCAAACAAGGGAACACGCCATCAACTTGGGAAGGATTGAAGCGGGAGATGAACTTGGCCTTCATTTCACCCTTAGTGCTTGACCGATACCATGAAGAATGGTATGAGCTTTCTCAAAAGGGGATGATGGTGAGAGGTTACATCAAGAGATTTTTGAAGCTTTCAATGTACGTGGAAGGCTTGAGTGAAGACATGAAGATGAAAAAGTTTGTGCATGGGCTTGAACACTTCATCAAGGCGGATGTGTCGGCTCAAAGGCCTAGCTCTCTCAAAGAAGCTATGAGGTTAGCCGAACTCTATGAGCCAAAGTACAAGAGGTCTCAGCCCATGACCTTCACCAAAGACACACTCAAACCAACCACTACTTCTTACAATTTTGGGAAAGGTCCTACCTCTACATTACCATCCTCTAATCCAAGAACTCCTACATCATTTGGGGGTGGACAGCCAAAGAATGGGATACATCAATTTGATGCCAAAAAGAGTAGTGACTTCATGAAGAAGAAGCCCTTTCAACCCTTCAAGAAGACTCAAAGAATGGATGATCCAAAGATTGAGGAGTTGAGAAGCAAAGGGCTATGTTTCAAGTGCAAAGAGAGGTGGTCACCCGGGCATGTGTGCAAATCAAAGAAGATTGTGGCCACTATGATCCTCATGGATGAGGAAGAGAACAAGGATGACTCTCATGACATTGAGGAATGGGAGGATTGCAATGAAGAAGCACATGAGGAGTCACTTGAAGACCATTCTTTCATCACGGAGGATGGTGAGTTTCCGTTTGATCCGGGAGGTGGAGTTAAGGAAAGCCTTGTGGACGGAGACATGCCTACCAATGCAGAAATTTCAGCTTGATTATGCTCTATCTCACAAGAGTTGTTGGCGGGTTGCAAGAACCCAAGCACACTAAGGTTGGTGGGGACCATCAATGGGAGGGTTGCACATATTCTTGTGGATTCCGGGAGCACTCATAGCTTCATCAACTCTAAATCCATCAACTCTCTCAAACTCAACACAAGGAAGACACCTACAACGTTCCAAGTGCAAGTGGCAAATGGGGAAAGTGAGAAGACTAGCTTGGTTTGCCCTTCTACAAAAGTGGTTTTATCCTCTTCATACACTTGGGAAGGTGATTTGGTGGTTTTGGATATGGGTCCCATCGACATTATCATGGGGTGTGATTGGTTGGCTTCACTTGGTGACATTCACATGAACCTTCAACAAGGTTTCATGAGCTTTCTACATCATGGGCAACAAGTGGTACTTGCTGCAAATGCACCTAAGAAGCTCTCTTTGATCACTCCAAGGTGACTCAAGAAAGAGATTAAGGCTTTTGGCACTATCTATGTGTTACATGTTACCCAAGAGGGGATGGAAGGCAGTGGACAGCACATAGATGAGGAAATGGCAACTCTTCTTAAGGAGTATGAAGATATTTTGCAAGTGCCAAAGAGTCTACCACCTAAGAGGGAGATTGACCATGCCATAGTACTTGAACCGAATGCAAAGGTTGTCAACAAGCCTCCTTACCGTTTGTCTAAGGTAGAAAGAGAGGAAGTGGCTAAGCAAGTGCAAGATTTGCTTGCTATGGGTCTTATTCAACCTTCACAATCTCCATTTGCATCTCCCGTTCTCTTGGTGAAGAAGAAGGATGGATCCTTTCGCATGTGCATTGATTATCGTGACTTGAACAAGGTCATAATCAAGAATAGGTATCCCATACCTCGCATTGATGATCTTCTTGATGAGCTCAAAGGGGCAAAGTTCTTCACCAAGATTGATTTGAGATCGGGATATCATCAAATAAGGATGAAGGAAGGTGATGAAGAGAAGACAGCATTTAGGATGGAAAGGGGATTGTTTCACTTCATGGTGATGCCCTTTGGTCTTACAAATGCTCCGGCCACTTTTCAAGCATTGATGAATTGGATATTGGCTCCCCTTCTTTTCAAGTTTGTGCTAGTGTTCTTCGATGACATCTTGATCTATAGCAAGAGCAAAGGGGAACATCTATGTCGTGTGAAGCAAGTGTTTGAAGTGTTGAGGAAGCACAAGCTTTATGCAAAGGAGAGCAAATGCACATTCATGGTCAATGAAGTGGAATATCTTGGACACTTGGTGGGTGAGAATGGCATAAGGGCTGATCCTAAGAAAGTGGCATGTGTCAAAGAGTGGCCAACACCAAGCAATACAACTCAATTGAGAGGATTTTTGGGATTATCTTCTTTCTATAGAAGATTCATGCAACATTATGCATCCATTGCGGCACCTCTTACCGACTTGCTCAAGAGGGAGGCTTTTTTTTGGGATTCCATTGCCAACAAGAGCTTCAATGAGCTCAAGGAGTTGCTCACTTCAGCCCCTATACTTGTATGTCCGGATTTTGCAAAGACATTTTATGTGAGGGCGGATGCAAGTGGTAGAGGAATTGGGGCAGTTTTGTATCAAGAGCATGGAGTCATTGCATTTGAAAGCAGAAAGCTTACCGAAAAGGAGATGGGGCTTCATGTTTATGAGCAAGAGATGCTAGCCATACTTCATGCCATCAAGAAGTGGCATCACTATCTTTATGGTGCTCATTTCAAGGTGAGAAGTGATCATAGGGTGCTGAAATTTTTCCTCTCCCAACCAAATCTTTCTCCAAAGCAAAAGAGATGGCTGGCCACACTTCAAGGATATGATTTTGAGATATCCTACACACCCGGGAAGGACAATGTAGTGGCGGATGCATTGTCTAGAATGTGGGCATGCGCTACAACTTCAATCATGGAGGTATATAGTGAATGGATCAAGGGGATTCAAGAGGAATACCTCATCAATGAAGGTGCTGCCCATATTTATACCAAATTACAGCAAGGTGATGGTGGAGAGTTTCCTCATTACAAGCTTCACAATGGTCTCTTGTGGTACAAGGATAAGGTGTACTTGGTTCCTACCTCATTCTACATACCAAAGGTGCTTCATGAGATGCATTCTTCACCACTTTCGGGCCATCTTGGTGTACTCAAAACCTATGATAAAGTGAGCAAGAGTTTTTATTGGAAAGGTATATGGGGAGATGTGAAGAAGTTTGTGATGGAATGTGCTTCTTGTCAAAAGAATAAGGATAGCCATCAACTCCCAAGTGGTTTACTTCATCCATTACCTATTCCGGATGGTAAATGGACTCACATTTCTATGGACTTCATCACGGGTCTACCAAAGACAAAGCATGGATGGGATCAAATATTTGTGGTGATTGATAGGCTTACAAAATCAGCCCATTTCATTGCTTCAAAGACCACTTATGGAGCATCTCATATTGCCAAGCAATTTTTGGAACATGTATTCAAGATACATGGCTTGCCACTCAACATAGTTTGTGATCGAGATACCAAGTTCATGGGGACTTTTTGGAGGTCATTATATTAGAGCTTGGGTACTCAAATCACTCCATCTACGGCCTATCACCCTCAAACGGATGGGCAAACGGAGTGCACAAACAAATGGCTTGAGGTGTACTTGAGGCACTATTGTCATGACATGCAAACATCTTGGGATGAGTGGCTTTATCTTGCTGAATTTTGCCATAATTCAAGCAAGCATTTGAGTATTGGCATGTCACCATTTGAGGCTCTCTATGGATATCAAGTACATGTGCCATCGATAGCCTTCCATGAAGACAAAGTGGTCAATCCATTGGCAAAAGAAGAGTTGGAAAGAATGAGACAACTTCTTCAACTTTGCAAGGACAATATGAAGAAGGCTCAAGATGTCATGAAGGCTAATGCGGATGTTCATAGAAGGAATGTGGAGTTTGAAGAGGGTGATTATGTGCTATTGAAGCTTCCCAAGAGTCGGCATAACACTCTCAAAGGTGTAACCAACTCAAAATTGGCTCATAGGTATTATGGACCATACTTGATTATCAAGAGGGTTGGTGATTTGGCCTACAAGTTGGATTTGCCTTGGATCCATAATGTGTTTCATGTATCTAACCTTAAGAGGTTTATGGGATCTTTGCCTCAAGAGATGGAAGAGCTTCCACCCATGAATGAAGAAGGTGAGATCATTTATGAGCCGGAGAGGGTTATTGGCAAGAGGACAAGAGAGTTGAGGAATCGGAATATTGATGAATACCTTGTCAAATGGAAGCAATTACCCATGGATGAGGCTACTTGGCAATCATTGGAGTATGTCCAACAACATGGCTTACTTGTGGATGACTTTCCGTGACCAAGTGGTATGGTTTACTTGAGCAAATTGGGTAATATGAGGAGAAGTATACATGCTGTAATTTCTGGACAGCTTTGGGAAGGTCTACTATTGGGCCTATTTTTCTACTCCAACAAGCTTCATGGCGTATCCTAATGAAAGATTATGATGTGGGCTACATATGGATAGGAAACATATCATTTTCAGCCCAATATATGGAGTCTAAATGAAGGATTTTCAAGGGTCTTCATCGACTAGAAGGGCTGTCATAACAGTCCCACTCATACACTTTGGGCTTGAAGCTTTGTGGACTTGTATACATCTGGATTTTCATTGTATATGTGCTTTGGATGTACTTGAGAACTCTTAACCACTTCCCATTGATTACATTAGAGTCTCATACTTTGAGATTGTACATGTTATTGATTTTGAGGACAAAATCTTTGGGAAGGGATGGTTTGTAATAAAGTAGGAACTTTATTCAATAGGGTTAATAATGGGACAAGTCCATGTATAAAAGAGGGGACTTGGACCATGGTTGTAACTTTTGATGATCATTTTTAGAAATGGAAACTTATGTTTCTTGGAGCTCATGGCTTCTCTCTTGGCTTGTGGAAGGCTATTTCCATTCTCTTGGTGAGAGACTAAACACACTTAGGCATCATGTTTACATGGTGATTACTCATATTTTTCATGCATTACATCCCTTCATTCCAAACACTTTTATATTAAAATTAATAATCTTTCATGCATACCTCTATGCATGAAAATCAATTATGCATAATATAAAAATCAATTTCTCTATGATTACAATGAATATCTTTCAATTAATCTAGGATGATAATTCCTAGAATATGGTAGGAAGTCCTCTTTTCATGCTTTGAATGAAATTATTTTATGTGTAATTTTTGTAAAAATTTTGCCATAGCTCCGCTGCTATGACTGATAAATCTCAATTATTCTAAGGGATAAAGTTTGTCATTAAGGAAATAATTAGAATGATCCCTAATTGGATCATTAATCCATAATGGATGGAATCATCAATATTCATGAAATACATAAACTAAAAGCATAGAAAAAAGCCATTAATTTGGCCTCAAGCATAGATTAATCTTGGATTAAGGAAAAGCTTTATGAAAAGCTTCATTTGGATTGAGAATGGGTCATGAGTATGACCATTTCTTGAGTGAGAGAGAGAAACTACATAAAAACCATTAGAATTAAGCATAAATGGAAATTTATATAATTCTTTACTATCAATTAACTTCAATAGCATTCATCAAATTATGTAACTCTTCACTACCATTCATCAATTAACTTCAATAGCATTCAAAAACCATTCCAATTAAGCTTCTCAAGCTTGAGAGGGGTTGAGAAGAGAGAAACATTGAGAAATTATAGAAAAGATCAAAATTCACCATTTACCTTACAAATTGCTTGATTCTTTGTTCACGGTAGAGGCCCCCAACCAATCAATTGGTCAAGTATGTTGATGGAGCCACCAATGGGGATTGAAGAAAGAGGGAAGCTCCAATTTCATCAATTTGGAGAGAATTTTAGAGAATAGTAAAAATTAGCATTATTTTAACATAATTCTAATATAGTAAAATTCTCCTATTTTTTTCAAATGATTCATGTTCTATTTATAGAAGAGGGAAGCTCTAACCAAAGTTAACTGATTTCTAGAATTTTCTAGATTTCAGTTTGGTTGAATTTGGACTAGATTTGGACCTAGTTTGGTTTCTTTTTGATTCGGTTTGGTTCCATTTTGATTTGGTTTGGTTCAAGAGAGAGGAGAGATAAAAATATCACATTATATTTTGAGTTTAAAACTCATTCAAGCATGTGAAGTATGCACCTCCTTTAATGGACTCCCCTTCCTTACATATGTGTCAAAACGGAATCATTATACCCAAAATATCTCATATTTTTTATATTACTCATAGTTTCTTACTAATAAACCTTGTACATAGTCAACTCTTCATCTTATGTAAGCATTTACTCATTTTTGGGTATCTTCTTTTACAAATTGGATTTATCTCCTCCCCACACATGGATTGATCCTATTGGCCCACAGGAACCTTAATTGGACCATAATCCAAAAATTTCTGAAAATCTAGACCCTTAGGCTAAGGTCCTTTATACCCATTTCCAATTAATTCCAATTGCACATTGAAAAGTTCTTTTTGAATTTCTATTTTCAGGGGAATTCATTTTAATAAGATGAGATATTTTTCTATCCAAAAATATTCAAATTTTGAATATTCTCTCTCTAGAATACTTTCTCTCTCTATGACAAAACAGGCAGAGACGAGATCTCTTATTTTTCTGAAGAGGGAATTAATTACAGGGGGAAGATGCTGGACATTTTGAGAGGCTGGGGAGGAATCTTACATATCCAAAGGCAAAGAAATGCATCTTCATTGGTTATGCTATGGAGCAAAAAAGTTATAGATGCTATAACCCTAACATTCGTGAGATGGGAGTAAGAAGAGATGTTATCTTCAATGAGATGAGTAGCTAGTATGCACCAGTAGTAGTGAAGGTAATAGAAGATGCAGATGTAAGAAGTGTTCATGTTGCACCACATGTAGAGTAGTAATCACAGGTGCTAAGTGGACCTGAGGAGTCCTCGAGCAATGGATCCAATGTTAGTCCATGGTAGGCAGGTTGAGGAATGATGCAGGTGCACATGTATCATGAAAAGGGAAGGAAAAGGTAGATCAACCTTTTGTGCCTGATCTATCACAGCAGGTCACGTATATGTGGATGGTGACTCTAGTGGCTCTAAGCAGAGCCTTGATGAGGAGCTTGGCATTCCATCTGTGGTTACACCTGGTATAAGGAGAATAGGGTTATTTTGAGGGTAGGTCTACGAGGGTTAGATACCCTGTTGATGACAGGTTAAGATATAATGGATGTACAACCCATCATTATGCTTACATGGTAAAAACAATATAGGAGGTTGAGCCCACTTGCTTTGAGCAGGCAATTGGAAATAAGAAATGGGAAGATGCCATGGATGAGGAGATGGCAGTGTTGGATGTAAATGCAACATGGGAGTTAGTGCCTTTGCCTAAGGAAAAGAAGGTAATTGGATGTAAGTGGGTGTATTGATGGTTCAGTGAGTAGGTACAAGGCAAGATTGGTTGCCAAGGGCTATGCGCAGACTTATGGCATAGACTATGAAGAGACATTCAGCCCGGTTGCAAGAATGGCAACCGTGAGAGCTGTCATTGCTATGGCTGCAGAGGGTTGGTCTTTACATCAAATGTATGTAAAGAATGCTTTCTTACATGGTGATTTGTAAAAAGAAGTGTACATGATGCAGCCACCAGGTTATGAGAGTGATACACATCTAGATTTATATGCAGGTTACGCAAAGCCTTGTATGGCTTGAAGTAGGCACCCAGAGCATGGTTAAACAAGATCAAGGAGTATCTTGTTACCATTGGATTTTAGGTATCCAATGCGTATTTTTCACTATATGTGAAAAAGACATATAGAGGGATCATGCTATTAGTCATCTATGTGGATGACTTGATTATCATTGGTGATAGTGAATGTAGACATACATGATGTCAGGATGCTTTTGAACCAGAAGTTTGAGATGAAGGATTTGGGTGAGCTACGGTATTTCTTGGGCATAGAGGTGGTGAGATCACCTCATGGCATTTTGCTATTACAGAGGCAGTATGGCTTGGACATGTTGTCGAAGTATGGTAAGATAGGCTATAAGCCTATTTCAATGCCATTGGCGTGCAGAACACAAAGCTTATTGCACTTATAGGTGAGCTTTTGGAGGACCTCACTACATACAGGTGCATAGTGGGTAGTTTTATCTACATGACCATTACAAGACCAGACTTGAGCTATGTTGTTGGACTTATGAGTTAGTTTATGCAAGCCCCTAGGAAGCCACACGTGGATGCAGCTAGATGGATCCTCAGGTACATAAAGTCCACAGTTGATTATGGACTTTTGTATGATGTTGGTACATAGATACAAATGCATGGGTACACAGATGGTACATAGATACAAATGCATGGGTACACAGATGCTAATTGGGCTGGTAGTATTATAGATAGGAGATCTACCATTGGTTTTATGTTCTCATTTGGGAGTGCTACTGTGAGTTGGAGCAGTAAGAAGCAGCCAACAGTTGCCTTGTCAATTACAGAGGCAGAGTATAGGGGTGTTGCTATGGCATCTTGTGAGGTAGCTTGGTTTTAGAAGCTACTTGGTGACATGGGAGAGCCCGTGGATAGGGAAGTTGTCATATATTGTGACAACATGATCAGCATAAAGTTGGTCAGTAACCCAGTATATCATGCTTGAACAAAGCACATTGAGGTGCATTATCACTTTGTGAGGGAGAAGGTTCTAGCAGGAGATGTAGATCTGGTATATGTCAGCACAGAGGATCAAGTGTGGCTAACATCTTCACGAAGGCATTGGGCACAAAGAAGCTCCACAGGTTTAGGAGCTTACTTAGAGTGTAGTGTGTGGAGTTGAGCTCGAGGGGGAGTGTTAAGATATTGAGCTCAACTAGTGCTATGGGCGGACATCGATGACCCGCCTGGGTGATAGCTTCCTCATCTACACCACTGGCATGGTTGGTGAGATTATGGGTGATATGTGGCCAGTGGGATGACAGGCTATGTAACAGCCATTTTGGATTACTAGAGACTGGCATAGTTATAGCGCCAGCTCATTTAGTCGGGTTCACATTATGGACCGACCCTTGTATGTTATAGTAGTTAAGTACTAACCCATATAGTGTGTACTCTTATCTTTATGTTATGTCAGTTGAGTAGAGAAGAAGAAGATAGAAGAAAATTCAGCTATCCATCTCTCTCTTTTGTCTTACTCTCTCTTGTGTGTGTGTGTTTGCTTGCTAGGGTTTGAAGCTCTCCCTCTCCCCCACATCTCTTTATGTAAGGACACAATGGGGTTCAAGGGCATATGATCCTTGAAACAAGGGATTGCCACGTGATGGCATTCATCACATCGTTTGACATACTCAACAACGTTAGCCATTAAGGTGGGCTACCATAACACACCAACTGTGAGAACCTTACGACAAGCAGTGATGTTTGTTGCAAAGTGCCCACTAGCACAGGCAGAATGAGCAACCACTTGGTGATTCTGCCTCTTATATAGGGCTTATTTACTAGGTACAAGAGGGCTTGATGGTCTACAAAGAAGACAAACTTGGTCGCCCCAAAAGATAAAATGGCAGAATTTCTTAACAGTGTAAACCATCGCTAATCCTTCTCTCTCAATTGTGGTGTAATTTCTCTCAGTTTCATCGAGGTGGCGGGCTAGCAAAATGGGGAAGTCCATCTTGTGTTGTGACATGGTTGGGGGCCAGCACGCATCCTATGGCAAATGCTGAGGCATCAATATGGACATGGAAGATGAGATCCCAATTGGGGGATCTAAGGATTGGAGCACTTGCCAAGGCTTTTTTGAGTGTGGCGGCATAGGCCCTTTGGCATTCTTATGTCCACTTGAAAACTATAAGGAGTCCGTAGTAAAGAGGTCTAACAATATCAGCGTACATAAAAATGAATCGCCGATAATAGCCGACGTGTCCCATAAAGCGCTAGACACCCTTGAAGTTGGTAGGTGGGGGCAGCTCGAGAACGAGCTGCACCTTGTTGCCATCAGTTGATACTCCTTTTTTGGAGACAATGTGTCCTAGGATCCCTCTGTGTCGAACCCAGAATTGGAATTTAAGAGGGTTCAACGAGATGCAGTATAGTCTGTGCATCACTCTAGCACCTTTGCATAAGGCACGTCCCTAATATACAATGGAGACACCTCAAGTTGTACCCAAATCAATAGTCCTATTGGAAGAAGAAAATACCAAATTTATGGTTAAAATTTCACTTAACAAACTAGGACAATAATTTGAAGGTGATGAGTCTAATGCACTACTACCAATTACGGCCAAGGGTTTCATAGTAATGGGAGTCCTTGATGGTGGTACAAGAGTCAGTATAATCACCAAGAAATGCTAGGAGAAGATGGATAAGCCATGTCTAGAAGTCTCAGACATCATTATTAAGATGATTGATGGGATTGTCGCCAAACCTATTGCACCAAACCTATTGGGATACTACAAGACTTATTAAAGATCAAGGTTCTCGGACATCGGGTTAAACATACCTTCATTCTTATGTACTTTCCCAAACAACAAGAATCATATGAAATAATCTTAGAACTCTCATTCATGAGAAAAGTAAAGATGGTAAATGACTTGTCTAAGAACCATGTCTATCTCTAATTCGATGATTCGATCACCATCAGGGTTGATATTGTAACTAGCCACGTACATCCTATGGGTAGTCAAGGACTTTTTGAAAATCGTTCAAATACCACCACTTATTTAGCCCCATTGCTATATTGTTATACTTGCAAAGAAGAGACTGATGTAGGGAAGAACCCACCCTACAAAGATGCTAAAAAACAAGCTATTAAGCCTAAAGATTATCTAAAATGGATACATATAATGGCTACAATTGATAACTAGGGAACTAGAGGATCTACATGGGCTACACGAGCACCCTATGTTTGTTCCCCTATGAATGATTTGTGCTCTACCTTCTGATATCGAGGGATTTGTTATAGTGAACTTGAGTCCACATGGGATGACTCAAGCTTAAGCACCAATAGTGGTGAGTGTGGTATGAAACAAAGGCTGAAAGCAACACCAACTCCTCAGTCACCCCACAAGAAAAATAGAGCCCACAAGATCCAAAGAAACTAGGAGTAGCTCCAAACTTGATACAGATTCCCAATCTGAAGAAAGGAATGAAGTTATTCAAGATGCCAAGGAGAATCTCCAAAGATGACAGAGACATAAATGCTATGCAGTGAATCATCATCATAAAAGGCTGCAAGAAAGAACAACTACCGCCCAATGGCTCTAGTACATGGGTGTAGTTGACTTACATCGAAAGATTATAACTATTAGGGAGAGGAGTTACAATAGGTCAAGTATTGTAGACCACCCCCAATTGATATAGCTAAGGTGGAAGTCTCTGATGAACAAAAATTGAGTCACTCAGATAGAAGGAAACAAAATCTTAAACTTGCAATAAAGAAGGAATGAGAGGCTAAGGTTGCAGCTAAAGCAGCTTCTGATGAAGGAAAGGAAAATGAGCCTGATTTGCACCCAGCACCTAAGCATTATAAGTCTTACACCATAGGGGAACACAAGTTAGTTTTTGATAATGCCAAACATAATCCCATAAGTGAGAGTGGAGGAGTCTATGAGATGAGCCTGTAGAGGTCAAGGGAGTAGACTTGGTTGAACCAGGAGAAGATCCTAAGCTTGTCTACATAGCGAAGGACTTAAGTACGGCCAAGGAGGCTGAACTTGTAGCTCTCCTCAATAGGAGTATAGGGATTTCTTTGCATGGACATACCATGATATGAAGGGAGTTCTTGCAGAGGTGGTACAACACACTATCACCATGGTACTCGAAGCTAAACCAGTCCAGCCTCCTAAATATGCAAGCATTGTTAAGGAGGAAGAGATCGATAAACTCATTGAGTGTGGATTCATCTATGAGATTGAACACTAATAATGGATCTCACCCATTGTGGTTGTGCCCAAGAAGAATGGAAAACTTAGAGTGTGTGTTGATCTCAAGAAAGTGAATTCTACCACGTGCAAGGATTATTGCCCCTTGCCATATTCATAACATGTGCTTGAACAAGTTGCAGGCATAGAGACATAGCTTTTTGGATGGATACTCAAGCTATAATCAAATTTCAATCATACCTGAGGACCAAGCCAAAACAGACTTTGTCACTGAGCATGGTGTATATGCTTATAGAGTTATGACATTTGGTCTAACCAATGCACTAGCCACGTTCCAAAGACTTATAAATACTACTTTTAAGGACTTCTTAAGAAATTTTCTCAAAGCTTTTTTGGATGATTTGTGCATTCATTTGTCTTGGAAAGAGCACCTAGCGTGTCTAAAAAGGGTGTTTGAAAGGTGTCAATTTTATTGCATATCCTTAAACCCTTATAAATGCCAATTTTGGGTGAAACACGAAGTTATTCTTGAGCATATAGTGTCCAAAAATGGGATTTTCACTGATGAGAGAAAAATCAAGGTCACCTTGGAATTGCCCCACCAACAAACTACAAAGGAGTCCAGAGATTCATGGGCCATGTTGGCTACTACCATCAGTTTATTCTCTTTTGTGGAGAAATAGCTCCTCCTTTGTACACCGAACTAAGATCTCATCTTTCATGTACACATTGATGCCTCTAATTCTATAATTGGATGTGTCCTAGCACAGCCAGGGGAACACAAATTGGACTATCATATTAGTTTTGCAAGTCGGCAACTAGATGATGCTAAATTCAATTGCACCACCATTGAGCATGAAGGGCTAGCAATGGTTTATGCTGTAAAGAAATTATGACATTACCTTCTTGTGCTAGCAAATTTATTTTCTATGTTGATCATTAAGCCTTGTTATATCTGGTAAAAAAACCATGCTCCACGGGAAGGCTCACAAGGTGGTTGTTGGTCTTCTTGAGTTTGATTTTACAATGGTTGTGAGGCCTGGCAAGAAATATGTCATGCAGATCATGTATCCCGCATACCTAATGTGGCGAAGCACCAATCGGGGTTGGTGACGGGCTACTGGATGCTACACTATTCAAGGTTGAGGCTATTCTAGAATGGAGTGAGAAAATCATTAACTTTTTAGCTAATGGTTTTCCAGAAAGAGAGGAACTCAGGAAAGATTTAGTAAGAAAAGTTGCTAAAAGAGAGTGCACCTTACCAACTTATTGCCAGGACTCTTTATAGACGAGTTAAGGATGACATATTAAGACGCTTCCCCAAGGAGGATGAATACTTATACATCAAGCACACGGGGTAGCTCATGGACACTTTGTAGGTGACGTTCTAGCAAGAAAAATACTCCTATCAGGGCCCATGCTCATCAAAGATTGTGCACTATTTGTCAAGGGATGTGATGAGTACCAACATTGTGCAAAGCCACAAAGAAGGACATGATGCCACTGCATCTTGTCAGAGTCAACCAACCTTTTGAAAAACAGGGCTTATATTTCATTGGCCCTATTAGTTTTGCTGCACCTGGCACACAAGCACACTTTATTTTTGTTGCCACAGATTATGTAACCAAATGGGCTGAAGCAAGAGCGTCACGAAAAGCAAATACCATGGTGACTACTAAGATTCTCTGTGAGAATATCATTACCCACTTTGGATGTCCATTTGAGCTAGTGAGTGATCAAGGTAAGCATTTCATTAACGAGATGAAATAAAAAATCTCACTAACACATTCATGATTGCTCACTGTAAGTCAATGCCATATTACCCATAGGGAAATGGCCAAGCAAAGAGCACAAACAAGGTTCTTATTTTGATATTGACAAAGATTTTTGAGCTTGATGCACTGATTGGGAATCTAAGCTCATAGAAGCTTTATGGGTCAATCGTACATCATACAAAGTTGCAAATTTGTTGTAAACCATTTAAGAGACGGTGTATGGACTTGAGGTAGTAATGCCTTGGGATTTCATGATCCCTAGCTTAAGGGTAGCTGTAAGTGAAAAGCTTTATGGTAATGAATTGGCTCACCAGTTATTTATTTTAGAACAACTTA
Source organism: Cibotium barometz (assembly GCF_041138505.1). Classification (NCBI taxonomy): domain Eukaryota; kingdom Viridiplantae; phylum Streptophyta; class Polypodiopsida; order Cyatheales; family Cibotiaceae; genus Cibotium; species Cibotium barometz. Next base: position 15,497,511 of record NC_141066.1, on the reverse strand, counting down.
CAGAGGAGAGACAAATTGCAATGCAAAACATGCTTACAAAAAAGGATTGAAGAAACAAATGGTTTGACCAAAATCTCAATGTAAAGGAGTTTGAGGTAAAAGATCTTGTACTTATGGGGTTTGCAATGAAAAGAAAAGGCTTAAACATACTAGAAAGGGACTGTTTAGGGTTTTTGAAGTTACTCCACAAGGTACTATACGTGTTGAGACTCTTGATGGACTTGAAAATATTGGTTTCCTACGTGCTTTTCATGACAAGAAAGCCGCCAAGGAAATGGCCGCTCAAAAGGAAACCCAAGCCCCAAGAGGAGCCAAGGGAAAGACAAGCCAAACTTCAACGACGTCAAGAGAAGAAAACCTAAGACCTACTACATAACCTTATGTTGGAGAGGTAATCAACAACATGGAGGATCACATCCTAGCTCTTAGAACATCCATCCAATTGCCTAGCCCTTATGGTAAAGTTCTTTAGAATGCATTACTTGATATGGGGGCTAGTCACAATCTAATTTCCTTCAATGCATGGAACCAATTAGGACCACCCCAACTCGTAGAGACCTCCTTAAAGGTGAAAGGTATCCATGGTAGAAATACCAAGGTTCTTATGCTATTATAAATAGAGATATAATTTGATGGCATCAAGCAACTGGTGGGAGACTTCCTAGTTATGCTTGCGGAACATTACCTATACTAATAATACTTGGCCATAAGTGGAAAAAGGCTACAGGATGTATGATTGACAAGGGGAAGACAAGCCAAACTTCAACGACATCAAGAGAAGAAAACCTAAGACCTACTACATAAACTTATGTTGGAGAGGTAATCAACATGGAGGATCACATCCTAGCTCTTAGAACACATCCATCCAATTGCCTAGCCCTTATGGTAAAGTTATTTATAATGCATTACTTGATATGGGGGCTAGTCACAATCTAATTTCCTTCAATGCATGGAACCAGTTGGGAAAACTCTAGCTCATAGATACCTCCTTAAAGGTGAAAGGTATCCATGGTAGATATACCAAGGTTCTTATGCTATTATAAATAGAGATATAATCTGATAGCATTAAGCAACTGGTGGGAGACTTCCTAGTTATGCCTACGGAACATTATCTACACTAATAATATTTGGCCATAAGTGGATGAAGGCTACAAGATATATGATTGACAGGTTCGACAAGGTGTGTCTTTGTGGGTGAAACCACAACTAAATAGTCTACTCATAGTCCCGTGCCCCCTCTCCCTATTATCGAGGGTACAACAAGGAGGAAGCTTCAATATCCACAAAATCTATGGAAACCCCCTTTGCTTCAGCTTCCACTATTCAAAAAACTCTCGATTGTTCTACCTCCACATAGCAAACACTTGCATATCAAAAGAACGAACAAATACGACGAGCTATAAAGTGGCAACCCAAATCTACCTTGAAATGGGTTTCCAATATTTCTCCATCCATACAACCTCAACCAACCAAGGAGGACCTCAACACAAGAATCAGCGCAAGATGTCCAAGTTATAAGTTACCCCAAAATGGCATTAGAATAATTCGGAACTCATTTTGGAGCCCTATAAGAAATTCTCAATTTCTTTATTTTTCTCATCTCCAAAATGTACAAAATCAAAAAGTGCATCCAACAAAAATAATAAAATATGTGCACTCACTGCAAAAAGTGAATCTCTAGAGGAATAAAGAAACTGACGTTGATGGCACGGAAGCGGTAGAGCTGTCTACGCCCTTATAGCATGCCACACTTCCACACACGCATATAAACACACCAGAACACCAGACCAAAGAGCATGAACAAGACTCATATTTCATAAAAGACCTTGACCTTTACAGAGGTGGATATCCCAAGATATCCCTGACACCAGCTACACCAAGCACCTGCTCGCTGCCAGTTCCCCAAAACAAAACCCAGTCACACGAGTGATTCCTTTGCACTATCAGGCTTACTCCCCTTCTCTTTGCTTCAGCTACCACTGGCGGTCCAAAACAGTCTGAGCCTGTGGTTGTTGCCCACCTATTGCCAACCTCACACAGTTGGCTTCCTTCTCTCCTCGTCGCCCAGCTCCAAAGGTGACCCTTCTCCTTCCTGTTGCTTGCAAGTCCACATCTCTGCCAGTAGCCCCACCAGCCTTTACTTTTTCCTAGACCCTCAGGCGGATTCCACACACAGCTGCTCTCTCAGCTCTCTGTGATCAGCCCTTCACCCGGGCGGCTATTTTCTTTGTCTGTCTCTGCAGTCTCCAGAGGTTGTATTTTGCATCTCTCAGCTGCCCCATCAGCTTTATCTCTACAACTGCGTGCTGCTAGTCTCTCTTACGATGCCTTCTATCTTGCGCTCCCTTCTCACCAGGCGGCTGTTCACCCCCCTGGCCACTCACTCTTGCAGCACTTCGGCGACTCCCTTCGGCTTCCCTCTCTGGCTACTTCTCTTGCTTCCTTCTGGCGACCACCCTGGCGACTCGCACCTTCCCCTTCCTTCAGCGACCACCTTCGACTTCTCTTGGCGACCTCACACCTTCGCTTCCCTCTCTTCAGCGACTCCTCAGGTCACCTCTCCCTTTGGCTTCTCTGGCGACTTCTCAACTTGGCTGCGACTCGCTTCTTGGCGACCCTCTTACACTCTCTACAGAACACTTTTGTGGTCCTCCCCTCTGCAGCACTTCGAACACACTCCCAGCGGCCCCAGCTTACCTCTCCCCAGGCGTCTCTGTTTCCTGCAAGGCCTCTGCACCAACACCTACACCAGCCTTCACACAACAGGGCGGCTGCTCTGCTCTCCCCTAGCGTCCCTGTTCAGCAAGGCGACGACGACCCTTGACAGCACACCGACAGCCTTTTTCTCCAATTCTTCGTGAGCCACCTTCGCCAGCTTCCAAAGCCTTCGAGATGTTGCGCTGGTGGCTCCACGAGCTTCCATGTGGCCATTTTACAAAGTGGCCATGTGGATTATATCTAATATATTTAAAAAAAACTCCAACCACATAATGATAGCCACCCACAAATGCTAAGAGAGCCCCTTCTCCTTATACTTTTTCCAGAAGATACGGTACCCATAATTTCCAAATAAATGCGAGAGTTGCCCGCCGTCTTCAGCATCATCCACTTACTAATCATGACCACTTCCAGCTGGTGCTCTGCTTAGTAACCACCCGCACACCATACAATTGCCATAAAACTCCCAGTCTCCAGATCACCAGCATCTACTCCGAAACAAACACGTGCAAATACCAACTCACAACAAAATCACTCGGCCTGTACACTTGCCAGGGCATTCAGGGCAAATTTATTCACACACCACACACACCATATGTACACGTTTCAACTCCTATTTTTGTCCACACATATTTAGCAACCCCCTACTTCTGCTGAGACATTCATGTCCAGCAGCTGTACAAAGAGGCATGAAATATTCTGATCTTCCTTTGTACTTTCCACATCTTCCTGACATGCATCACAAGCTTCCTGATCTTCTTCTTTCACGGCTAACATCAATCGAGCAAAATATTTCTTCAGTCGTAGACCATTCACTCTCCTTTTATGCTTCTTTCCATCCAAATCAGCAAGCTGATAACTCCCATTATCAAATTTTCTCTCAACTTTATACGGACCCTCCCACTTTGTCTGGAATGCAGTATGAAAAGTGCTATCCAGCTTGCTATTATACCTGAGAACCAGATCACCCTCTTCAATTTCTTTCTGCTCCACCTTCTCATTCTCTCTCTCTTGTCTTTTCAATTGCATAGCTGCATAGTGATCAAATGCAAGCTCTCTGTCCAGCTGAACTATTTGCAAAGCCAGTAATCTTTCTCTGTAACAATTAATAGGTTCATGCCCTTCTTCAATCAAAAACTTCAAAGCTGGAATTTCCACATCAATAGGCATGAGTGCTTCTTTCCCATAAACTAAATGAAAGGGTGAGAATTGTGTACCAGATTTTACAGCAACCCTGTATGCCCATAATACACGATTCATCTCTATATCCCAATTCTTGATATGGCCTTCTGTCATTTTGGTTATCATCAGCTTAAATTCACCATTGAACCTTTCATTCAAGCCATTGCATTGAGGGTGATAAGGAGTGGAGTACTTGTGGTTGATATTCAATCTTCTGCATAAATGGTCAACTACCTCTCCTCTAAATTCAGGTCCATTATCTGATAGTATCTCCAGAGGAATTCCAAACCTGCAGCATATATGTTCATACACAAAATCAGCCACCTCTTTACTATCCACTCTCTTTACTGCCTTCACTTCTGCCCATTTTGATAGGTAATCCACCGCAGTAAGCACATAACACTTTCCTCTGGCTGTCCTGGGAAATGGTCCAACTGCATCTACTCCCCATCTTTCAAAAATGTCATATACCAGCATGATATTTCTCGGCTCCATTTTTAAGATCCTCTTCCCCATTCTCTGGCACTCATGGCAAGACCTGCACCAGTGTTGAATATCCTTCTGGATGGAAGGCCATACATAACCCTCCAGTAATATCTTCTGCAAGGTGATCTTAAATGCATAATGACCCCCACATGCTCCCTCATGATTTGAAGATAGAATATAATAAATCTCTTCTCTCCAGGGAATTCTCCTCAATACCTGATCAGCTCCCTGCATGTATAATTCATCCCCAATCATGACATAATGCTTACTTTTTCTGATGAAATGATACCTTTGGCCTTTTTTGAGCTCCTCAGGCAAGCGACCTGAAAGTAAATAATCCACCACCCTGGATAGGTATTCTCTCCCTCTGTACAATGGCTCTTCGATTTTTGCAATCACTGGATCCTGATTAATTGCCTCCTGAGCCAACTCATGTGCCATATGATTTTCCTCCCGCCGCACATGTTGAATACTCCATGCTGTAAATTGATGTAGCAGCCTTCTAACATTAGCCAGACATTCTTTTAATCTCGGATTCTTTGCTCGCCAGCTACCCAAGACCTGCTTTACCACTAATAGAGAATCTCCCTTTATGATTAGCTTTTGAATTTTCTGCTTTAAAGCAGCCTGCAACCCTTGAAACAATGCTGTGTACTCAGCCTCATTGTTACTTTCAGCTTCCAGATGTATTCCATTCTTTAGAATCAGCACACCTTCTGAATCCTGGATTATATATCCTCCGGTGGCCTGATGTATACTCCTTTTATACGAACCATCAAAGAATAAAACATGAGCTCCAGGAATAATAATCTGTTCCTCTTTTTCTATCTTTGAATCCACTTCCTTCACCAGTATCGGGCCATCTTTGTATGTTAGAAGATCTGCCAGAGTTGCCTTACAAGTATCCTCAATCAAAAATGAGAAATCATACTCTTGAAGCTCTACTAACCATCGCATCATACCTTTTGAGAGTGAAGTACCATTCACCAGCTGAGGGAGTAAAGTATAATTTGTCAGCACCACAAATGGTTTCATCAGGAGATATGACCTGAATTTCCTGCAAGCATACACCAGACTTGATAAAACCAATTCAGCCTCAGTATATTTCCTCTCTGCTTCTGTCTTCACTCTACTTGCAAAATACACAGGCTTCATATATCTGGATTCATCTCCTTTCTGCATTAAGATTGCTCCAACTACATCCGGACCAAAAGATGGATTCACATAAAAGACCTGAGAGAAATCCGGAGCTTTCACACTGGAAATACCTCCCAATACCTCCTTTACTTTCTCAAACACTTCCTCGCATTCTTCATTCCATTGCAATGGTTCCTTCTTCATAGCCTGCTGAAGAGGATAAAGCAGTTGAGACATTAAAGGAACAAATCTTGCCAGATATTTTACCTTCTGGACAAAAGTTTGCAGCTGCCTGGATGTTGATGGTGCAGATAATAAGACAAGAGCTTTTATCTTCTCTGGATCAGGTTCAATTCCATTCTGAGATATCATATGCCCCAACAGCTTCACCTTTGAATGTCCTAAATGACACTTCTTTGGATTCAGCTGTCCACCTGCATCATCCATTTTAGAAAATACTTGCTCCAATTTATTACCATGCTCTTTTTGAGAACTATATACACATATATCATCCAAAAAAGCTCTCACAAAATGATCTGTAAGAGGTGCAAGTACTCTATCAGTGTTCCTCTGATACCACGAGGGTGCATTTTTCAAACCAAATGGTACTACTCGGTAACAGAAGCAACCCCACGGTGTAATGATAGTGGTTTTAGCCTGATCTTCCTCAGCAATTGAGATCTGAAAATATCCAGAGAAGCCATCGCATACACTATACCTCTCATATCCAGCTACCTTGTCCAAAATATCATCAATAAATGGCAGAGGATAATGATTGCTTTTTGTTGCAGCATTCAGAGGCTTGTAATCAATACAGACTCTCCAACCACCTGTATGCTTTGGAGTGAAGACCACTGGATTTGCCCAGTCTGAGTGATCTACTGGATAAATTAACCCTGCTTTTAACAACTTACTCAGCTCCTCTCTTAATACAGGCAACAACTCTCTATTTATTCTCCTCAGTTTCTGAAACACTGGCCTCACACCCTCCTTCAATACTATGGGCATTGGCTCACATTTGAATCCTCGGATCTCTTCATATGAAGTAATAAACAAATGAGGGAATTTATGTATTACCTTCATATACTCTTCTTTCTCCACTGGCTGCAATTTAGGATTCAGCATGCCCTGTAACAGCTTCTCTTTCTCCGCACTGGGTGATAGAGGCTGCATCAGACTGTCCATATCTTCAAGTCTGCTCTCTTCTTCCTTCTTTATCTCCTCTTCAGCTTGCATCACATGCTCATTTTCTTCCTTCATTATAAATGATACCTGGCTCTCATCATCTGAAGTAGAACTCTCTTCTTCAGTTTCACTATCTGAATACCCATCAGCACTTGTTTCTTCAGGCTCACTCTTCATTTCCCGCTTACTACTCATGTTAAATTTCCTGGCTCTCCCTCTCCTATTATGTACTGTTATGGTTCCCCTTTTCCAGTTTTGGATGGCACCCACCTGTCTGAGCCAAGGTCTGCCCAAAATCAGCGGATAAGCTCCCAAACCAGCCGGCATAATATGGCAATTTATATTGCAAACCACACCAAAAGCAGTCACTGGCACTTCTGTGCATACACCCAGACACTTTACTTTTGCATGATTTGCCAGACGGAGTCTAAAATCTGAACTAGCATTCAGCTTTAACCCCAATCTCTCCATACAGGACTGAGTCATCACACTGATTTGTGCACCGCCATCAACATATGCCTCTCCAACACTTACATTTCCACACCAGGCATCAACTGATGGACAAATATCAGGAAGGTCTTCCACAGACATCAGCTCCATTTCGCCTTGTGTGGGTTCCTGCTCATTTACTTTCCTCGGATTTGCCAACTTCTTCCACTCTCTCTTAAGCTTCGGACACAATCCAAGCAATTGGGCAAATGTTATATTGGCTACCCTTCCCTTTAAGTCTCCCATCAATGTATACTCCTCTTGGCCTTGACCAATATGCAAATCTGAAGTTTTATAATGTTTTCTTGGCTTCCTTTTCTTCTTCTCTGGTTGAGGACTTATATCAAATTGGACATGTTTACCTTTTTTAGAAGATGGTTCAGGTTCTGCCATTGTACTCCTCGTCCTCTTTGCCACAGGCATAATCTCTGGAATGGTCTCCACTTCTATCAAGCTGAGAGCCGGTCCCTTTCCCTTATCCTCCCATTTGACTCCACTGGTAGAGGGTTGATTTGGATCTTTTACTTCAACACTATGATCCCCCGATCTATCATTAGTCCTCTGCATCACAGGATATATTCCACCACCTGCTCTGGGCGGCTTGTCACATTGAGGGCTGATATGTCCCCGCTCCCCACAATTCCAGCATTGAACATTACTCAAATAGTAGCCCCGTCCTCTCCCTGTTCCTCCCAATGTGTTCCCTTCACCTGTTGAGATACTGTCCCTTCTATTATTTGGTGCACCTCGGCTTCTTCCCTTTCCACCTGCTTCCATCCAATTCAAACTTAGAGACTTCATGAGCTCCACTGCATCATGTATGTCCCTCTTCAAAGTGTCTTCCTGTTCTGGAACAACAGCAGCTTCCCTTTCAGGATGTATACTCTCAATCTCTGGCATCTTCATAAACTTCTTCGGCTCTTCCTGTATTCCCATCTGCCGCAGACGCTTCACCTTCCACTCCTTCTCACGAGCTACTCTGACAGCCTCCTCAAAGCTATCCAGGTTCTTCAGCTCCACCTTCAGACGGAGGGTTGGCTCCAGACCAGCCACAAACCGGTCTCTCTTTATCATCTGCGGGGGTACTTCAGGAATCAGAGCCTCACACCATAGACTCCACAGTCTACCAAACTCTATCAGGTACTGATCCACATCCTGACCATCCTTCTGCTGAATGTTGCACAATTCCTTCCACACCTCATTTGGACTCCTCACTCGGGCAAACTGTGCCAAGAATGCAGCTCTGACTACACGGTACTCAGGATCCTGCTGATGAATGTTCCTGTGTGTAGCCACAAACATCTGTAACCATGTTTTTGCATCACCCTGCAAGCAATAAGCTAAAATCTGAGAAAGGATCTCCGGGGTTGCCCTGTCTTTCATCAAGGCTGTAAATTCCATCTTCTCCAGAAACCTGACTGCACTTTCCTATGGCAATCCCCAATACTCTGGAAAATCTTGAGCCATCTTTCCAAATCTTGCTTCACACAGCCCCTATCTTCTTTCACAAACCAGAGGAAATCTGCTCCCCTGTGGAGGCACCAAAAAGTGATGGCACGGAAGCGGTAGAGCTGTCTACGCCCTTATAGCATGCCACACTTCCACACACGCATATAAACACACCAGAACACCAGACCAAAGAGCATGAACAAGACTCATATTTCATAAAAGACCTTGACCTTTACAGAGGTGGATATCCCAAGATATCCCTGACACCAGCTACACCAAGCACCTGCTCGCTGCCAGTTCCCCAAAACAAAACCCAGTCACACGAGTGATTCCTTTGCACTATCAGGCTTACTCCCCTTCTCTTTGCTTCAGCTACCACTGGCGGTCCAAAACAGTCTGAGCCTGTGGTTGTTGCCCACCTATTGCCAACCTCACACAGTTGGCTTCCTTCTCTCCTCGTTGCCCAGCTCCAAAGGTGACCCTTCTCCTTCCTGTTGCTTGCAAGTCCACATCTCTGCCAGTAGCCCCACCAGCCTTTACTTTTTCCTAGACCCTCAGGCGGATTCCACACACAGCTGCTCTCTCAGCTCTCTGTGATCAGCCCTTCACCCGGGCGGCTATTTTCTTTGTCTGTCTCTGCAGTCTCCAGAGGTTGTATTTTGCATCTCTCAGCTGCCCCATCAGCTTTATCTCTACAACTGCGTGCTGCTAGTCTCTCTTACGATGCCTTCTATCTTGCGCTCCCTTCTCACCAGGCGGCTGTTCACCCCCCTGGCCACTCACTCTTGCAGCACTTCGGCGACTCCCTTCGGCTTCCCTCTCTGGCTACTTCTCTTGCTTCCTTCTGGCGACCACCCTGGCGACTCGCACCTTCCCCTTCCTTCAGCGACCACCTTCGACTTCTCTTGGCGACCTCACACCTTCGCTTCCCTCTCTTCAGCGACTCCTCAGGTCACCTCTCCCTTTGGCTTCTCTGGCGACTTCTCAACTTGGCTGCGACTCGCTTCTTGGCGACCCTCTTACACTCTCTACAGAACACTTTTGTGGTCCTCCCCTCTGCAGCACTTCGAACACACTCCCAGCGGCCCCAGCTTACCTCTCCCCAGGCGTCTCTGTTTCCTGCAAGGCCTCTGCACCAACACCTACACCAGCCTTCACACAACAGGGCGGCTGCTCTGCTCTCCCCTAGCGTCCCTGTTCAGCAAGGCGACGACGACCCTTGACAGCACACCGACAGCCTTTTTCTCCAATTCTTCGTGAGCCACCTTCGCCAGCTTCCAAAGCCTTCGAGATGTTGCGCTGGTGGCTCCACGAGCTTCCATGTGGCCATTTTACAAAGTGGCCATGTGGATTATATCTAATATATTTAAAAAAAACTCCAACCACATAATGATAGCCACCCACAAATGCTAAGAGAGCCCCTTCTCCTTATACTTTTTCCAGAAGATACGGTACCCATAATTTCCAAATAAATGCGAGAGTTGCCCGCCGTCTTCAGCATCATCCACTTACTAATCATGACCACTTCCAGCTGGTGCTCTGCTTAGTAACCACCCGCACACCATACAATTGCCATAAAACTCCCAGTCTCCAGATCACCAGCATCTACTCCGAAACAAACACGTGCAAATACCAACTCACAACAAAATCACTCGGCCTGTACACTTGCCAGGGCATTCAGGGCAAATTTATTCACACACCACACACACCATATGTACACGTTTCAACTCCTATTTTTGTCCACACAACGTGCATTTAACACAAGGGAGTAACTCACGTCGCATTTAAGACTCTAGGTGCTTATAACTATCTTCGGATATGCAGACTCTTTGTTCTTTTGAACATTTTAGACCTTCAATGCCATCGCAAAGTTTTGATTCATGAAGAGATGCTGCATTGTGAGAACGTAGAGAAAAACAATGGCAACCTGCAATCCAATGGGACTGAAGAATCTAATAAGAAAAGGCTATATCATCTGCACATGGACTTACAAGAGAAGAGTATGCTCCTCTTCAAAAATGAAGAAAATGTCCAAGAATAGATGCCATGCACATAGAAAAAATGAGGAGAGAAGGCTTGCACCATATTGATTTATGGTGTGATGGAACAATCTACCCCAAATGCCCAATCAAAAACTCCACTCCTCCTTTTTCTAGTCCAACACAACTATTGAAGTTTGTAGGTGACAGCCACAAAGGCTTGGTTGGATACATATCTAGCCAATATTCTATTGCTGATATGTATAGGTGTCTATACCAACAAGCGGTAGAAGAGAAAGCTCAGAAGGTTGCTGAGTGCTGAAAACTAAAAGAACAACTTCAAAAAGAGGTTGACAAACTAAGGATGACCCAATAGAAGCTGAAGAAAGCAAGGACAAAAGCTACCCCATTGGGAGATAGACATAGATGTAAAAAAATTCATAATATTGCTAAACTGAAACCTAGTAGTGGAGGGTGCAAGCACAAGGTCAACCAAGCAAGGTAAGATTGTTTATATCTTTACTATTTTGAATGCAATGATAATATAGATTTAAACTAGCAATTGATTGAAACCACTCTTATTGCAAAAACGTTTTAAATCCTGACAAAAAGAATGTCAATCCTAATATCCTTTCAATCAAACAAATGAAAGGTTTGCTATCGAGCAGCATTGCAAAAAACATGATTGAAGAGAAGAAGTACATGATAGTCAAACAGAATGTTGTTCAACAATTTGTGGACACCAACCCAATTGATGTAAATGCTATTCAAGAGGCACTAGATGAAAGTGGAGTTAGAAAAAAAGGCTACACCTCTATCTTTAAGGCTATGTCATCGACTTTAAAAGATCAAAGAATCAAACGTGTGCTTTTTCATACACCTGCAGAAGTTTGGAAGCTGAGAGGCCTACTAAATCAGCAAGTGGATGACTACATTGGCCAATGCTTCCATATTGAAGGACTGTTTGAGGATGAGAAGGGAAGTACTATATATAATCATTGGAACAATATTTTTGTTGATCTCCAATAAGTGCAAATAAGAATGGTTGAGTACATGGTATCACTTTTGAAGAGTGCCAACAAGGACGTCTGAAGTTTGTTATAAAACTGGATGAATGTGAAATTGTTAAAGAGGAAAAGATTGAGCATGTGACAATCACACTCATGAGTAGAGCATTGGACCCATCAATTACAGAAGGTAACCCAAAATATTCTAGTGTGCAATGAAAAAAGCACATTTGGTGGTTAGGGGTATTTGAGGTTAGTAAACACTTGTAATTGGCACACTATTTGTTGTGATGTCTATGTTTGTTACTAACACAAGCTTACAATTATCAATGATAGATTAAGACAAAGGACCATGAAACACTTGAATAGGTATTCCACAAAACAAAAATAACAACTATAATTAAAAATCGGGTGCAAGGAGAGCATCTTCATGTGGAAGGCAAAGGTGATTTTCAAGTCGAGTGGCATATGGCAGGTGACCTTAAAACCCTTAAATGCATGTACAACATAAGAAAAGGAGGTGTACTACAAACCAGCATATGTCTTAGACCCTAAGTGGTGGAAGAGAGAAACTAATAGAGACAAGAAGGATTCTACATTAAAAGTTGTGTTGGACATCCCTTTGTGGAATGTTCACATACGCACATCACGTGCCTTATGTTGGATTATCAAAAAGTTGGTGTTTCTATATATTGGTTTTGCTTGGAAGATTCATCCTAAGAAACAAAAGAAGAATTCTATTCAAGCATTAGAGAGGGTCTTGTCTGACATTGGTCTTCATGGAGGAGATGTTCGTATAACAAAGAATCTAAAGAAATCAACAAACAGAAAAGAAGTTACCTTTTTTTGTGTCTTAGATGATATAAGTGCACTCACAATAGAATAATCCTATCAAAATCAAAAAGGATCTCTTCATTGAATGTAAACAATTGTATATTCAATAAAATATGATTCTTATTTCTTTTTTTTTTTGAATTTCACTTTGTTTTCGTAATTTCTCCACCAACGTTAGTTGGACTTTCTCTGATTGGTGGAGAGGGATTTTTCGTTTTGGGAAAAAGGCCCCAAAATGAGCTTTGTTCTCCCCTAATAATCCCCAAACTCTTATTAAAAGCTCAAGGCTACTATGAGGGTAACCAATGTATATGGATCCTAAAACATAAAAGTATACCACTATAGTCTCATTGTCGCCCCTACCGCCTCTCACAATTATCGATGGGGAGGAAGCTTCAATATCTAGAAAATCTATGGAAACCCCCTCCACTTCATCATCCACTATTCAAAAAACTCTCGATTCTTCTACCTCCACACAGTGAACACTTGCATATCAAAAGAACGAATAGATACAACAAGCTATAAAGTGGCAACCCAAATCTACCTTGAAATGGGTTTGACAGCAAACACCTCTCACTATTATCGAGGGTGAAAGGAGGAGGAAGCTTCAATATCTATAAAATCTATGGAAACCCCCTCCCTTTAGTGTCCATTATTCAAAAAACTCTTAATTCTACTACCTCCACACAGCAAACGCCTACATATCAAAAGAAAGAACAAATATGATTAGCGATACTATCGAGGGCAGCTAAGTATTCCTCCTTTCCAAACCGACTCACGCTATTTTTGTGCACCACTAGGAAAGAGATGTTGTGGAGCCACCTTTGTGGACCTGCTCTACCTACAGTTCCATCCCCTTTCACCATGCATTACCTAAAGGCATCGCATGTTGTACACGGCGTCCTACCTATGTTGGAATTGTAGAACTTATTTTAGGAACTATGGGATAGGACTATCATAGTCCATGGTAGGAGAGACACCACAACAACACATCATGTGAGTGTACGTTACCCAGTGGGAGGACCCAATCAAGATAGAATTGCATAGAAACAACTTATAAAGCAAGGAAGGAGGGTAAGAACTTAAGGACTTACACCGTCATTTGCGGTAATGTTTCTTCTTCCTTGTCCCTTTTGGAGCATGGTAGGTGATTTCCTATACTACCCATGCCATTTCACAGCAGTGAGGATGCACTCAAACCATTGCTCTACTAGTATACCATAGGACACATTGGAGAGACGGAAGCCTCTCTCACTTGTAGCATGAGTAGTATGATCCGTGTGTAGCTCAATTCAATGGGATTTGCATCCCTTTCGGAAGGGATTCAACCCGTACCGGTGCACAAAAGCTTATCCACAAATGGAGAGAATGCTTATGGCTACCATCACATGACACTAGACTAAGCACACACACACAAGCTCAACTTGCCCTCATTCCTACACACCCATTCATTCACAAATACAAGCAAGAGGAACACAATCACTATGCACACAAGAAAAGAGAGAGACCTCACTCCACTCCTATCTTCCTATAAGCATGCACACACTCAAGCATCAAGCTTCCATGAAAGCTTCAAATCAGCCCACATACACAAAAACGAAATACTAAAAGCATGCATAAGAGTAAAATGATTAGAGAAGAGGATGAGAAAGACTCATGACATTGCTATTGATTCAATGGAGAGATTTATCTCATACAAAGATGTAGATGGGGTGAGAGAAGAGTCTTCACCTCTATGGAGAAGAGGGAGAGTAGCTCTCTCAAAGGAGCTCTTGCATGAACTTAGCCCAAAGTGTACCTAAGCTCTCAAATGAGCCACTTTTTATACTAAAACTCCTAAAACTCCCAAAACTTCCCATGTGGGATTATTCTTAAGCCCACTCCCACACTCATCTACAACTTGGAACTCTTTACAAGAGCCCTAAATAAGAATGTCACTTGTTTTCCTGCTTGCATCTTTGTGTTGCATCCTTGCATTGATCACCACTCGTCACGCAACACTCCCCCCTTTCTATTTTGCGCACGTCCTCGAGCGCGGTAGAAGCAAACGCTACAAAAAACAATGGATACAAGTAAAGCCTTTATTGAAAAAAAAAAACCAGCAATGACAATCTCACACGTGAGCATACAAGTGAAAGGCTGATTAGAGTTTTAAAGAGTGCTAAAAGAGGTGAGTAAAGACTAGTCAAAGTGAGACTAGGTGGTAGATAGTGCTATGCAAAGGCAAGTGTGCTTGTACACCGCAGGTTATGACCGCAGTCTCAATGTTCTACAATTGTTTAAGTTATTCCTACGTGGCAACCCGACTCCTAAATATGAGCAAAGGTGATTGGACCTCTTTTTTTTTGTGTATGTGTGTGTAAAAGTTGAATAACGAGGAAGGTTCCATCCCAATGAGACCCAAGCAATGGCCAAGAGACCTCCGCCAAGAGAATCTAAAGGCCGCTAAGTATCTCAAGGGCGACAAACCCTTTTCTTTTTTTGTGACATAAGGAGTACCCCATGAAGATGAGAACATCGGTCTCGAGGGCCCATAATGTACCCCAGAGAGTCCTACCAAAATCTATCAAGGCGATAGAGTCCTTGAAGGTCTTTTTCTGAATCTTTTAGACGTCAGTGTTCACCCCATGGAAACCAAGGCATCGGCCCCAAGGTGCTAAGACAACCCAAGGTCCTACCAAGCATTCCACATGGCTGTAGACACGTCATGTCTCGATTCACTTGTATATATTTTTTTAGGGCATGATTTTCGTAAATTTTTTATTAATCCTAGCACCTAGCCCATACCTAAGAGGTAGCTACCACTAGGGATAACTAATATACATCGAGAGCATAAGAACTTGGCATACTCCGTTGGTATATATCCTACACCATCTTCAAATAGAAATACCTTCTACTAAGTCCTCGAATCACTCACCACATTTTAACAACTAATTTAAAACTTAAACCAGCCAACTGTGTGTGAACATGCAAACAATATATCCAAAAGTTAAAAGCACATAAAGAACAAAAGATTATGATTTGAATACACCTGTTGTAGTGCTCGTTGATGTTGTGCGTTTGCATTGATGCATTGCTGATGTTGTGTAGATTGCTTCTCTTTGCTCTTTGTAGGCATTGCATGTCTCCCCCCTTCCTAATTTGTGTGCACGGTAGGTGGACTATTGGGGCGTGTTTATATGCTCTTGTTTAGCTGAGATCTCTACAAAATGTTTATTAACAAACAAGAAAAGAAAAGAAAGGAATAAAATTTGTTATTGGTGCCAATCACCGAATATAGCCGAGGGGAAAAACCCAGTGGGAGAAAAGTACCCTGGCTTGTTGATCTTATTGTGGAGTTGATAAGCTTACCCTTGTACTGGTGGTGGATCCGTGTGCACTTCTGTTGGAAAGATGGTATCAATCACTTCAGGATACAGGGACAACCCTGTACAAAAATTGGCCTCTGGAGAAGGTGGTAGAGGAAGGAGTGCTTCCTCGCTAAAATATAGCATTGGTTCTATGGGAAGGTTAAGCAGACAATTTCGATTTTGGAACTGCTCAATATAGGTACTCATAGTGATCCAAAATTGACATGTTGAGGCTGGGGGAAGGAGGGCTTGCAAGATAGGTGGTTACAAGTCATTTATGCATGTATCCCTCCATTGTTGTGTTTGAACCTCCTCAGGTAATCTACGTTGATTTGGTCCTTGGTCTGGTACTCTCACATTAAGAAGGTTATGGCGTTGGGGTGTAATTCCCACAATTTGTTTCATTAAGCCCGTGCCATATCATCGAAAGTAAGAGCGGCATAGCCAACAAATGTGTGAAGCTTCTCCTAATACGAGTCGTGCACACTCTTGACAATGTGAAAATGGGTGATGCTGTTGATAGAATAAAGTGACAAAGTGATGCCCACAGCAATTTTCACCTAAGGGAGCATAAAAGTACCTAGAATGAGTTTGAAAAGGAGGAGCACTATAACCCCCGCGATGTTCAGGTTGAGTACTATCAGGGTCAATGCATGGTGGACATGTATCTCGCCAAGTATCCATCAGGAGGTATCTGGTCGTAGAACAATGAAATTTAGAAACTTCAAACTTTATACACTCATATTCATCATTACAATCCCAATCAAAAACATTGTAGATGATATCATCTCAAAAAGAACACAATCCTCTAAAGGCATAAGGAACCACATTAGTAAATGTGAGACTATTCAAACACTAATCTACCAAAGAGCTTCAATTGTAGTGTTAATGCGTTACCTTTGGTTTTGGGTATGTCCTTCTTAAGAGGTGGGAAGGTTAGCAATTGTCGAGAAATTTGAGCAAGATAAGAGGATTTAGGCATTGAAGTGCTAGAATCTATGCTCAAAGGAGACTCATGTAAAGTTGGATTTATCTTAGGTACAGAAGTTGATGGTGGAATTGTGTAACAAGGAGAAATTGGGACAAGTGGTGATTCAATACATGTTTTGGGAAGGTCAACACAAGGAGATTTGTAGGTGCTATCACAACCACCTATCCTATCTTGAAGAGGTTGTGTTGATTTCCTTTGCACCCACTGATATGGAAAACCAAGGGTGGCTTTTGGAATCTTATTGATACACTCTTTTACCTCTAGTAAACCATGGCATTTGGGAAGCCAAAGTGCTGTTGCACCCTCATAATAGCCTTGTGCTTTAAGAAGATACTTTGGGACCCAATGAGTAACAATCTGAGGTTTAGGTTTGGAAAAGATGTGCTTTTTAGGAGGCTTAGCAACTAGGCTAGATGGTACAAGTTTGTACGCATCTTTGGGTAGCCAAATTGATAATTTCTTCTTGCCTGGCCTTCTTTGAGCAGTGACTAAAGTAGTTGGAACATGCCAGCCATGGCCCTCACTTGAGGACTCATCGATTATCCACATCATTTGTGTTGGAGCTTCAAGAGCAGATTTTGAAAGTGGGTTGTGTAAGGTAGAAACACCACCCTTTTGACATGATAAAGCTCGTGGAGTAGCAGATCCCAGGATGCAATCAGAATCAATTTGCAATTTGTATTGTCTATTCTTCCAATCTAATGAATAATTGGTAGCACTTAACCATGATCGACCGAGAACAGCCTCTACCACTACCTTGGACTTACTTGCCACATAAAAGGGAACTGACATCTGGTGATCTTGAATGGACATCATAATGACACATTTTTCCTCTATAGGGTTATCTTCATAAGTCAATAGGAATGTGCACAAGTGTTGGTTGTCCCAAGGCTATCCATGTGTTAAATGAGAGAACATTATAATCTGCACCAGAGTCAATTAAGGCAAAGACAAAGTAGGTAGTCTCATGAAGATGAAGGCACACTTGAATATTGAAAGGATCGACATATTGTTCGATCAGTAGCTAACTGTAAGGCCAACATAGAAGCCTTGCGATGCTCCTTGGCTTTTGCAACTCTAGCTTTAGCCTCTTCTTGAGCCTAACGTTTAAGTAGGTCATGTGCTTCTTTCCGTGTGTGTGCAGCATGCATTTATTGAAGCATGGCTTCAGTTAATGGTTCATTGTGTTTCTTGAGACGACTTCCATTAATGAAGTTAGGCATTTGCTCACCTTCTAGTGTCTCTAAACGCACTGCACCACTTGGAGTAAGCTCATTAATCACAAATGGTCCTAGGCCACGTTTCTTGAGCTTTCTCTTATGCTTCTCAAGTGTGTACAAGAGCACAAGGTCCCCTTTTTTGAATCGGCCAGTTGTTACATCTCTATCATACCATTGCTTTTGTCTCCTCTTCTCGGCATACATCCCCATTACCACCAATAAGCGGGTCTCATCAAGCTTTTCCAATTCATCAATGCGGTGTGAAAGCTCATGACCAGTCCAGTCCAATTGTTTAGCAACTCGTAGAGTAGGTACAAGAAATTCAATGGGAAGAATTGCATCTAGCCCAAAAGCAAGCTCAAATGGGGTTGTGCCCACAGATGTTTTATAGGTTGTCCTATATGCCCAAAGAACTGAGTGCAACTTTTGCTCCCAATCAGTCCTATGTCCCTCAATAATCTTTGTGAGTGCTGTGCAGAGAATCTTGTTAGTACTCTCAGCTTGTCCATTGGTCTGGGGATGATAGGGTGCAGAACGTTTGTGAATTACCATAAATTCTTGAAGCAAAAACTCTATGACCTCATTCACAAAGTGCACACCTTGATCACTAACGATTTCAATAGGTAAGCCATAGCGTGTAAACACTCATACAAGAACTTGGCTGTGGTTCTGGCATCATTTTTAATTGTAGCCTTTGCCTCTACCCATTTGGTCAAATAGTCAGTTGCGACTATAATATATTCGGCATGCGTGTGACGAGCTGGGGGTTTAATGGGACCGACAAAATCAATACCCCATTTTGCAAAAGCACATGTGCTTAACATAGGCTGCAATGGCATATTGTCCTTTGTGATGGGAGGTTTGGTCCTTTGACAATCGTCACAACGTTTTACATATTCTTCGGCATCCATTTTTAAGGTTGGCCACCAAAGCCCAGACCACCTAATCAACTTAGCTGTGGTATTGCCCGAAAAGTGTCCACCCCCAACACCTGCATGTGCATGAGTCAAGATTTTCAAGTAGTCGGCTTCAGATACACACATGCGTAAGTTGCCATCCTTGCCCCTCTTGTAGAGTTGGCCCTCTATCAGCATATAGTTTGCCGCTTCAACTTCAATAGCATGCTTTCGATATTTAGGAATTTTTTGATCAGTATGACCATGCTGAAGATAGTCCACAATATACTTACTCCAACTTGGTGTAGTTGAAATTTGGAATAATGTGACATTATGAATTGGCTGTTGAATTTGACATGAAGCACAGTTACGAACAAATTTTTCAGCATCCGCATGCATGGTAGGCCACCATTGCCCATCCTGAGATATACGTCGCACACAAGTAGTAGCTGATGCATGGATTCCACCGATACCCGCATGTGCCCATTCCAAGATCTCCTCATATTGGTCAGGGTTAGGTATAAGCCGCAACACTCCATCATTACCCTGACGATATAATCTCCCTGAGATTAACTTGAATGGTCGCATAGGTCCACATTAGGACCCGCTAGTTGTATCTGCCCACTTGTCAAAATTTCTAAGATGGATTCAGACCAGTTAGGAGCTATCTCTACAAGGAAAAGTGTTGAATCTAACATATCATCATCCACACCCACAGGAGCTTCGCCAGAGGTGATTCGAGACAAATGATCTGCCCTAAGATGAGTTGTTCCTTTTCAGACTGCCACTTCAAAATCAAACTCAAGAAGGATGACAAACCACCTCACAATCCTTCTAGTTGCACAAGGCTTATTCACCAAATATAGCAATGCTTGATGGTCCACAAAAAATATGAATTTGTTTGCCAAAAGGTAATGGCGAAACTTTTTCACTGCATATATCATGGACAAACCTTCTCTTTCTGTTGTGGTATAATTCTTCTCAGCATTGTTCAACTGTCGACTAGCATATGAGATTGGGAAATCCTTATTATGTTCTCTCGATTGAGCCAAAATACATCCAATTGCAAAGTTTGAAGCATCAATATGGACATGAAAGATTTGGTTCCAATCTGGTGCCTGTAAGATGGGTGCAGTCACTAATGCATGCTTCAACTTTTCAAAGTATTCCTCACACTCATCAGTCCAATTAAACTTTACAAGAAGAGCATATAATGGTCTGGCTAGGACAGCGTACATGTAGATGAATCGACAATAATAGCCACAATGTCCCATGAATATTTGTACCCCTTTAGGGTTGATAGGCCGAGGTAATGAGATAATGGCATCAATTTTATCCATATCTGTTGAAATCCCATTGTGAGAAACAATATGGCCCAAAATTTTCCCTTGTCTTACCATGAATTTGCACTTGTCAGGATTCAAGCATATACGATAAACTTGACACTTTTGAAACACAAGTCTGAGGTGTTCTATATGATCATCATGCTCTTGTGAGTGAACACATAAATCATCCATGAAGATCTCAAGAAACTGCCTAAGGTACTCCTTGAATACATGACTCATTAACCGCTGAAAGGTTGCTGGTGCATTTGTTAGACCAAATGGCATAACACGATAGGCAAAGATGCCATCTTCAGTAGCAAAGGCTATCTTGTGTTGATCCTTTGGATCAATTGACACTTGATTGTAACCAGAGAATCCATCCAAGAAACTATATGCCTTTTTCCCTGCAACTCGTTCCAAAACATGATCCATGATTAGAAGTGGGTAATGATCACGTACAGTAGCTGCATTTACCTTCTTGAGGTTTACACATACTCGAAGTTTTCCATTTTTCTTGGACACCACTATAATAGGGGAGACCCATTCAGTGTGTTCAATCTCATAGATAAATTTTGCCTCTAAGAGCTTGTCTATTTCTTCTTTTATTTTTCGTGCAAAATTCTCATTGTAAGTATAAGGACGTTGCTTGGAAGGCTTTGCATCCTCTCGCAATGGAATGGAATTGTATGCTGACATATGCTTGGATCAACTCCTTTGAGGTCTTTATAACTCCAAGCAAAAACATCGCGATACTCCTTTATTGTTTGAATTAATAACTTCTCCTCATCTAAGGACAAGTCTGTGGCAATCCACACATAGCGAGGCTCTTCTCCTGGCTTAGCGATATCAATTTTTTTGCGTCTTTTGGACCATCATATGAAACCCCTGGCATGCTTGGATTTTGTCGCATGGGCTGTTGAAGAACAATCTTCCGATCTTGAAGAGTGTACTATGTGAAGTTAGGGGGAACATTGAGACCTTGTTCTTGTCCACTTGAGTCATCACTCATTGAAGACCATGCGGTTTTGAGCTCTCCTTTGCAATCTTGCATCAGATTTTTTTGTTCAACCGTTATCTTTGCACTTCCGACATTCTCTTTTGAATCGATTTTAGACTTGAGTTTTGGGTTTGGTTTTTGTTTCTTCGTTTTTTTACAATTTTTGCTAACAATTTTTAGCTTTTCTCCTGGTTGGAATCCATCTAATCGTTTTACTTGGTCTTTGATACTATCTTGTGCTTGGACATAGTATAGATATCCATTCTTTCCTGAGAAGTGAGGTGGTGTTCGAGAGTGTTCATTCTTAAACTCCTCCTTTTCTTTTTGTAGTCTCTCACGTCATTCCCTCTCATCTTGTTTACGGATTCTCTTATGGCTCTTACAGCATTTACGTTTAGGTCGGCTTCGAGGGATCTCTACTTGAACCTCCCTTCCTCTCAAGAGCAGGTGTGCCTTTCCTAACTCTTCCTCAGGGATTATCACATCATTATCAAAATCAGAGTCCCATCCATCTTCCTTATCAGCATCATTAGCAGATTCGAGTGTTAAATCCTCCACTGAGACTTCCTCTACATGCAGTGCTGTTGTGGATGCATCCCCATAGTACAAAACATCTAGAAGGTCACGTGGTTGTACCATTCGTATAGGAATAATGTCATATCCATCTAAGTCACAAAATTGAATTGGCTTAGGTAAAGCACATGTCGATAATGTTGCAAGGACATGACTCCATTCTAGTGGATCAATTAAGTGCTCAGGGAAGGGTTGTGGAATGTATGCCTCATCTGATACACTTCGATTACCCTTAAGTCTCTCAGTGTTGAGATCCCTACATGAGGCTCCACACATCCATAGATCTTCTCGCCCATCTGACAATGTAACTCTTGAGCCCTCAGATGAAGCAGAATCAAACTCATCTATTGGAGACCTTGTTACATCACGATATGAGTGATTCTTTAGGTTGACCCTTGTGATGACAGAATCATGTCGGAGGTACAAATAATTGTATCCCCAATCTTGAATCATTTGAAATTGTGGCATGAATGGTCTACCCAATATCACTTCATAGTTTGGATGTTTTCCAAAATCCACTACTGCAAAGGTGTGCTCATATTCAATCCCACATGTGGTGACCAATATGTTCTCAAGCAGCCCAAGGGGATGTTCTAAGCTTCCATCTGCTAGCTGCAAGCGCATCCTGGTACTTCTAATAGCTGGTTTGCCCCACTTTTCCCAAATGGACCTTGTCACAATGCCCACTCCTGCACCACTACTATCAAGTATTGCAGTTGAAGCTACTTTTCGCACTTCTAATGGGAGGGTAGCATTTCCCTGATCATCCTCACAAAATTTTCCTACTTTGTTGATAGGAACTGGCATAACATGCTTTGTCTCAGGGTGTATAGTACAATGATGGTGACCCTTTTGTAGCAATACCTGCTCTGACAAACATGTGGCAATATCATTCCACAACTCAGGTCGAAGCTTTATCAAATCAAGCAAAGGTAAGGTACAAGCCACTGGTGCTGACAAAATAGCTTGCACGATACCCATATCCATCTCCTTTGTCAACCTTCTATGCATGGAGGGTATCCTCAAGGTTTAAAAATAGTTCTCATATTCTCCCAAATATGATGGTAAGGTTTTCATTGTATGCTTACTTCTAGGAGAAACAATTGTTTGAACTTCCTCCTGGATGCTTGGGCGTCTAAAGTTGTTTTCTGTGCCCCTGGTAAAATCCACCTCAGAGAATGGAGGTGAAATAATAGAGGACATATTCTCATTAACTCTCATGAACTGCTGCCCACATCTCATTTGCCATGTCCTCATTAGCATCAATAACTTCATCATTGCATGGGAAGGCAAGGCTAGGTGGTGGCAGAATACCTTCTTTCAATGGGGTGGCAATTGGTGTAGACTTCTCGCTATGAGATCGTGAGATGAGATCACTTTTCATTTCCCAACTTGATGACACTTCTGGTATGGTTTCTAATGTTGGCTTAAGAGAGGTTGGGCCCCGAGGGATAGGTGGAGGTGGGCCCTCAAGTATTGATTGAGCTTCCCTAATGAGTTGCTGATGTACAGCTAGATTGATCTTCTCCTCACGAGGGTTTGGGTATTCTTGAAGCTTCTTGGGTAGCTCAGATAAAGCTGCAATGCGACTTCTATGAGCATCAATGATGGCATCTAGAGTCTCATTCACCTTATCCACAAAAATAGAACCCCCAGAACTATCCTCGGTCGTACTAGCCTCATCTTGTTTAGCACGAGGTTGATGCTCCTCATGCACTTCTTGGGATGTAAAAGTTTGATGCCTCATGTTTTGTTTATAGACTTCTTGAGAACTAGTGGATGCACTCTTAGTTTGCTTGTTGCGGTTCTTTTTCCTCCTAGTGGTCCTTTTTCTATTGGAATGTAGGGTCTTGTCCACTAGATTTGCCTTTGCATCCCTAGTTCGAGGTGTCTCATCAGTCTGCATTTCAGCATTTCGTGTCTGTGATCTAGTCATGACTCTAAGTGGCACGACATCCTCATTCTCTAATGAAGGTGGTGATGGAACTGCCCCTACAAAGTTGAGTGAGACCTTTGGTTTAGAGGTGCCTTCCTCATGTGGTTTCAGCAAACAATCCTTTGGGAAGTGTTCTACACAACACCCTAGACAATATCTTTCAATTGGTGGAAACTGTGGTACTATTGTATTGGATCGAGCTGCTTGCCTTGATCGATGTCGACAATCACGAGCCCAATGGGGTTCTCCACACTCATAACAGGGGCCCATTAGTTTGGCTTCTACTTTCCTTTGCTACCATTGACCTGAGGGGCTTGGAGTCCTAGGTTGGTAGCCGCCTAGCAACATCAAAGAATTTTGTTCCCCTTGGATATGCGGGACTTTCAAAGAGATTTCCCTTCAAAGAGATTTCCCTTGGATGAATATGATGCATATTCCTCCTCCACATAGCCTGGGTTTACCAAGTCTCTACACATATTTGAATTGTTGTAGTCAACAACCCTCACAGGAGCAGTCCCAGGAGCAGGAGGTTGAGCACCAAGAACAGGTCGTGCTTGCTCTTGCGCCATCGGTGGCTTACATTCAAAATTAGTGGAGTCACTCCACCCCTTTGCTGCTCACGCTCCTGTCTCATTCTTGCAATGCGAGTACATTCCTGTGTGGTGTGGGTAAAGTTCCAAGCACAGGCCTGGCACCACTTCTTTGTGGGTTGGTTTGTGACTAGAGGGGGAAAGGTATTACATTCTTCGGTTTTATGGTTACCACCACATGCTCCACAAAGATGAGGACCTGTAGGTAGTACACTCCTCATTCACTCTGCTACTACTGCTGCTGTTGTTGTGGCTGCATGGGTGGGCGATAGGTTTGTCCCAATCCCCTTAGTACTAGGTTAGCTATCTGGTCTGGATTTACTAGCGCACTAGACCCTGAACTTTGTTCATCACCCCACTGATCTCTAGGTTTCACCTCAGGGCCAGTACCATCTTGGAATTTGAAGTTATCGGTGAAATCCATAGCATCATGGCAACACTCATTGAAATTTGTATGCTTCTTTGCATAGAGATGTGTATGCAGTGTTGAATTTTTGAGTCCTTTTAAGAAGAGAGAAATTAATCGACTCTGGGTGGGCTTCTCATCTTCTGGGCAACGATTAATGTACTACTTCATCCTATTTACACAATCTCTAACACTCTCAGTCTCGCCTTGCTTGAAAGAGTAGATGTTTGCTACTGTGTCATGTTGAATCCCCATCAAGGAAAAAGCAGCAATGAATCTCTCTTCCAGAACTCGTAAAGAAGATTTGTCTGAAGCCTCTAGTGCCTGAAACCAAGCAAGGGCCTTTCCCAAGAGTGAGCCCAAATCCTTCAATTTGTGTATGCTTGTCAGCTCGAACTGCTTGCCTAAATGTTGCTACATGGTCATATGGATCTCCCGACCCTTCGTACTTCTTTACCAGTATCTAAAGAGTTGATGGCCTTACTTGTCTTGAATACTCATCATCATAGGGCCTACGGCCTCTCACTCTCAGTGGGAATTGTTCCTCTCTTTGGTAAGATGGTCCACATGCATCCCAAATTGGTGTGGGTCCCCTATTACCTGCCTCACCAACCCCCTCCAAAGATCTTGTTACCCGCATTTCAGGAGGTGCATTTATGGGAGGCCAAGTTGGCTCCCCTACCCTCCGATTGTCATAGTGAGAGAAACGTTGTTGTGGTGTGATCTGTGGTCGCACTTTTGGTGTAGGATAATATCTTGGTGCTAGAGTTGGGCTACTTGCAGTGGTCCACTTTGATGTTGAGGGTCCCTCTCTAATGAACTCTCGTAGGGGAGGAGCAGCAGTTTCTCCAAGAAAGGCTATCTCTCCTGGTTTAGCTGTATTTGTTGAGAACACTTCCATGAATAATGGTTGTCCTTTCCACGTGAGCTCCCGAATCTCCTTCCAATCTAAGGTTCGGTATTCATTGGCCCATTTATCAACGATTCAGTTCTTGTATTCTGCAAGCTTCTCGACTACCACCACAAGTGCTAGAGGAAGATCTAGCTCTGGCAATATAGTTGTGGCATAATATCCTTCTAAAGAGTCCTTATAGACCTCTTGAAGTGGGTCATCCTATAAGACCTTTGTCACTAGAATTTGTCGTACAAACTCCCATTGGTTCTCAGTCCCCTGATCCATTTTGCTCTTGCCTTTCCTATCCCTTTTCAAATTTAGTTCTACAAGAAGTAAATCATCTATGGATGGCTTTGAGGACTGGGCATTGGATGGTCCAAGCATGTCCGGCTTAATGAGCCAATCATCTCTAGACTCCCTTGCTCTGGAAAGCTTTGATAAGTCCAAGAACTCGCTTTTAGAGAGCTCCCCTAATTTGTCTACATTCTCTGGATGATCGGTGACTTCGTAGCGAACACCATCTCCACCCATGTACATGTTACCCTGGTCATTGACTAGAGGTGCTCTATCAAGTTCTGAGAAAAAGTCTGCGATCTTAACAAGATACCGTTGTTGTGGATCCCTAAAGATCTCATCTCCTTGAGCATTCGTGTAGACATATTGAAGTCTCACATTGAGTGGTAACCCCATGGTGTCGGCTTCAAATGGATTAAAAGATCTTGTGGGTGTCCTATTTGGGGCTAAGGGATGACTATTTGACGGCCCTAGATTGTCCATGGACAATGAGCTAGTTGTTCTGGAAAGGGTATCAGATTGGGATTAGAAAAAGGTTTCAGCAATATCTGCCAAATTTTCTACCAATTGGGTCCCACTTTCCTGCGTAGGTACTCTAGAAGGTGCCCTAGGCCCTATGGCAGCAGTGTCTATATGACGTCCCGACCGCAAGTGCATAAGGTCAAATTTTAAGTTTTTTTTAAAATATATATATCTATATATGTTTATGTATATATATATATATATATTTTTAGACCCTACCTAACCACCACTAAATGCAACTAACATGAATATGTGTGTAACTATCTATTTTTTTATTTTTATTTTTTTTTTAATTTTTTAATTTTTTTATTATTATTGTTTTTTTAAAAACTAATTACACAAAAATACTAATTATGCACAAAATTACAAAAAAAAAATTTAAAAAAATGCAAGTTACATTAATTATGCAAAAAAAAAAATTAAAAAAAATACAGATTATGCAAAAAATGTGGACTCAAAATAAAACACATAATTTACAGATTTTTTTCTTTTCTTTTCTTTTCTTTTCTTTTCTTTTTTTCTTTTCTTTTCTCTTTTTTTTAAAATTATTTTTATTTATTTTTATTGTTTTTTTTTCTTTTTTTCTTTTTATTTTTATTATTTTTTATTAAAAAAATGTAAAAAACATGAAAATTAACAAAAGAATAAAAAATAAAAAAAATACTAGCCTTATCTTTCTGTCGGTGTGCCTTCTTTTTCGCCGCCACACGTTCTCTGCACGTTCGCCTCCTTCACACCTCCACTCTGCCTGCGGATGCCTTCGCCCGCAACTTCACTTTCCTCTTCGTCTCCTTCTCGTCACCACCGGCCTTCTTGCCTTCTTTTTTTTTTGAGCCTTCGCCGGCCCCTTCACGCCTGCAGTTGCCTCCTCGCCCTATGCCACCGCCTGCGCTTCTTCGCCTTTTGCTTCTCTTGCAGCTGTCGCCTTTCTCCTCTGCTTCACTTCCACCGGCTCTCTTCAGCGAACTCACCTCCCTCGCGTGCGTATAAGTTTTGGGAGAGCCTCAGCTGCAGCCGCCGCCAACAAGCATGGGCCTACGCCACCTCCTTCGCGTGTGTGTTAGCCTCCTTGCAAGCAATTGGATCCTCTAGCTTCGCCTCCTTCGCTTTCGTCTGCTATACAGCCAGCCTTGGCTTCTTTGCCTCAGCGGCACCACTACTTCGCCTCCCAGTAGCCTCGCTGCCTCCACCTTCGCTCTCAACGTTGCTCTCAGCTGAGGCTCACCTTCACCGGCCCAGCTGACTTCTCTTCGCAGCCTCCACCTCCTCTTGCTCTCTACGTGGGCTACTACAGCCTGCAGATAAAGAGAGCTAAGGTTCTGAATTAATAAAACTAAGGCTAGTGGCTATGTTAGCTATTTATAGTGGCAGTTATCACTCTTCGCTATCGCCACCTTCCAGCCTTCGCACCGCAGCGCCACCTTCACACTTGAGAGCCTATGGGGCTTGCATAAGCTATGGAAGAGCTTAGCAACGCACCCAATAGCATTCTGCAATGCTCCATGAGAGCTACAACCCGTCACAATGCATGGTTTCTTTGTGTGTTTTAAAAAAAATATAACAAAAATAAAGAATAAAATTTGCAACCTTATCCGGCCCCTCCTTTGTCTTTGTAATCTACCTTTTTTCTCTTCTAATCACTAGCTCCGAGATTCCACACTCGTGCTAACCCTAAACCTAAAAACAAAAAGAAATAGTGGTAGTAATGCAAGCTTCTCAACCGATTTTGTCTTCTCCCCGCGACAACGGCGCCAATGGAGAGACGGAAGACTCTCTCACTTGTAGCATGAGTAGTATGATCCGTGTGTAGCTCAATCCAATGGGATTTGCATCCCTTTCGGAGCTAGGGATTCAACCCGTACCGGTGCACAAAAGCTTATCCACAAATGGAGAGAATGCTTATGGCTACCATCACATGACACTAGACTAAGCACACACACAAGCTCAACTTGCCCTCATTCCTACACACCCATTCATTCACAAATACAAGCAAGAGGAACACAATCACTATGCACACAAGCAAAGAGAAAGACCTCACTCCACTCCTATCTTCCTACAAACATGCACACACTCAAGCATCAAGCTTCCATGAAAGCTTCAAATCAGCCCACATACACAAAAACGAAATACTAAAAGCATGCATAAGAGTAAAATGATTAGAGAAGAGGATGAGAAAGACTCATGACATTGCTATTGATTCAATGAAGAGATTTATCTCATACAAAGATGTAGATGGGGTGAGAGAAGAGTATTCACCTCTATGGAGAAGAGTCTTCACCTCTATGGAGAAGAGGGAGAGTAGCTCTCTCAAAGGAGCTCTTGCATGAACTTAGCCCAAAGTGTACCTAAGCTCTCAAATGAGCCACTTTTTATACTAAAACTCCTAAAACTCCCAAAACTTCCCATGTGGGATTATTCTTAAGCCCACTCCCACACTCATCTACAACTTGGAACTCTTTACAAGAGCCCTAAATAAGAATGTCACTTGTTTTCTTGCTTGCATCTTTGTGTTGCATCCTTGCATTGATCACCACTCGTCACGCAACACACACATATATATGAAGCAAACCCAAGTGAGGGGGAAGATCAGCCTAATGACACCGAATTGGAGCATGCCTACGAACTATGGTTATCTAACACGAATGAGCTTACTTATTAACTATGGTCTGATGATGAGCTTGCTAGATGAGTTTGATTTACAAGTTATTGAGGTGCAGTCATGTAGACCTATCCAAATTTATAACTTACAGTGGACGTGCAACCTCACTATGGACAAGATTTTCCTCATTGCCCAAGTGTATTCTAACCCATCCTCACCTTTTGCTACTGTTTCAATCTTTTTGTTAATTCCCCATTTAGTGTTTTTTGCGTGCTCTCTTGCAACATTATGTAACTAGTCTATCAATTTTCTAGTTATTACTTGGATAACCATTTAGGCTTTGGTCCTAGTTCAATACTCCCTGAGATCGATACCTTTTGATTTTTGTCATTGACAACAAGCACCGCATCCTTCCAAAGGTTAATGCTTGAAGAGGACTCTCCTCACTCTTGAATCTCCCCATGTGCTCAATATTTAACCTTTTCTGTATTTGTTGAAATTCATCTTCACTTGGAAGACCTTCTATCTCGTGAGCATCATTGTACAAAAGAGCTAATGTACTTAACAACATCCATATATTCATTGTCTTTTATCTTTATATCCAAATTCAAATATTTGTTAGGCTTCAGATCAACAAAAACTTTCTCTTGTTCTAAATGTTGAGCAATTATTGCAAGGCAGTAACCCTCCCTTTTGTCAAAGACTTTTTGAATATCTGTAGTTAACACATATTCATAGTCTCCAAATCTAAATGATGGGAGCATAGGAGTAGCGACAATGATGGTATCCACCATTTCACCACTTTTTGGATCCGGTCTGACAATTGTCTCCTCTTGAATCCTCCTCACATTTAGCTCATAGCTCATCTCTGTCTCTTCCTCTAGGTTCAATGGCTTTTCTTGTTCACGTCATTAGAATGTACTAGCTCCTTCACATGGTCTGTTTTCATTGCACTGGTTTTTTTCCTTAGGCTTTTATCTTCCTCTAAAAGCATGAAAAGATAGCAAACAAATCCAATGTGATAATCGA
Source organism: Cibotium barometz (assembly GCF_041138505.1). Taxonomy (NCBI): domain Eukaryota; kingdom Viridiplantae; phylum Streptophyta; class Polypodiopsida; order Cyatheales; family Cibotiaceae; genus Cibotium; species Cibotium barometz. Next base: position 15,467,422 of record NC_141066.1, on the reverse strand, counting down.
GAAATTTGCATTTTTTTATATGCCTTGCATACTTGGGCTTTGTTGTTTTATAGTCTACATGCAACTCTATGATGCTTCTATTTAGCTTACTTCTTAAATAATTTGAAGGAACCAAGTCATTAATGTGGAAAAACTTCTTTTTCTCAAAAACCACAGAATCTTTGTACGTGATTCTATCATACTCTTCCAACTTCTCATTCAAATAATATTCCAAGTTCCTAAGAATATCAAGAAAATTGAATTGCATATTGAGCAGCTATTAGTTGCATAAGAGAATGAATGGTGAGAATACAAATTGACCCTTATCTTGGCCCCCAACCTTCACACCTTGGGTGGCCATACTTAAAATATAGATCCATGGCTATCCAGGGCCACCTAGGCTTGTGCAAACACTTAATCTAAGAATGCAATCTCCATAATTAATCCCATGGCATGTCTTTCATAGAGAAGCAATAATCGCACACATAAAATATACAATGTTAGCATTTTTAATGTCAATGACCAAATGAAGTGATGGTTGGCAATGGATGTTATCAATACTGTGGAGAGGTGTCCAATGAGGGCTAACATGCCGCCCTTCTTGATGCAGATTCCAGGTCTTCAAGGCAATAGGGAACCACAAGTAATGTGCTCTTGTGGAAAATAATTGAATTTAAGCATAATGCAAACACCAATCAAGAAGTGAGGAAATATTTTTACGACTGGTCAAATTTTCTAGTTAAGACAAGGGTAATATTAAGGTTGGTCCAAATTTGATCTAAACTAATATAGAAAAAAAGCATGCCTCTGGTTAGTCTCGACACACTATCACTTTGGTGAAACCATCTCTAGGTATCTAGCCTCATAAATGAAAGTGATAAGTGATTATTACAAGCGTTCATTTTTTATTATATAAAAATATAAAAGTAGGGCACCATTTTGTAAAGACCCAAGCAATGGTCTAGAGACCTCATACAGAGTATCTAAGAACCGCTAAGTGCCTCTACAATGATGTTTTTTTTTTTAAAGTGATAGTTTTTAGCCACAAGGTCCCATCCCATGGAGATCAAAGCTATGGTCCCAAGGCTTCATCACTAAGAGCCAAAAGTTTATACCTAGATCACACATGGCGATGGTTATCTTCTTGTGGGTCTTTTTTTATATTTTTACTTTGTTATTTTGTTTTTGTTTTATTTTATTTTTTTTAGTTCACTTTCACAATTCACCTAGAAGGCTCTATCATTAACTAAAGAGGACACACTAAGGAAGGCGGATGCATTCAAGTACTCTCTTAAAGTGTGGTGGTATAGTTCCTTGTCTATGAAGACAAGTTCTTGAGTCAAACAAAAGGAAAAAGAGTCGGTGGGCTTAGAAAGGATGTAGCATTGGCAGAATATCTAAAGTGGTTCAAGAAACCACAATTCCTAGTACTTCACAAAAAAATTCTCCAATAATCAATATGTGGTGTCATTGTTTGTCATCAAAACACTCTCTAGATATCTAGGTGGATATTTAATATTGTGGGATGCTGACAAAATAATAATTAGCTTTGTGCATATTTGGACAAGGGCTAGGATTTTATGCATTAAAAAATACCTATTATTTGACATACTTATCATATGCACTAGCATGTGGAATAGAGGAGTCAAGTCAACTTGCATACTATGGAAAACATGAGCTTGTTCAATACAATAAGAAAATGTTATCAGGCAGAGGTTTCTACCCCAAAAAAGAGAAGACCATGCAAAGCCAAAGATTTCTATCTAGTGAAGAGATCTCCTAGGCTTGAGGATTGATGTTTTCATTTTCTGATTCTATAAATAAGGCTACCAAATTCTGAAGTAGTGACCCATCTTTTTTTGCATCTTTGTCTTAATGACCTCCACTCAAGACATTTTAATGCTCCATTTGATCTATGCCAAGTTTTGTCTTCTTTGTTTTTGAATAAAAGTTGTATTGCATTTTTATCCCTTGCCACACTTGAAGTTTCTTTTCAAGAGCTTGAATCCTTCTGTGTCATCTTTCATTTTTTGAAGACTCTGTTCTAATTTTTGTTTCATGAAATCAATCTAACAATCAGCAAGATGATTTTCTACTTTAAGAACATCATATTTCTTATATTACCATAAAAACCATATCATAAATTAAAACTTTCTTACAAGGACAATAAAGTTAATCGTAAGTAAATCGGTTCTAGTAGCACATATGTGAAAGAATAAATAACACAATGAAGAAGAAAGGTGATATCTCTTCAATGATAGCATCATCGTCTAAGCAGGCACAACCACAAGAGCCAATTATATTGAAGCTATATCATGAAGTAGAAAAAGTCGATCCTTCTTTTATTCCAAAAGATACCGGTAGTATAGAAAACATGATGGATGTGTGTGTTGATACAAGTACAACAAAAGAGCCAAAGGATGAAGCTATGTCTAGCTTCCTTCTGTGCTCAAGAGTGTGTAGCATTGTTGATGTCTTGACATTTAAAGCATCATTCTTGCATTTTAGGTACCTTGAAAAAGTCATAAAAGTGAGTCAAATGCATATAAAATCTTATTGTGTTTATGTAATGTATTATAATGTGTTTAGTCAAATTATACCTTTTGATTATTTACTTGAAAGAATAAGTTACGCCTTCTTCATTCTGTAAGACAGCTCTAAGTTGTGCCAAAGAACATTTTCACCTAATGGATATTACATTAATACTATTTTCATTAATAAACATTTCAATATCTATGAGTGGATTATCACAGAAGTCATTCAAGTTATGATCCAAAGGAATAAGTCGTCCAGCACAGTGTGCCCACAACGACTATAATATAAAGATAGCAAAAAAATTTGACTCCCTATCATGTATTTCCATGACAATGAATCTGATAGGACTCGACATTCCACACCATTTTCTATTTTCTTATTGCATCCTTGATCTGAGAATTCTAAATGTAGAGACTTGCATATAAACATTATCTTTATTTTTATTTGCTTGGTAGCTATATGCGATTTCATTGACTTTCATAATTATTGGAAAATCTTGCATCTATAGCTCACACTTAGTGCAAGTTCTTGGCAGTAAACTTTACTCACCTCTAAAGTTGAGCAAAGTCAAGCTTTGTAGTGACACAAATTGGTCATTACTGCGTGGTGCATTATAAAAAGAGTCATAGAAGAATAAACCACTTTCTGCAAGTGATCTTGGACTTCTTCCTCTGTATTTTTACATTAAAGATTCCTATAATAGACTCCACAGGTTCCGAATCCATAAGAGTTGAAGGGTACACGTGTAAAAATACTACAAAACTTCATGTAAGTATTAAAAGATATACCTATGCAAAATATGTTAAAAAATAAAGAAATATTCTTTCAATTCGGTCGATGGAAAGGAAGTTCTCTATGTCTTTTTGGCAAGCAAAGTTCTTTGTGTATGTACACATGCAGTACAAGAACTTCTTTGATAGACTTTTTTATTTTTTCCAAGTCTAAAATCTTTTGTCCTTCACTTCCATGTGATAAGATAAACTCATTCAAAGTTGATGTTTGAAACTTGAATTTTTGTAGAAGAACCCAGCTTTCTTTCCCAATCATTGTGGGTATCCAATTGTTATCTTCATCTAGTGTATTTTATATAGAAATAGAATTAATTAATGAAGAAGGGCGACGAGAACATAACATTGTTTGTAATAATGTATTAGAAAATGATACATATACAGATAAGAGATACACAAATAATTGAAGATAAGGAGGAAAGGTAATAGAAGATAAAGAAGAAGATGGTATTGAATGTACTTGTTTTCAATGAATAGTTTATCTTTTATGAAATGTTATATGTAATAAGTGAGTTTTTAGTAAAGATTTTATATAAAGATTTTATATAAAGATTTTGAGTACAATCACTGTCATATCAAAAGTATTATAGGATATTTATCTCTATACTTTTATATTGAGAAATAATAAGAGGTAAATAAGAAACTTTTTTTATAGATGCCTTTCTCCTATTGGTCTAGGACCCTTCTCTCTCTAGAATGAAATGACCCAAAAATGGCCTCTTAATTCCCCTAATGTAGTGGTGGTGACTTAGATGCACATGAAGAGCAAGCCAGTGTGCACACAGACTATTACTAAAGATGTAAGATATTATTTCTGCAACTATATGACCTATTTGTAGGGAGTATGAGTATGTTTTTATGTATTCACATTGGGAAGTGAATGTAGAATGGATCTTGCAAACAAATGAGTATGTATTCACATTGGGAAGTGCATGTAGAATGGTTCTTGCAAAAAAATGAAAAATAGTGACAATGGTTTTAAGTTTACAAGAATTATGTGAGATTTAATCAATGTATTTAATCTTTGCCAAGGGGAATTTCAAAATTAGTTCATGGGTTAGAATTACAAAGTAGGAGAGGGTTCTATGTTTACAAATGAGCAGCTTCTAATTGAGTCCCCACTAGAGCATATAGCTACACCTACAAAGGATAACACCCAGCCATTTGAAAATACAACCGGTCGTGAGTTGTAGTTTTGAGAGACCAAAAAAATCCTTTAAAAACAATCCAAATCTAGCACCAAAAGAATCTTTGACGTGCCCAATAAAGTAGAACTTTAAAAAGAGAACTTTTTGCTTAACTTGAAACATACTTGCAAGTGATTCATTCGCTAAATTAAAAATTTGCCAAATTTTCCACTATTTGATATCTAAGTACAAGCCTATCAACTACAAAGTCTTAGAATATTTCAAACAAAAAAAACATGACACAAAAGTTGCATTAGAGACTCACAACAAAGAGCTTCACTTTGAATACAAAATTATTGCTATCGTTACTAGAAAGCAAAATATAACTACTTTTACTGCACAACTTCAATGTCATGATTAAATTAATCTTCATTGATTAAAAAAACAAGTCTAATTACGAGACAATTCCTATAAATGCTTCAATAGTGGACAACATTTGACCAATTTTTTTAACCAATCTCAAAATGCAAGCTCCTCAAAAAGATTTGTGATGCTAGTTTTGAATACAAACAAACGTTGTTCAAAACACTCTCAAAACCTAGAAATCCTTGAACACCCCCAATGAGGATTTAAATACCAAAAATTGTTTGAAACTACAAGTGTTTAAATCTATTCTAGCACAAGAAATTCCTCCTCTTCATGACTAACTTCTTCATGAGTTTGCTCGCGTCCTACAATGAGTGGTGTTGACTCCGTAAGAGGAATATCAATATCCACAGTATGTGGATCTTCATAAGGCTCAAGATCTGCAAACTGCATTTCATCATCAGGTCTAAAGGGAGGCTGAGGTTCTCCAGATGCATCCACCACTCTTGGTTTTGCTGCCATGTTTTTCATTCCAACCTCTTGAAACTCGTGCGGCAATTCTTTCATTGCAGTGACTCGTTGTTGAATAAAATGAACTTGAACTAGATCTAGCTCAACAGCAACAACATTCCTTCCTTTTCTAAGAGCACTAATAGTGGTTGTTTCTAAGAAAAAAAGAATCAACATGGGAAAGCTCACTTAAATGAGCAATATAAAATATGTAAAAAGTTAAGGTTGCATAATTACCTGTCCCCGCAAAAAGATCCATGATCCACTCTCCTTTTAAAGATAGAAGCTCAATTAATTCCATCATCAAAAGTTGTGGTTTTTGATAAGGATGCATGATCTCATTTGAATCACCAGAAAGATCCCTAAGCTTTCAACACACGCCTGGTCTATCAAAAATATTTGTTCAGTTAGGTTTCAAAGCAAAAATTAAAATTTCCTTTACTGTTCAAACCCGCAGGAGACCAGAAACCAATGGTAGCAAAATCGGCAGCAAAAGAAAGTCTGTCAAGCTTATAGCCTTTGATGTTAGGCTTTGTCCTACAAAAGAAAAAGTTAGGCTTTAACTTAAGCTTTTATAACTTGCAAAAGAATCCTTGAAATTTAACATATCATATGCATAGCTGATGGACCATTTGATTGCCAACGAATGCTTTCTCTGCAGAGCAGAGATTTGATCATGAGCATGAAAAATTACCAGTGCCCATGATTCAGCCGTTGTGACCTTCGATGACTCTTTTATATGCACTTACACCATAGTTTACTTCGTTGTGTATTGAGTGTGGTGCCTTAAATCCATACAAAGCATCAGCAATGGCTAAAGTAAAATGTTGTGCAATCACAAACGATTCCATGTTCTCTACTTTGTCTTCATGAACAAAATATTGAACTAGTTCTGTAGACAAAATATTGAACTAGTAAAATGTTGTGTAATCACAAACGATTCCATGTTCTCTACTTTGTCTTCATGAACAAAATATTGAACTAGTTCTGTAGACACATCATCAGAAATGAAAATATTTGCCTCTTGAATGGTCTCCAAAGTTTGTGCCTCTTCTAATCTCTTCTGCTCTGCCCTTGCGCGACTCAAATGTTGCTCAAACTCTTGAGGAATGCTCTTTATGGGAGCACAAGGTGCTCGAGACTTGTTAAAATGAAAATAAGTAAACATTAAATGTATTCTAGAATACACATTGACTGGATTACAAAAATCAAAATCAATTTTTTGAAATATTTGATCTAAATTTTTATAAAACCTTCAAAAACACTCAAATTAAAAAAATTCTATTCAAATATGTAGTTTACTTACCGCATTTTTGAAAAGATAAATGAAATGCTCTAAGGAGCTTGGTTGACTAGTGATGGGATGAAACATTTGAACCTCGTTCCAATCCTTGCAAAATTAAGTTTTTCAATCATGATTCTTTGCATGTACAAGAAAGTCTTTTGCCTGTTTTAAAAAAACACAAAATGAAAAAACAACTTTAGATGAAATAAAATAAGTAGATTTAAAAAGAAGAATTAGCAACGTACTGTTCTAATTCCTTTGCCATTTCATCGAGTGTCAAAGAACCTCCTTTCACTCGCCAAGATGGGTATGATAGTATTTTTCTCGCGTATTCCTTACATTGCTTGCCAATTTGTGATACGCATTTCTTCAGGAATTGGCTTCAAAGTGTCCTCATTCCCTGTTCCTTTGCCCTTTTGACTTCCAGGTGGGAGCTTTACTTTTTGCCCTTTGATTTTACCTTCCTCCCAAAGCTTGAAAATGTCTTCTTGTAGATCCCATATCTCTCCACGAAAGGCCAACTGAAAGAAATTGTCATGACTTCGAACATTTGTTTTTCCAGAGCGTCCAGCTTTGCTTGACTTCTTTGTGACAACGCTAACTTGCTCACAAAGCTTGATTTTGAAAGCTTCATCAACTTTATGACCTTGCTGAATATGATTGATCCACTCGTTTGTGAAAAAATCTTATCTTTGTAAGAAAGACATGGATATTCGCATCTCGGAATCAATGTTGTGATCAAGGGCAAGTAGCTTTGCATCATCATCACTTAACCCAGCATAGACCCATGCTAGGACTGTCTTATAGCTCTCTACATGAGGATACTCAGCACATAACTCTTTTTTAGCCAATGAGAGAGTGAGTTCCCCCCAAGACAAAGTATTTGTATTGATTGATTTTTGATCTCTCAAAACTCTCTTTGTTAACACAAGAAGACTTATCCACAAGAACAAGAAGAGGTAAAACATTTGCTGTTGGTTTCTCCTTCATCTCATTACTTTAAGATTACTCACATGTCTAGGGACAATGGTTCAAACTTCTAGTGGTCTCTTATTTGAAACAGGATCCAATGGAGGACGTTCTATGTTAGACACTAGTAAAATTAAGGGTCTCTCATCAACCATATGAAACCTTTTGGCTTTATTTCTTATGGTATTAAGACCAGAAGATTCTGAAGAATCAGACTTTGGAGCTCCAGGTCCAGAAAGCAAAGTATCACTCACATCTTGAGACTTTGACCCAGAAACCTCTTCAAGAACTTCAACATCTTCCTCTGAGTCATCTATGTCTGTACCTTCATTCTCTTCATAATCAAAATTATCAGTGGAGTGGTTGGTATTGTACAAATTGTCATGATGCTCTTGGAATGCTTCAGAAAAAGACTACATTTAAAAAAAAGAAAAAATCATTCTAAGTAGAAGAGGATTTGAAGACTTGATAGAGTGAACTTAAAAGTAACAACTAAAGCGTAACTTATACAAAAGTAAGAACACTATAAAACCATCTCTTTGTATACTAGAATACATGGTAAACTCATTAAACCAAACATAAAAAGTAAGCCAAACTTTTTTCTTGCTAAAATTCATTCAAACTAAACAAGACAAACTTCTTGTATACTAGAATGCATTCTAGCATATGCTAGAGCAGACAAACTTCTTGTATACTAGAATACATGCAAACTAGACTTGACTAGACCTCTAAGTGTTTCAAGATATGAGCTAGAAAGACAAGAATTAAATAGACTAAAAAACAAAGAATAGTTCTCAACGTATTCTAGAATACACAAAGACAAGAAGTTTTATGAACTACGCGTACACTCGAATACATACAAACTAGACTAGACAAACTTCATGTATATTAGAATACATGCAAACTAGAGTTGACTAGACGTCTACATATTCCAATATATGAGCTGGAAAGACATGACTCAAACAAACTTGAAAAAGAATAATAGTTCTCTACATATTCCAGAATACACAAAGATAAGAAATTTTTTTAACACTAATGAAAAAAAGGTCAAGAGAAAGACATTCATACCCGTTTGCGAGTAATCATTGCATCTTTAAACTCTTGCTGGGTAGAAATAGGATTCATCTCTTCAAGCCAAAAATCTGTAGAGAAAACTCTAACTGCAAGAAACTTCCCTTTGTTGTTGTTTACCAGATGATGAATGATCCCACGAGATATACTTTCTTTGACTTCAACAATGCGATCATAAGTTAAATACTTTGTATTTTCAAAGTAGTCTCCTTTTTCTTCAACAATAGAAAGGAAAGGTGTGTTTGGCTCAACGATTGTCTTGTGCTTACCTACCATGCCAAAGTGAATTGTCCAAGCAAATCCTTCTCGTGCTTTACCTCTTGCACTACTCCAAAGAGTTGTAGCTTTGATGCTTGAAGACTTTTTCTGCTGATGTTGAGTTAAAGGTGTGCTTCCTTGAGATCATGGAGGAAGTCCATGAGTAGCTAAAACCATTCTTCTTGATGGTATTTGATCTTGTAACTCTGGAAACTGGTGAGCTGCTAAAAGTTGTCTTCTTGGCTCACTTGGACGCCTATCAGGGTTTGGAAGAGTCACAGTCACTCGAGGTGCCTGAAAGTGAGGACTAATTGGAGCAGGTTGAGATCAGGAAGGTGTCAAGACTCCTGAAGGTCCTGAGTCACCCACAGGGACAGATGCAGTTGCTTGATTACTTTTCTTTTGCTTCTTAGAAGTTTGAGCATCACGTATTAGTGAGGCCATCTTAATCCTAAACAAGACAATAAAAATTCATTATCTCATTTGATAAGATAAACAAACAGAGACAAAATCATATTTCTCATGAACAAATATGATTTGTTAAGTGAAATAACATTTAAGATTAGCAAACGTGTATGTAGGGCAAACAAACGAGAAAGACAAAAAGTGAAAGAGAACAAATAGACATAGAGAGAAAGAGAGAGTGTGTGTGTGTGTGTGTTAACCTCCATGCAAGAACGGACCTAGATGTGTAAGCAAACATGAGATAGGAATGTAAGAGAGAGAGCTCCTCAACACACTAGAGATAAAGAGGGAGAGAGAGAGATGTATTCTAGAATACAACAAGTTGTTTTCCTCCAAAGATGTGTTTTGTAATTGAATGTCAACAAATGACTTTCTAGAGCTATGTATTCCAGAATACAACTCACAAGAAGCTTCAAAACACAATACAGAGATATAAAAGAGAGGAGAAAGCACAAAGAGATGAATAGATCAAACCCAAAAGAATTAGGACCCTTTTTATCACCAAAGTACTTACAAAACCTCTTTCTTGAACACAATTTGAGAAAAATTTACCCCCAAAATCCATCTTTTGCTACGTTGCTCTGATGGAGATTCTGACTGCTCCATTGGCTTCAAAAGGGGGGTAAAACCTAGGACACCTAGTCCAAATACTCTCGGGTCGCTCCTCCTCCGATTTTTATGTTAAAACTACAGTTTGCTATTTTTTAGTCGTGCGCGCATGCGACGCAAACTCGAGAGCTTTTGCTTTCTTTGCATATCTTCTAAAATTAGATAATAAAGCAAATCCTTTTTACATGAAGGTCTATTCTAATGGTTTACATTGAGTTTGGATTATTGTAGAACACAGCTTGCCGAAGCCGTGTATTCTGGAATACAACTCAAGTGTAGAGAGAAGTTGTATTCCAGAATACAACTTGATGAAGCTGTGTATTCTGGAATACAACTCAAGTGTAGAAAGAAGTTGTATTCCAGAATATAGCTTATTGAAGCTCTGTATTCTAGAATACAACTCAAGTGTAGAGAGAAGTTGTATTCCAATATACATCTTGCTGAAGCTGTGTATTCTGGAATACAACTCAAGTGCACAGAGAGAAGTTATATTCTAGAATATAGCTTGTTGAAGCTGTGTATTCTGGAATACAATCTCAAGTATAGAGAAAAATTATATTTTTAAATACAGCTTGTTAAAGCTTCATATTCTGGAATACAACTCAAGTGTTGAGAGAAGTTGTATTCTAAAATACAACTTGTACAAGCAATGGATTCTGGAATACAACCTCAAAGTGCATAAGTGTTAAATTTTTAAAAATGTAACTTCAAACTTTGTATTCTAGAATACAAACTACTTAATACACAAGAAACATGGCAACTTATCGATTTTTGTGTTGTATTCCAGAATACAACACAAGAATTAGCTTTTTTAAAAATGAAGTCATTATAATTTTTAAAAATTATTAATTAAATCTTTATTTTATAAAATATTTTTTTTCAATCCCTTTATTCTTAATTTACATATAAAATCTTCTTTTTGGTATTTTTGTGTATTTAAAAGACAAATAATTCTTTCAAAAAAATATCTTTTAAAAAAAGTCTATTTTTGAAATCACTTACCTCCTTAGATAATGTTTTTGTTTTCTTCCTAGCCATAATTTCCTCGTATAGCAAACTTTGAACCAAATGACAATGAAAGAAAAATTCAAAATTGTAGCAAATAACAAAGTAATCAAGAAAATGCATACCTTACAGAATTGAACTCAAGAAAAATGCTCCAAATTCAAAAAAACACTCTTGTGGCTCTCTTAGCCGGTAGACCCTTGGAATGTGTGTCTAAAAAGGACTTCCTCTCATCTTTTTTAAGTCCTATTTTTTATAATAATTAATAATTTTTAATATTTAAATTAATATTATTATTTTTGAATCCAACCATTAAAAGTAAGTTATTTGGATTTGAGATTACACTCCACTTTGTAGCTTAGACCATTGTTTTTTTAGAGAAACTTAGAGGTTTGAAGTTCCTAGTCATGGTGCAGGGCAACAAAATTCTCTCTCAAGCTCGTTTTGCTCTTTTCAAGTGCCTGTATCTGTACTCACTCCTAAAAGTCTGAGCCAGTCTATCAGTGAGATGATGATGTTACAAGCCCACTATTTGCTAATTTATCAAATTCTGATACCGATGTTCCAGTTTCTCCATCATTAGTTCAGCCTATTCGTGTGGAGACAACCGCTCCCTTGAGAAGAAAAGACAAGTTTTTGCATCGCAATGTGTTGAGAGGGGCATATAGGGTGTATTGTTGTAAAAAAAACTGCTTGAGGACACTTGGATTCAGAAAAATTAAGCAGGAACGTGAAAACTTCTTTGCTTTAAAACGTGCTCAATAGAATACAGCATTACATGGTTTTTTATAAAGGTCTGGAGAGAAGATAAAATATACAGTTTTCGGCACGATTGTGTGTCGAAAGTGTTTTCTTCAAGTGTTTTCTTCAAGCAATCAGTAGATGCAAAAGATATTAAAGCGGTTGCAATAGGTGGAAGAAGATTCACGGTACTCATTTAGCACACGTGACACTCCTCAGCTGTGTTTTCTCAAGAGCTGGATGGAACGATTTGTCACTTACAATGGTGAGCGCATGCCAAATTTAGAATTCGCCCATTTGCCTGATAATTTTACAAAGGGAGAAGTTTATAACCTCTACGTGGAAACGTTGAAAGGAAGGAACATGTCATTTCTTTCATTAACTTCAGTTTGGAGACAATATTTTGCTGATGTGAAAATTCCCAAGAAAACTAGAATGGGGATTTGTCAAATTTGTGCAAAGCTCAAAGCCAAAAGAGATGTTGCAAAGACATTTGAAGAAAAAGGTATGTTTGATTTGTGTTTTTTGTACGTTTTAATTTATGAATGAGAATTCCAAGTGGTATAATTTAAACTAGCTTTACATTGTTTTGAGTTTTTAGGTCCTATTCTACAAGCACTTAAAGCTCATCGAGAACAACAAAGTACAGAGCGTCAAAAGCTAGCAAAGCATCGAAAGAAGTGCCTTGTGAGCAGAAAGAAATGTATTTGGAATTAGTCATAGATGGAATGGATCAAAATAAGACGATACCCCATTTTATGCGTGCTCCAAAGAATTTGAAGGAAGAGAATTTCATACAACTACACGTTGTGGCATCATGACGTCGAAAGTTTTTATAAACTTTCCAAATTTACACAACGACCCTAACTTGACCATCACCATAATTCAGAAAATAGTAAGTGAATGGCAAGGAGAATTACCTGGCACACTTTATGTGCAGCTAGATAATACGGCAAGGGAAAACAAAAATCAAATAGTGCTTGCTTATTTGAGTATGTTGGTGCAGCAGAAAGTTTTCAAAAAGGTCAAACTTGCATTTTTGTTGGTGGATCACACTCATGATCAAATTGATCAGATGTTTAGCAGGTTTTCAGTCAAACTTGCAAGAAAAGTGCATTTGACCTTCCAGAGGTGTGCACAATTCTTAAAGAAGCTTATGATCCTGCGCCAGAAATTCATGTTTTGAAAGGCACCTATGATTTTAGAGAGTTTGCAACATGTGGAGATTTTGCAAGCCCTGCATTCGCTCAGCTTAATGACCATAGTTTCCAACATTAATTCAAAATAAAAGAAAAAGAAGCTGAATCACATTTGTGGTGTAAGAAGTACTCTAACTCAGAGGCATGGCATCCTCCGGATAGTTTGAAGTTTTTACTCCAGTGTCCCAGAACAACAAATTCTTCAGGCAGCAAAAATGTTTTTGGCATCAAGCATTGAACAGCAAAAGCTCAAAAAGAAAAGCGAGCCATCAATTATCAACAATGTTTGATAGAAATTAAAGAGACCATATAATCAACACATGTGTATTTTCCAGCTTGCTCACTTGGATGATGGAATACATTTTTTTATGAGCAAGAAATCTTGATTGAGGAAGTTCAAAGCAATTTAAGATCACTGATGAATCTGGAGTCCTTTCTTTGGAGGGTACAAGAACTTGAAGACCGTGATGATAATATTCAAATGCCAAATCAACAAACAGAATTGCCTGAAGAATTGCAAACATTGGTGCATGGGGAGACTCGCGAAGCGTATGTTGGTGCTAGAAGGACTAGTCAACGACGGCTGCAAGAGAAGGAAATGTGGGAAGTAAATATTGAGGAGCTCACTATAGGTGCAATGATTGCAGTGTTAGCAACAGATGATGAAAGCGAATGTCCTTTTTGGTTGGCAAAGGTACTTAAAGTCCTTGAGGAAAATGGAAAAGTAAGCTCAATTGAGGTCCACTAGTACAAGGTCAATGGAGATGATGCATTATCAGGAAAATATTATCCAGAGATGATTCGAGTAAATAAAAAGGGAAAGAAAGCAAATCGTAGTCAACGTTGCGTGGATAGCCTAAGCATGGAGGATGTGGAAGTTCTTGTTTATGGTTTACCTTGAAAAAGTCGAGTCATCTACGAGAACAAACCAAAAAAATTCTTCTAGAGAAAGTCAAAGATTTAACATGAGAGGCATAAGACCTATCATTGGTAACCAATTTTGTGGACATTATTATTTTATTGCAAATTGAGTATTTTTTTTCTCAAAAAATGTGTGATTTTATGAGCAACTCTATTATCTTTCAAAGTATTGAAGTGTAAAACTTGCACTTTTTAACAACTTTTTTGGAGCTTTTTAGGAGCTCGTGCTCTTTTTGGTTTAAAAATAGTGTTTTTTGAGATATTTTAGCATTTTCAAAAATGGGTTGTATTTTTGATGGTTTAGTTGTACTTTTAAATGGCTGGATGTTGGATCATAAAGGGGAAATATTAGACTTTGTTGATCAGCTTCTTCATGATAGACCAAACACAACAAGTGTTTAAAAACACACCTAGTTCTCATTTTATTGGTAAGATAGTTTTTTCCATTGTGATATATAAGTAAATGCCCTACGAATATCATCAGTTAGATTTGTATGTATGTTACTTATGATCTTGACTTGGTAAAAGAACTTCTATTTCATATTGTCAAATTAAAAGACACTATTATTGAGATAACTTGACTACATCATAATTTGTTCATAATGTGACAAAGTGACTACATTATAATTTGTTCATTGTTATAAAGTAAAACATATGCCATATTCATTAGATCAATTTTAGACCATGTGTTTACGATTTTTTGATTGACACCCCAAACAAAGATTTGAACACTTGTTCAAAATTAATCCTCGCATATAGTTGATCGTTTGGGTATGTTAATATGGCCACATAAAGTTCATAAGATTTGGATAATTGGCCAAATCCATAGCATTAACACCCATGACATAGATTTGAACGAGTTACCAAATCTAGAAATTCACATCCATCGATAAGATTTGACCACTAAGATTACCCACCCTTAACATACTATGAATTGTATATATATTTGGATAATTATTCAAAACTATATTGAACGGTTGGTCAAATCTAGTGAGAGGAGCATTAGGCAAGTCCCCAACAAGGGTTAGTATTAGAAAGTCTTTAATAGGGGTGAGTTCTAGTGAGAAGAGCATTAAGCAAGTCCCCAATATAAGAGTGAGCTATGAATTGTAGATAGGTTTGGATTGTCCAAATATGTATTAAATGGTTGGCCAAATATAGTGGATGGCCAAATATAGTGGATATGAGCATTAGGCAAGTCCCCAATAGGAGTGAGGTATGGATTATATATAGATTTGGACAATTGTCCAAATTTACATTTAATGATTGGCCAAAACTATTGAGAAGAGCATTAGGCAATCCCCTAATAGGAGCATTAGGCAAGTCCCTAATAGAAGTGAGCTATAAATTGTATATAGAGTTAGACAATTGTCCAAATCTACATTGAGTGGTTGGTCAAATATAGTGACAGGAGAATTAGGAAAGTTTGTGGTCAGGGTCAGCATTAGGAAATTCTCTAATGGGGGTAATGTCTAATCAAAGGGTAATTAGGTAAGTCCCCAATAGGAGTGAGCTATGAATTCTCTAATGGGGGTAATGTCTAATCCAAGGGAAATTAGGCAAGTCCCCAATAGGAGTGAGCTATGAATTGTAAAATAAATTTGGATAATTGTCCAAATCTGTATTGAATGTTGGCCAAATATATTGAGAAGAGTATTAGGCAAGTCCCTAATAGGAGTGAGATATGAAGTATTTATAGATTTGGAGAATTGTCTAAACCTATATTAGACGGTTGGTCAAATCTAGTGAGAGAAGTGTTAGATGAGTCCCCAATAGGCACGAGCTATGAATTGTATATAGATTTGGATAATTTTCCAAATCTATATTGAGTGGTTGGTCAAATCTAGAAAGAGGAGTATAAGACAAGTCCCCAATAAGGTTTAGCCTTAGGCAAGTCTTCAATAGGGGTGAGGTGTCTAGTGATGAGAGGAGTATTTTGGAAGTCCCCAATAGGAGTGATGAGAGGCGTCTAGTGATGAGAGGAGTATTTTGGAAGTCCCCAATAGGAGTGAGCTATGAATTATAGTTAGATTTGAAAAATTATCCAAATCTTTATTAAATGGTTGGCCAAATCTAGTGAACTGAACATAAGACAAGTCCCCAAAAAGGGTTAACCTTAGACACAATAGGGGTGATGTGTAGTGAGAGAAGCCTTATAGAAGTCCCTAATAAGAGTGAGCTATGAATTGTAGATAGATTTAGACAATTGTCCAAATCTATATTTAATGGTTGGCCACATCTAGAGATGAGAATTAGACAAGTCGCCAATTTGGGTGAGCTATGAATTAAAAATAGTGAGAGAATCATTAGGCAAATTCCCAATAAGTGTTAGTATTAGGTAGGCCCCTCTATAGAGGGATGTGAGGTCTAGTGAGAGGAGCATTAGCTAGGTCTCCCAGAGGAGTGAGCTATGAATTGTAGAGAAATATTTGGATTTGTCCAAATCTATATTGAATGGTTGGCCAAATATAATGATAGGAGCATTAGGTAAGTCCCAAGGTAAGTCCCAAATAGGGGTGAGGTATGGATTGTAGATAGATTTAGACAATTGTCCAAATCTACAATTAATGTTTGGCCAAAACTATTGAGAAGAGCATTCGCAAGTCCCTAATAATAGGAATGAGCTATGAATTATGTATAGATTTGGACAATCATCCAAATCTACATTGATTGGTTGGCCAAATCTAGTGAGAGGAGAATTAGGCAAGTTTTTAGTCAAGATTAGCAATAGGAAATTCTCTAATGAGGGTGAGGTCTAGTCAAAGGAGCATTAGGCAAGTCCCCAATAAGAGTGAGCTATGAATTGTAAATAAAATTAGATAATTTTCCAGATCTATATTGAATGGTTGGCCAAATCTATTGAGAATAGCATTAGGCAAGTCCCTAATTATAGGAGTGAGATGTGAATTGTTTATAGATTTGGAGAAGTGTCTAAATTTTTATTGAACGGTTAGTCAAATCTAGTAAGAGGAGCATTAGGTGATTCCCCATTAGGAGTGAGCTATGAATTATAAATAGATTTGGACAATTCTATATTGAATGGTTGGTTAAATCCAGCGAGAGGAGTATTAGAAAAATCCCCAATAAGGGTTAGTAGCCTTAGGCAAGTCTCTAATAGGGGTGAGGTCTAGTGAGAGGAGCATTTTAAAAGTCCCCAATAGGAGTGAGCTATGATTTGTACTTAGATTTGGACAATTTCCCAAATCAATATTAAAAGGTTGGCAAAATCTAGTGATATGAGCATTAGTAGGCAAGTCCCCAAAAAGGGTTAGCCTTAGGCAAGTCTCCAATATGGGCGATGTGTAGTCAGAGGAGCATTATGGAAGTCCCCAATAGGAGTGAGCTATGAATTGTAAATTGTCCAAATCTATATTAAATGGTTTTCCACATCTACTGATATGAGCATTAGGCAAGTCCCCAATTGGGGTGAGATATGAATTGAAAATAGTAAGAGAAGAATTAGGTAAATCTCCAATAAGAGTTAGTATTAAGAAATCTCCCAATAGGGATGTGAGGTCTAGTGAGAGAGGAGTATTAGGCAAGTCCCAAATAGGAGTGAGCTATGAATTCTAGATAGATTTGAATTGTCCAAATTTGTAATAAATGGTTAGCCAAATATAGTTATAGGAGCATTGTTCCCAATAGGAGTGAGGTATGGATTGTAGGTAGATTTGGACAATTCTACATTTGATGATTAGCCAAAACTATTGAGAAGAGCATTAGGCAAGTCCCTAATAGGAGAGAGCTATGAATTGTATATAGATTTGGATAATTGTCCAAATGTACTTTGAGTGGTTGGTTAAATATAGTGAGGGGAGCATTAGGCAATTCCATGGTAATGGTTAGTATAAGGAAAGTCTCTAACAAGGGTGAGGTGTAATCAAAGGAGCATTAGGCAAGTCCCCAATAGGAGTGAGATATGAACTAAGTTTTGAACAAATCTAGTGACATGAGCAGTCAAGTCCCCAATGGGGTGAGCTGTGAATTGTAAATAGATTTGGATTGTCTAAATCTATATTAAATGGTTAGCCAAATGTAGTTTGATAGGAGCAATAGGCAAGTACTCAATAGGGGTGAGATATGGATTGTAGATAGATTTGGATAATTATCAAAATCTACATTTAATGGTTGGCCAAAGCTACATATAATGGTTAGACAAATCTGGTGAGAAGAGCATTAGGTAGGCAAGTCCCTAATGAAAAGATGTAGGGGGGAAGAGAGCTTGAGCTCTTGCAAGCACACACACACACTCACAAAACCCTAATAGAGAACACACAAGGTGAGAGGCTGAAAATCTTCTTCTTCTCTTTACTCAACACTCAACACACCATATACAAGAATAAGAGTACACATAATATGGAAGGTACTCAACCAATACATACACGGGTTCTCTATAGTGTGAACCCGACTAAATGAGCTGGCGCTATAACTATGCCAGTCTCTAGAATGGCTGTCACACAGCCTGTCATCCCACTGGCCGCATATCACCCAAGATCTCACCAACCATGCCAGTGGTGTAAGTGTGGGGCCTATCCCCCAGGCGGGTCATCAGTGTCCACCGCCTCACTAGACGAGCTCGATATCTCAACACCTAATAGGACTGAGCTATGAATTATATATAGATTTAGACAATTGTCTAAATCTATATTAAGTAGTTGGCCAAATCTAGTGAGAGAAGCATTAGTCAAGTCCATGGTCAAGGTTAGCATTAGAAAAGTCTCCAAGGGGTGATCTATAGTTAGATGAGAATTAGGCAAGTTCATGGTCAAGGTTAGAATTAGAAAATTCTTTTAGGGGGGTGAGGTGTAGTCATAGGAGCATTAGGCAAGTCCCCATTAGGAACTATAGATAGATTTGGACAACTGTCCAAATCTGTATTGAACTCTAGAGCCAAAGATATCCATTCGAAGAGTAAAAGAGCAAAAGGGAATCCATTCGAAGAGCAAAAGAGTCAAAGGGAATCCATCCTAAGAGCAAAAGAGTCAAAGGGAATCCATGTATAGGTAAGCAATAGGTCTTTCTTATTTAAATGACTAACTCATCAAGATAAAAAAGCATGTTAATATAAGCCTAATCTTAGATTAAATGACTTGCAATAGATTATAAATTAAAGATAGTTTAATTAAATGTATTAATAGATAATGATATACTAAATCTGCTAATCTCATAAGTTAGTCTAATTAGTGACTGTGATGAATTAGCATATTCAATTTAACTAGTGAGATGATTGATTAAATATATTAATCAAGAGCAGTTAATAAAAAATCTAATTAGTGATAATATTAACTATAAATAAAGATTAGTTAATCAAGATTTGCATGTAGCTTCTCTACTCTATAAGTGTGTGTGGGGAGAGAGAGAGAGAGAGAGAGAGAGAGAGAGAGAGAGAGAGAGAGAGAGAGAGAAAGGAGATAAACTCTCCTTCTACCAAATCTTTATTGCACAACAAGCTATTTTTTAGATTATGCTTGGTGGAGAAAGAGGAAGGGAAAGATTGATTTTGATTTACGGTATCACCATCACCATCATACAAGAAGTCATTTTCACAAGGCCACCAGGGTGAGATGATTTATATGGAGAGAGAGAGAGAGTGAGAGACAGAAGATGATTTACACACACACACAAACACACACACAGATGTCCTCTTGAAAGACTCACATTTGAGGATGGCTTAATAATCCTCGTTCAAGATTATTCCAATGATATGGATGACCAGTTCATCAATGAATGTGTTGATGCTCCAACTAAGAAGAGGAGATACTACATGGTGAAGAGGTAGCCTAAAGTGTTGGGCATAATAGGGAATTCAAAGAGGACAACACTAGATGTTGTTTCCCATGTATCTATAATTGATTGTTATAGGAGAAAATGTTGCCAAGTTGTTGACCATGACAGAGTGATAGAATCGCACAACGATTTTAACGAGTGTTGCTTGTAATATTGCACTAATTATGTGTATGATTCCATGGAAATGGCATGCCATATGGATGGACTAGGGACAAGATAGTATAGCTTCACATTCAATGGTGTGGAAGTATGTTCAAGGGAATGGTATTCCAACTACAATATTTTACAGATACAAAGGTTAGTTTGAGAATGGTATACGAAGGTCAATGTAGGAAACAAGGGGATTGTAAGAAAGGCATGGGATCACACTAAACTAGGAAAGGAAATGATTTGATAATTTATACAAACAATTTTGAGCAAATGCCTCATAGAAGTAAGACAATGATAGATGGTTCTAGGGAAACCCAACTCGTTATCCTGGATGTCTACAAGCAGGTGGACATTGCAAAACAAGTGAGTTTTCAAAGTGCACTATATAAAGTGACATAAAGGATCAGTTTTGGGAGCCACAAAGTGCTAAGATGAACATAATAGATTAATATGTCAAAGAAAATCCCAGATGTTGCAAAATAACTTAGTTCTAGGAACCTGTACTATGCTTGGAGATTGTAGCGGGCTGGGATGCCCATTGTACAGGCACACTAAATCACTAGGGTCCTCTTTAGGGTAGTATACCCTCAAGAGTTGGCACAGGCTAGGGAGATGGCGACCTCTCTGTCCCACTCCACTATGCACGCACACTAACTCAAGAATGGAACACCACACAAGAGCTACCTAGGTAACATACACGCAACACAAGATGTAAGTAGGCAAAAGTTGGGACACCACAAGACCATGTATTGCATTGGGGATCCTCTCTCGATACAACAGAGTCTCTCTATATACAATGGGTGTGGCACCTTGGGCTATCATGAGCCAAGTGCTAAAAATGGCCACTTATAAATGCAGTTGGAGTAGGTGAGAGGCGCCGAGCTTAAGTAGGTGTGACAAATGTCATTGGAGTAGGTGAGAGGCATCGAGCACGAGTAGGTGAGTGCCGCTTCATTGGTCAAGTGGGTAGCCAACTTGGGAAGTGGGGCCTCCAGAGATTCCCTACTTGTGTGACTAGTGAGTAGCCTTGAGGTTCACGAACTTGGGATGCTCGATCTTAGGGGTGCTCGACCAAAGGCAGTGAGGGATGCCAACTTGGGGATGCCCGATCTTGGGGGTTCACGGGCTTGGGTGCCCGACCACATGCAGTGAGGGATGCCGACTTGGGGGTTCACGGGCTTGGGTGCCCGACCCACAAGCAGTGAGATGCGGCGGACTTGGGGATGCCCGATCATGGGGGTTCACGGGCTTGGGTTCCCAACCACAGGCAATGAGGGTGGATATACAGAGATTGACCTCACAATTAAATCCTAATAAGTACTATGCATAATACATGATAAGATGGACTAGAAGAAAATAATGATTTCGAGATCGAAGGCGCATTCCAAGGAGACTCACAAGTCAACATAATTACTAATGGCAATAATAACCCATGGACATGGACAAGGGTACTATGGACATTTTTCTATTAGCTTATGGCCATATGATCCAAATTTCACAATACTCAAAATTAAATCCTAATAAGTACTATGCATAATACATGATGAGATGGACTAGAAGAAAATAATGATTTCGAGATCGAAGGTGCATTCCAAGGAGACTCACAAGTCAACATAATTACTAATGGCAATAATAACCTAGTAGGTTTTCTGAGAAACTATGAGGACTAGCCAAACATTCACCTTCCCACATTTAATGAAAATATTTAAGGATAACCAAGTATCTGCTCCAACCCCATTCTTGATGACAAATATCCTAGACTTCAAGGGATTCATTGATGGGTACTTGTCTTATGGACACGATATGCTACTGGGGCACTCAAGACCATTACAATTCAAATTCTTCATACGAGAAAAGGTTTCAATATAGGAAAAGATGGGCTGATGTTCAAGGATATGATGTAGCTTTCACCTTGTACATCAGCAACAGTGTGATTGAGTATTGGGAGACCATGGTTCAGGAACTAGAGAGACCAAGTGTCTAGGATGGAGGCTTCTGTACTCTAGGTACACATGTGGATGATATTACTATTGATATTGATGATAAATTCTTGGGATTAGAGGAATTTGATGCTCACACCCTTTGGTCGAGCATCCCTCACACTGCCTTTGGTCAAGCACCCCTAAGATTGGAGGAATTTGATGCTCACTGCCTTTGGTCCAGCATCCCTCACTGCCTTTGGTCGAGCACCCCTAAGATCGAGCATCCCAAGTTCGTGAACCTCAAGGCTACTCACCAGTCACACAAGGTGGGAATCTCTAGTGAGTAGCCTTAAGGTTCACGAACTTGGGGTGCCCGATCTTGGGGGTTCACGGGCTTGGGTGCCTGACCCACAAGCAGTGAGATGCGGACTTGGGGATGCTCGATTGTGGGGGTTCACGGGCTTCGCTGCCCAACCACAGGCAATGAGGGTGGCTACAGAGATTGACCTCACAATTAAATCCTAATAAGTACTATGCATAGTACATGATAAGATGGACTAGAAGAAAATAATGATTTCGAGATCGAAGGTGCATTCCAAGGAGACTCACAAGTCAACATAATTACTAATGGCAATAATAACCCATGGACATGGACAAGGGTACTATGGACATTTCTCTATCAGCTTATGGCCATATGATCCAAATTTCACAATAGGTTCTCTTGCCTTGTGTCAAAGAAACCTTGAGAGGTGTGACAGATCTGAGTATGGAGATCTTGCCAATGATGGTATGCCCAGATCTACTAGCACATTGTTAAATGCTTTAAACTCCAAAAAGTCTCTTGGTTATCATTACCTGCATGATGGATACATGGGTGTTTGTTTAACTACATTTAATGATGTTGGGATAGCAACAACAAAAGTGTTGAATGAACACAAATTATAGTTCAGAATACAAGTGGTTTTGCCAAAGGATTTGATGTCGCAAATTGGACAACTGTGCCTCCAAGAAAACAGAATTGGTATTTGTTTGCCTATCTAGGCTACCAATGGAGTATTTAGGATGGTCCCGTTAGGATTTTTTATTTTCGTTAATCATACACAAGAGGGTATTGATGCAATGTTTAGTAGGTTTTCTGAGAAACTATGAGGACTAGCCAGACATTCACCTTCCCACATTTAATGAAAATATTCAAGGATAGCCAAGTATCTACTCCAACCCCATTCTTGATGACAAATATCCCAGACGTCAAGGGATTCATTGATGGGTACTTGTCTAATGGACACGATGTGCTAGTGGGGCACTCAAGACCATTACAATTCAAATTCTTCATACGGGAAAAGGTTTCAATATTGGAAAAGATGGGCTGATGTTCAAGGATATGATGTAGCTTTCACCTTGTACATCAGCACCAGTGTGATTGAGTATTGGGAGAGCATGGTTCAGCAGCTAGAGAGACCAAGTGTCCAGGATGAAGGCTTCTGTACTCTAGGTACACATGTGGATGATATAACTATTGATATTGATGATGAATTCTTGGGATTAGAGAAATTTGATGCTCACTTCCTTTGGTCGAGCATCCCTCACTACCTTTGGTCAAGCACCCCCAAGATTGGAGGAATTTGATGCTCACTGCCTTTGGTCGAGCATCCCTCACTGCCTTTGGTCGCGAGCACCCCTAAGATTGGAGGAATTTGATGCTCACTGCCTTTGGTCGAGCACCCCTAAGATCGAGCATCCCAAGTTCGTGAACCTCAAGGCTACTCACCGGTCACACAAGGTGGGAATCTTTAGTGAGTAGCCTTGAGGTTCACGAACTTGGGGTGCCCGATCTTGGGGGTTCACGGGCTTGGGTACCCGACCACATGCAGTGAGGGATGCCGACTTGGGGGTTCACGGGCTTGGGTGCCCGACCCACAAGCAGTGAGATGCGGAGTTGGGGATGCCCGATCATGGGTGTTCACGGGCTTGGGTGCCCAACCACAGGCAATGAGGGTGGCTACAGAGATTGACCTCACAATTAAATCCTAATAAGTACTATGCATAATACATGATAAGATGGACTAGAAGAAAATAATGATTTCGAGATCGAAGGTGCATTCCAAGGAGACTCACAAGTCAACATAATTACTAATGGCAATAATAACCCATGGACATGGACAAGGGCACTATGGACATTTTTATATCAGCTTATGGCCATATGATCCAAATTTCACAATAGGTTCTCTTGCCTTGTGTCTAAGAAACCTTGAGAGGTGTGACAAATCTGAGTATGGAGATCTTGCCAATGATGGTATGCCTAGATCTACTAGCACATTGTTAAATGCTTTAAACTCCAAAAAGTCTCTTGGTTATCATTACCTACATGATGGATACATGGGTGTTTGTTTAACTACATTTAATGATGTTGGGATAGCAACAACAAAAGTGTTGAACACAAATTATAGTTTAGAATACAAGTGGTTGCCAGAGGATTTGATGTCGCAAATTGGCTCCAAGAATAGAATTGGTATTTGTTTGCCTATCTAGGCTACCAATGGAGTATTTAGGATGGTCCCATTAGGATTTTTTATTTTGGTTAATCATACACAAGAGGGTATTGATGCAATGTTTAGTAGGTTTTCTGAGAAACTATGAGGACTAGCCAGACATTCACCTTCCCACATTTAGTGAAAATATTCAAGGATAGCCAAGTATCTGCTCCAACCCCATTCTTGATGACAAATATCCCAGACTTCAAGGGATTCATTGATGGGTACTTGTCTAATGGACACGATGTGCTACTCAAGACCATTACAATTCAAATTCTTCATACGGGAAAAGGTTTCAATATTGGAAAAGATGGGCTGATGTTCAAGGATATGAAGTAGCTTTCACCTTGTACATCAGCACCAGTGTGATTGAGTATTGGGAGACCATGGTTCAGGAACTAGAGAGACCAAGTGTCCAGGATGGAGGCTTCTATATATATATGAACTTTTGGCCAAGAACTCTAGGTACACATGTGGATGATATAACTACTGATATTGATGATGAATTCTTGGGATTGGAGGAATTTGATGCTCACTATTGCAAACCACAAAGTAAAAGGCCAAAGTAAGATTTTCAGCTCATGGTTGATGTTAGAAAGAGAGACTTTGTTCTTATTCAACCATCAGAACCAATATACCCTATATGGTTTGGGTGTAGCTCAAAGTAACATATATGCCAATAGATCATCTAAAAACTACAAGAGGAATTCAATACAATATTGGGCACATGCATGTAGAAAGAGAAATATTATTGATGCTAAGGTTTATAGAGATTGTTGGATCAAATTCTGGATGTGTGGTAACAAGAAGAATCCTGTGCACTGGGAACTAAGACACGATAGTTTTTGCTTGGGTCACTATTAATCCAGTTCTAGGATTAACAAGAGCTACCGCCATTATCTTATATCAAGGAGTCACGGTAGATACACCAAAGGGCATACATTCAAGATATGAAGCAATAGTGTCCAAAGCTACAACTTGGATGGGCTCCTGTTAATGGTGTGACAAAGTATTTATGGTGATTCCCGCTTCAAGAGCGAGTGGTAGCAAGATAGGATAAAGTCCTAAGTGATGTACTTCATGGATATATTATGAGAGTAGTCATTGTAATAGCATTAGGCCTCTTATGAGCCTAAAGTGCCTGACCGGCCACAGTTTAAGTGAGTGTGAACATTTATGGCCATGTATATAAGTGAATTTCTCTCATAATACAACATACTCTCCCATTGTGCAATTGAGTCTTGCTCTTGCTAATCTCTCTCCCTAATGCATGCTAGTGAGTGTGTGTGAGTGAAGTGAGGTGAGAGGAGGGACGAGGACCCATAGTGCAACGCGGCAGTGTGACAACGCTCATGGGAGACGCGGTGGAATTGCTTCTCAAGGAGTTGTAGAGCTTGGAGACCTCAAGGGTTACGAGCTCGGCCATTGGAAATATCCTCACGACAATTGCTGTTCACCAGGTAATCTCTTTTTAAATGTGTTTCAAGGAGGGTTAGGGTGAGCCATAACATTTTTGCCACCGCCGCTACTGGGGAGCTATCCCTTGGCTTTTCCCATCGTTTTGTCCCTAATCTAATCATAACCCATTGCCCATTATCTTTATTAATGGTTTTCCATGAAAAAGATGTGGATTTGATGGTGATTTGTGTGAGATTTGGTTTAGAACAGCTCTCTTTTTGGTTTTTGAATTTTGAAAAGAATGTTTTTTGCTTAATTTTTAGATTAATTTGTTGTTTTTGTGGTTTTTCATGTTCTTAGGGCTTACACATAGTTTGTATTGGTCTTATTTTGCATCCATTGCATCAAACAATGCAATAGAATGTAATTTTTAGTGAATGTTAGCTCTTTTTAGTATTAAACATAGAACTAAGATCATTAATTCTAGTTTAATTGTGTGTTTTTTGTTGAAATTGTTTGGATTAGAGTGTTAGCAAGCATTAGGAGTAGCTTAATCTTTCAAAAAAAATTAAAACCATCAAAAAATCCTTGAATTTGACTAATTTCTCTTAATGGACTAGTTTTTGTCATTAAGGGTGATTAATCTTGTTCAAAAGGCCAAAAATTTAGAAAATGTGTTAATTGGGGTCTAAATGGATTATATGAGTAGTCAAAATTGGTGTTTTTGAGTGTTTTGAGAGCATCTAGATGCATCAAAACACCTAATCACATCAATTGGAGAAATTTGACTCTCTTTGCTTAAATTTGCCTTAAAAGAGGAGACCATAATTAAGAGTCTAATTAATCCCCTATTTTAGATTATTTACACAATTGTTGATGCACAAAGATTAGCATTCCTTTGCTCTATCCTAATGTGCTCAATTGTGTAAATTAATTAGGGATTAATGGTTAATTAGTGTCTTTGATTAGTGTAAAAGAGAGAAAGATTAGTGAAAGGATTAATCTTGGATTAATTCTTAATCACTTTTTTACATAACTTATTAAGGCTAATGAGAGTAGATGCTCATGAGTTGTCAAATTATCCATTTTGGGGGTCATTTATGAAGGGTGTAAGGGGTGTCATTAAAAGGTTGACTTTTTTGATTCCCACTTACTTTTTTGGGAAAATGCCCTACCCCTTTCATTTTAAATTTAAAAATATTCCCCCTCCAAAAGAAGGGAAATTCGTATTTCCCACTAGACTTTTTTTTAAAAAAAAAGAAGTTCGGCTGTGAAAATTCAAAAAGTCCAGCTATGATGAAAGAATTCCGACGAAAAAATCCGGTCGTGAAAGAAGTTCCGGCCATGAAAGAAATTCAGGCTGTGAAAGTTCATGCCAGGCTGTGAAAAAGTTAAAAAAATGAATTTAATATTCCATGGAGTCCGGTTCACTGCATGAAACCATGAACCGGACTCCATGGAATATTAAATTCGATTTTTTTTAAACGCCATGAAAACCTAAGGTTTCACGGCATTTTAAAAAAAATCAAATTTAATATTTCATGGAGTCTAGTTCACGGTGTGAAACATTTAATGTTTCACGAGACGTGAAAACTCAAGGTTTCACGGCGTTAAAAAAATAAAAAATCAAAATTTATAAAACTCATGAAGTCCATCGATGCGTGAAAAGGGGTCCGTTTGCAAAAAACAAAAAAACAAAACTAGAAACCCACCCTTGTTTGGAGGCCCATATCTCCTAAATCGTGTATCCGATAAAGGCGCTCTAGGGCTCATCGGAAAGCTGACATCGAGCTCTTCAACTTTGGACTCGGCCATCCGAAGTCAAAATCAACCATTTTGGCCTCTAACTAGCAGCCTCAAAATTCGACCCGAAAATCGAGGCAAAAAAAGCTCAAAAATAAAAAAAATTATAAAAATTAGCGCAAAAACGAGACGAGCCACATTCGGGCTACTTTTTGAGGGTCTAAACGACAAAATCACGGATAACTCAGGGAAACAAACTCCCTCATACAGAGTTTTTCAAAATTCTTTTTGGAACTCTCTAAAAAATGTGCTGCAAAACAGGGAAAATTTTCTCAAAAATTTTTTTCGTCTTGAGACAATGCTAGAAAATAGGTTTTAGGACCTCCTCTTCCATCTGGGAAGTTTCTAGCATACATTTTTTTTAGAAAATACGTGCGTATAGTGCCTAAGATAATTAGGGTGAACGGACACCCGTTTGACCCAATGAAGAGTACGCCAAGCCTCTTGAGGCTATAACGGGTTGTGGGAAAGTATAAAAAGCAAAAAAAAAAAACTGTGATTGCTCATTAAGGAGCATTTAGGCACTCTCACATAGCCACAACAAAGGGATTGCCAGGAATCAACCCAATGGCTGACATCTTCGAGCAATTGAGATCTATGTAATTTTATGCAGCCTTGCTTAAAACCTTACAAGCAACATCTCTAAGAGAGGATAAAAACCTTCAAACCCAGACATCCTTAATGCCTCTAAAAGTGAGGAACGAAATGCCTTGTGTTAAGTGCAATCACTACGACCATCCCAATCCTCATTGTGCATACAAGGCACCTGTTCTTCTATACTACATATATTATTAAACCTTTGACCATGATACTAAAAAGTGTCCCACTTCATCCACAATGGACTCTAAACTTCCATCTCCCATGCACCAAACAGAAATAGTCCAAAGGGTAGAAACTACTCAGGAAGCAGTTAATCGAACAGTTCAGTGTTTCTATTTTTGTGGACCTCACAGGGTGGCAAACTGCATAGTTTGGAATACTTCCATACCCATAGTCACTGACACCTTGCGACCAATGTGTGAACGATGTGGCATTGATCACATGCTCCAAGATTGCCCAAGAACGAGTTGCTTCAATATGCAACTTGTCTCACAGAATACAACTATTAACATCTTAAGTGTACAAAATGGGCAACTGGCCACGGTACCCTTGAATGTGCTTACATGCTTACAAGCTAAGGCACGAGAAATAGTCAAAAGGAATACAAAAGACAATACCTCAATATGGGTAGCAGAACATGCTTTAAAACAGAACCCAAAAGAAGGAGCAAAACCTTCTAAAAACAAGAAAAACAAAGGACAACGAACTATCGAAACCGAGGTCGAATTAAAAGATAGGAAAAAGGAGTCTATAGAGGACATAAACCCAAAAGGGGACATAAATACAAAAGAGCCAAAAGCTATACAGGATACAGAAGCATCCACATCAAAATCCACAACACAAACCACAACACCCATATGTGCGACACAGGATATAAAAACCCAAAAGAAAATTCGATCTTGTCGCATGGGTAAACATAATGACAAACTGACAAACCAAAGAAAGTCAGAAAATGAAACAAGTTCTAGTGCATCACTAAGTGAGGATGAAACAAGTTCTTACTCTTCGCTCAGTGCACCACATAGACCAATCAAGAAACTAGAACCCACCCAACCACCCCAAATGGATAATAATGATCACATGACATATGCGGAATGCAAAAAGCAAGCTCAGGAGAGCATGCTTAGCTTGGTTGAATGTCTTACAGGGTCACCAATTGTGATTGAGCCTCATAATGCCAATCCTAAAACAACAACCAAAATACAAAGCCCAGAGGAGTATCGCTTTCCCTTTCAAGAGGAAGACATGCTCTCTACAGAAGAGTCATTTGAAACAGATTGTACAAATTAAACGCTTGAGAAAGCACGTGAGGAATTCGATAATTCCCTTATAAGATTAAAATAGTCTCTCAAAACCTAATTTGGAGGAATGCTCTTCTCTCATGAGGATAAAGCCAGCATCACATCAACACTTGCACCTTTAAGGGCTCAACCTGAGTTATACAAGGACATAAATAACTCCATAAAATAAGACTGTGAGGATTCACAAGTTTTCAAATAGACCTCATGAGGACCTCATTAAGAATTGTCAGAGAGCCAAGTGTGTACACATTGGGTAAAGATGAAAGCCAAAATGAGGATGAAAGTGAATGGGAGTATGAAACAAAAATGAGATCTGAAGCCGAGTCAATAATCGAAACATCCATGGCTCCTTTGGAAGATTCTATCATGGTATGGTTGGGTTTCCCTATAGGCAATGATGTTAAGCGCAAACACACATTGATTAGACCTTAAGCTAGTCATAACATCGTGGATAATAGACACTTGGGTGTCATTCGGACAACCTAAACTCATCCCTACAAGCAATAGTCTTGCAAGAAGAGCCAATGGACAAAACATTGAAATTCCAGGTTACTTCAGATACACTACTCAAACAATTGATGGCGATATGGAATTTACATTCCATGTTACCCTAGATTCCCTTGAGTATGATGTCGTCCTTGGTGGAACTTGGATAAGTGAATCATTGTATTCACTAGATGAATCCATGCAAATAGTCACCTTGAACACTCCTGCAAGCAATGTACAATTGCTATTATTACGGGAGGAAGAAACCTTGCAAGAGCTAGAACTACCAACATATCTTACTGTGAAAAGATCCCTAAGATTCTAGTTGGATTGGAAATTTCAAATAAAATCACCATAGCTCAAGCACAACTTTATCCAACACGAGAACACAATCTCATGACCCCCGAGCTATGGGATTTGTTAGGTCAACCAACACTCAACGGCACATCCTGAAAGAATATACTTTACACAAGACTTGAACATGCCATGTTTGGGGTACTTTAAACATACAATATATATTGAAACTAACCCTCTCACTTGCAAGTTTTTGGTGGTTGAGTATGTGTTGGAAGCAGATTTGATCTTGGGACATAAATGGACTATTACTGCCCAAGCACCACTGTGCTTTGCTAGTAGCGATAGAGTCATCATGATAGTCAACGAGCGACAAAAAGTTGACAATACCATATTGCAAGGAAGAGGATCCAACCTTAATGGATATCTATGATGTTGAACGCAAAAGGATACAAGCCTCTTCCACAAAATCCCCTCTATACAATGACCTACCATCTGCGTCGTCAACGACCAACTCCGATAAAGCCTGTACTCCTTCAACCCTATCCTCACCTACGTAGTTCAATGCCAAAACCTCGCAAAATCAACAGCTATTCCTGAAGAAGTTCCCATAGCCAAACCATCTATCTCTCAAGGAAAGACCCACCCTGGAGCCTATGCATCTTCATCGACAAACCTCACCAAAGGAGACAACCACATGCTCAAAGGCCTCATCATCGTCGATAGCCACTCCACAAGAGACTCTAACCTCATCATCAATAATGCCCATGAGTCTTAAACTTCCAGCCTCAGCGCCAACCAAAGTCAAGGAGGGCCCCAAACATTCCACATCCACCCAAAAGAAAACTCCACTAGGACTACCACAATCACGATACCTTAATAGTCTCAAAATGTGGGTCGAGAAGCGGCTACTTGGGTGCCTGGACAGGCAAAACCTCTTCCTCAACGCAGCACTCGGAGGCCAATGAAGAAGAAGAGTACTCCACAACACCGTCCACAAAAGCCTATGCGATTTCCTTAAAGAACTCCACCAATGCAACAAGTGTGGGTACCAAAAACACTACTGCAGCGCAGGCACAAGGGTACTACCAAAGAAATACCAAAGCTTGGGTCCCCAAGTGCATCACAAACTCCCCTAAGCTTGCACAAAGAAGAAAGCCTCAACATCAAGCACATCGGCCCACCAATTTACAGTGTTTATCAAAGATGGGTGCCTGTGCATGTACTTCAACAACAACAAGGATACTATGATGGTAATTCCATCATATGGTTGCCAAAATCGAACAATGTGAAGAAAACCTCACCACCAAATTCAACCCCAACAACTTCACACCTAAAGTTCGACAAGAATGTAGGCCCAAGCAACGACCAGCAAATCACTCAACAACTCTCGCGTGCATTCAGCACCAACACAAGAGCTGTTCAAGCAAACAATCAGCAGTCTTCCCTACTGCCTCGATAATATTTGAGCAATAAATTCAAGAATCAATACCCACGTTGCCAATGGAGGCATATTTGAGCAATAAATTCAAGAATCAATACCCACGTTGCCAATGGAGGCATATTTGAGCAATAAATTCAAGAATCAATACCCACGTTGCCAATGGAGGCATATGAGCGCATCAAGAACAAAATAATAATTCTCTTGTCACTCCTCTGGATGTGAGAAATAAGTGCATAAGATGCTGTTGTTTGCAAGTCATGACCTAGATGACCCATAATTTATTTATTTTTTACCCTCGGATCAAAACCCGCAACTTCACCGAATTAGGCCATTTCACGAAATAACCCTTTCATGGGCCAAAATTCTTGCAATCTCACGAGTTCAGGTTTCTCACGAATTATAGTCTCATGGCTTAAAAACCTGCACTTTCATGATTTAAGGCCCATCATCACAGATTAAGCCATATCACGCAATAGCCACTATATATTTGTTAAGCTTATTGCTTACTATTCTTTTGGCTAAATTAATGTAGCGACTGCTCCATGAGTACATATCCATACTCATGCACTGGAGAACATTTGCACCAAAGCCTCACCCATCAACAACTTCCAGGTACATCTTTGGATGGGAGGGCCATGGTGGGCAAAAGCCTAGTCAATGGTACAACCCATCGCTTGCAATTTTCCTTCAAATTACAAACCTCTCCAAACGACGCCACAATCTTCACAACTCAATTATTTTCAATCCCTAGTGAAGATCTCTATATTAGCCTCGCAAGTTGATGTAATTCTTTCAATCCTCACCAACAAGTGGCTACTTCAACACAGAGCAGTTCAATAAGAGTCTATATGACTCAATTCTTGTACTTCATGTTAATATACTTCATAAGAGCACTTAAATATACATAAAAACATAAAAAGCACATGGGTAGAAGAAGACAGTGTGAGACCCCTCTGCCCCCTCTATGCACCGGATTCCCGATTGCTAGCAACGGAAGTAACTTTCTCTTGCGCGGGGCATGGTTTCCCACTCGGGGCCTCGCCCTCGAATGTCCGAACACGAGACTAATCTGGTGGTCATTCAGAAACCGAAACCTAGAAAATTTTCCTTGCCCGAAAAACGGGGACGATTCCACCTTTTTTATTTTCTTAATAAAATGAATTTTCTAACAGGGTCAAGAGACTCAACTATCCTTCACCTGATTAAACCAGATAGAAGAAAAACTATCACTGACTTAGTTTGAAGAAATCAACGCTTTTTTCCTAACCGAAATCAGGCACAGCCATTGATCTAATCATTTGAGGAATTCAACGCTTTTTTCCAGGCATAGCCATTGATCTACTCATTTGAGAAATTCTTCAAGTTTTTATTTAACTACTCGAATTCTAAGCGTATTCCTATTATTTCAATTTAATTACTAAAACTCCACTGATTCCAGCCCATCCGGCCCATGGGTTAGCCACCACCCAACCACTGGAATTGGTAGAACCAGACAATTACTCACCCACCCATAATTGAATGCCTTTCTTAACTTTTGCTTTCGAATAAAGATACGCACACACTCCTCTTTAAAACTTTAACATAAAAAATAATCCATTGATTATTGGTTACAGATGTCATAACTCAAAAATCCAATCCAGTCCCTTGTTTCTCAAAAAACAGTATCACTCTGGACTCTCCGTTGAGACCAACTGGTCACACAACGAGATCCAGTAACAGATTACAATAATCATTTCATCCATCATACATATCTTCCATGACATACGCATGGATGTCCTAGTAGGCACCGCGAGCCCGTGCATCGCCTGGTCAGAACCCTCCAGGATCCTTCTTAGGTGTCCTGGCACTTCATTCAGGGACCGCTTCGTCGGCCCTCGCCCATCATACCGGAAGCGCACCATTTTTCAACCATACCGAGGCTGGTCAAGACATGGGCAGCCTTTGAGGCTAGTCAAGACATGGGCAACCTTTGCTGCATGAGATGTCCTTAGAACACTCCTCGCGAGATGTTGCAACCAAACTTCCCTTAGAAAAACATATACCAAATGCTCCCTCCAGCATTCTGGCGTAAGACAATCCTTTAAGAAAATAGGGTTTCTATGCAAGTTTTCTGTTTGATTTTCTTTTGAATAATACAAGGAATATTTTTTGAATCAGTATCCCCAAAACTTCTTGATCGGAATTATGAATTTCATACCAGAATTCCTCAAATTCAATAACCTTGATCCACATATCAATTCGAAGGGGTCTCAAACTTAGTTTCAAATTTGGCGAGAGTTTAGAGTGTATTTTTCTAAATTGGTCACATCTTCTTTCCTCAAAACTGACGAAAGAGTTTGGTCTTGGTCATAGTCTAAATCAAGGTTCGAATCAGATAAGATTTTTCTTGAACTATCTTTCTCGAAAAGGTTTGATAATTCAGTTACTATTTTACTGAATTTCTTTCTTTGAATATTCACTTAACCGATTTCTAAACTAGTTATTACGAATTCCAATGAGGAATAAATTAATCATTTATCTTAATATTTCGACCTCGATAACTTCAATGAGAATAACACTTTTATAAAAAAATCCTTTTATGCATCTATTTATGCATAAAATCAAATTTAATAGGAATAACACTTTTAAAATAAAAATAAATTCTTTATGCATCTATTTATGCATAAAATCAATATTCATAAGAATAACGCTTTTATAATAAAAAAATTCCTTTATGCATCTTTCTATGCATAAAAATCAAATTTAATAAGAATAATACTTTTATAATTTAAAAAAATTCCTTTATGCATCTTTCTATGCATAGAAATCAAATTTAATAAGAATAATACTTTTATAATAATAAAAATCCTTTATGCATCTTTCTATGCATAGAAATCAAATTTAATAATTAATATCAGTGATATCCATGCATATTCATAGGTGAATATATACATGGAGTAATTAGAATATTTCTTTTAGATGCAAAAATGGTGGGAATTACTCTTTTGGAATAACATAAAAATAAACTTTCTTTTTCACAAAATTTTAGAAAATTTTGCCATAACCTCCTTTGTATGGCTGACCATTTCTCATTTTTATCTTTCTTTATTTAACTTAATTAACCCAATTTAGAATTATAGAACTCCAATCTACACAATTTTCTAAAAAGAGAGTAAACAATAAGAAGAGTTTAATTAATCACTTAGTTAATCTTTCTAGGATTAAGAAAGGTTGGAATGTAAAGAAGAGAAGGGGGTGGCCTTTTCATCAAAGGCATAGCATTTGAATTTAATTCAATCATTTGCAAAACATAAAAATCAATAAAACCATAGATTTTTCATTAAAATTCGTAAAACAAAGTAAGAAAATTAGCTTACATGGAGCTTGTAAGCTCTCCTTTGGCTTGAGGGATTGAGGGTTCTACTATTGTTTGAAGCAATAGTGGCCACCAATTTACTTTGGAGAGCATTAGGCCAAAAACAATTGAATTATTAAAAAATTCAATGTAGATGGATCAGGACAGGAGTAGAGTAACAGTGCATAAACACCATTAAGCTTTTACAAAGAGGGAGGCTTCTATTTATAGGAAAAAGTGAGCCTCTAACTAAGCAAACTGATTCTAGAATTTTTTAGATCAGTTTGGTCAATTTTCGACCATTTTTGAGTCACTTCAGCTTACTTTTTGGATCTAGTTTTGAAATAGGAGAGAGGAGAGATAAAAATATCTCATTTTATTGATTAAAAATTGGGAATAATGATGAGAAAAAGGCACCTACTTCATGAGGGGAGATCCCCACTCTGAGAGTGTCAAAATTCAGTTTTTTTAATTCTTTTCTTTGGTCCTTAGTCCACTCTTCATCTTATGTGAGCATTTACTCATTTTTGGGGGGGTTTTCTTTTATTCTTCAATTTATCTCCTCCCTACATTTGGATTAATCTTATTGGTCCATAGGAACCTTAATTGGACCATAATCTAAAATTTTTAGAAAATCTTGACCTTTAGGCTAAGGTCTTTTGTGCACATTATAATTTATTTCTAATGCACCTTAGGAATTTCTTTTTAAACTTCTGTTTCGAGGGAATTTATTTTAATAAGAAGGGATATTTTTCCATCCAAAGATATCTAAAAACTGAATTATCTCTCTCTAGAATATTTTCTCTCTCTAGTCCAAAACAGGTAGAAACAAGATCTTTTATTATTCTGAAAAGGGTATTGATTACAGGGGAAGAAACTGGACATCTTGAGGGGTTGGGGAGGAATCTTACAGACAGGAACATGTCCTTCTCAACAACATTTAAAAATAATCCTGCCACATAAAGGGACATTATCAAAAGCCAATTACTTCAAATGATGAATGTAGTTTCAATGAATCAAATGAGGAACTAAGAATCACCATCTCATTCTGATGATTGAGTCTACATTCCTCCGGAATCCTTCCCTCTCTTCTCTCCCATTATTAACATCTCTTAGTGTCCCCACTAACAAAAATCACATGTAACCTTGCTGATGATTGCCAAAAACAAATTGAGCAAAAAAAATGGGCTCACACAAATATAAAAATGCAATCATTCGCAAAAAACCCCACCTCCCACCCCGTTAGGAATTCCCAATACACCACTAACCTATTCATTCATTAACTAGCTTTTCTTATTCCTTCCGGAGGAAGAAAGACCATTGAACGTCACCCAACATCAACTCCATCGACAAATCTTGTTCATTCTCCCCACACAAAGGTCTTCAACGCGATCACGAGGACACGATAGCCATCAGGAAGGGGGAATATTAATCCAATTCTAGGATTAACAAGAGCTACCGCCATTATCTTACATCAAGGAGTCACGGTAGATACACCAAAGGGTCATACATTCAAGATATGAAGCAATAGTGTCCAAAGCTACAACTTGGACGAGTGCCCGTAATGGTGTGACGTAGTATTTATGGCAATTCCCACTTCAAGAGGAGCGAGTGGTAGTAAGATAGGATAAAGTCCTAAGTGATGTACTTCATGGATATATTATGAGAGTAGTCATTGTAATAGCATTAGGCCTCTTATGAGCCTAAAGTGCCCGGTCGACCATAGTTTAAGTGAGTGTGAACACTTATGGCCATGTATATAAATGAATTTCTCTCATAATACAACATACTCTCCCATTGTGCAATTGAGTCCTGCTCTTGTTAATCCTCTTGATAATCTCTCTCGTGTGTGAGTGAAGTAAGGTGAGAGGATGGACGAGGACCCGTAGTGCAACGCGGTGGTGTGGCAACGCTCGCGGGAGACGCGGTGGAATTGCTTCTCAAAGGAGTTGTAGAGCTTGGAGACCTTAAGGGTTACGAGCTTGGCCATTGAAAGATCCTCTCACAACAGTTGCGGTTCACCTAGGTAATCTCTTTTTGGATGTGTTTCAAGGAGGGTTAGGGTGAGCCATAACAGTCACTAAGGGGCAAAAAGTGCCATAACGGATTAAGATACCAGCAAATGTGTGTGCTAAGGCAAAGGAGACTTTGGCAATATCAGAGGAAAGTGATGAAGGCCAATGAGTTTAGATTATTTAGAGTACTAGTTCGATCTATGTTGGTCACTTTTTGTTTATAAGTTAGTGTATGTTAGTCCCCTACTATTTAGAATTTGATTTTTTAATACTTTTCTTTCAAATTTTATCTCGATATAACCAAAATTAATTTAAAGATGTCAATTTTATTTTTTCCAAAATGCATAGATTTTTCCAAATTCCCTAATGTGGACTTGTAAGTTAAATTTTACTTTATAGCCCATAACAATACTTTAGAGATAGAGACATATAGATAGATAGATAAATAGATATTGTTAGAGAGAGAGAGAGAGAGAGAGAGAGAGAGAGAGAGTTTCATTACTCAAGCATGTTTAAACCTATCATAAAGATACAACTACAATCTCTTTCACAAAAATAAATTTAACTCGTCCTTTTTTTTCTCTAGAGATGTGATTTCATAAATAGTACCTATACTAATGGGCATCACAGTTAAATTCAACATTCTCAAATATGTGTTTAAGATACCAGCATGGGCTACTTGACTTCCCAACATTTTCTTTGATTTGAAAAAACTTATAGGTTACTTGTTTCTTTTAAGAATTTTTGAAAAAGTGTATAATGCGTGGATATAAAGCTATAAGTAAGTGTTGAAATAGGCATACAGTTACACACAAACACACACACACACACACACACACACACACACACAAAGGATGGCTTAGGGGATGCAGAGAGGGTGGGTAGGTTAGATGCCTAATCAAACTTCCATGGATGAAAGTTAAGTTAAAGAATTCTAAGAGATGCATAACCTATAAGAGATCCGTGGGCCTTGCTGCATAGTAGCTAGGGGGATGCCACGAAAGATTTGTGGTTCAACCTTGCTTGTTGTTACAAACCATGAATGCAAAATTTATAAGAAAAAATCTCTAGAGAAAATTCTAGATAATTACCTCTAGTTTAAGAGTTTTTATTAATAGACTTTCAACCTCACCTAGTCAATTAATGTTTTTGGTTTTCTATTGATACCTCATAAAATTTCCAAAGTGATATGCATGAGAATGAGAGGTCCATTTTAAGACATTAGACCACAAAAGTTTACTTTCCTTTTTCCTCAACCCCAAACATCTTAGCTTTCCATAGATAAATGCTATATCAGGAGATTTTTTGTAGCTTAACATGTCACAAACACCATACATGCATAGTTACTATTTGCATGTCATAAGCACCATATATGCATAGTTACTATTTGCAATGAGCATCAATGATGGATAGTCACAAAATAAACGCATGGATGGTACTAGTGCATTTTTGAAAAGCACCTCATAGGGTAGCCTCGTATATAAAATATGATGAGCGACAATACTTGCATCATGACGTAGTTGGTGATAGTGTTACATTAGCTACATCACTTTGCAATGAATTCCTCGTGGATATTTGTTTAGAGATGAATGTCATTTGCAATGAAAGAGTTTTATGCTTAGTGACAAGTCGACATCAACACACCTTGTTCAATATGACAGAGAAGAATCTTTTCCTCTTTAGGTTGCATGCATAAATGTCAATTTTCTCCTCTCATCTTTCCAAGCTCAGTCTGATACAGCTAATATTGTTGATGACATTGCAGTTATCTAATTAGATTATTCCTTTTAGACATTATATGGTTAAGGTATGGTTAGTTGCTTACATGAAGTATTATTGCTTTATAATAATTGAACAAGCATCACTGATAGTTACCTCTTGGTACTCTATTAATTTAAAAAAAAACCCCAATCCTCACCATAATAGGCTACTCACAATCTTTTGGTTGGTTTATGTATTCAGCTACTAGTTGGAATGTATAGGGTCAAGTATTTTGTTTGGAAGAAAATGGATCCCAATGCTATGTCCTACATTGTTTTATTGGCTTGAGAGAGGTTTAAAAACGAACATTAGGGATTACATTTTCTAGTTTAAGATGTTTAAGGGATGTAAGCCTTTCTAGTTTGAGATGTTAGCTAGTCTGAGTTGTTTAAGGTAAGCATTGCTAGGAAGGTAATTAGTTGGCCCATTCGATTGAAAGGGTGGTGAAATCATATAGAAAACGAAATGGATGGAGATGGGTGGTTATAGTCAGCTCGTGAGAAATTGAGACTAGAAGAGGGTGAAAAAATTAATAATTAGAGAGGCAAAGAGACATAGGAAAGGTAATGAAAGGGAGGCAAAGAGACATAGGAAAGGTGAAAGCAATGGGGAAGGGTGATGGACGATCGTGCAAGACTACACAAATTATTTCCAAAAGCTTGTTGCATGGTTAGAACGTCGAAAGGTTGTGGGCTGGCTAGCACAAGCTTTTAAAATAGATGCATAAAGGGAGGGAGAGAGGGAGGGAGGGAGGGAGGGTTGGGGTCCATGTACAAAAGGAAGGTGATGATAGGCTTTCAAGGCTCACGAGTGACAAGAGCTTAAAATCTCATTTCTTTAGGTAAGGGTTTGGTGGGGGGGGGGGGGGGGGGGGGAGGGTGGGGGTGATGTCCCACTAGCTCATGTATAGTAGTAGTTAGTGGCTGTTGGGCTGGGATGCACTTGGGTATGGGAGTGGGAGGGAACGTCATTAATATAATTTTAGAAAGGGGGGGGGGGAATATGATATGATATGATATGATATAGGAGATCCCAAAGACATTAATCAAATGAAATAAAACGTTTTGACATGCACGTTGAATTGTGCGGTTCATGCATGCATCAAAATCAGTGCGTTTGTGCATGCAAAGCGAAAGCTTCAAAAGGCCAAAGAGGGCGAGGGCCCACCCATTCCAGCTGGTCAAAAGTGAATGTAGTCCGTTGTTTTGCTCTCGTTGACCCCTTGATACATACAAAAATTCGTAAAGGGGTGGGGTTAAGGGCCTGCATTCTACGCCACACACGCAGCCAGCTGGACGCTTTTAAATATACAGGTCAATCTCGAAAATCTTAAAAAGTATGGTCAAGCTGGAGCTAGCGTGTCCTTGTGTCAAACCCACCCCTGCCCACTAGGATCTGGCCTGATGGCCTCCCTCCATTGGTTCCACCCTTGCAAATTTTAAAAGAAGAAAATATCCTTGCAATTCACCCCTCTCCTTACACGTCCTCTTCGTCCGGCTAAAGTACCAAAGATATCTACATTGTACATACCTTTACATGATCCGATCCTAGCAACTCTTTTTCTACCACATTCCTAGGGATTGTTCACACGCGTGTCCCCCCCCCCCTCCCTTCATCAACCAAGTTTCCCTCTTGGCTTCTAAATCCAAGTCTCCCATCCGGCTTCAAAAGCATACTGGTCTTCAAGTAATTTTCAAACCGACTTCGAATCCCTCGCTGAGATAATGATCATGGACAATGAATGGTGTCCATCAGAACTTCAGATCATTGTAATGTTATGCTCATTCCAAATCCAAGGGCTTGCTCACATGCCTAGGACAATATAACAATGCTTCTGTGACCATTGCCAAATTTGACTCAACAAAATAAGTCTTCTACTTAGCTTCAAATGTCTAAAAATCAACCATGAATAACGAAAGTTTCCTTGGCAACTTCAAATGCATAAAGTAGTAAGTCTCCCATTTGGCTTGAAATGCATATTGGTAGCTCCCTTGGAAGGACATTGGTCATGGAAAATGATTGCTAAATTAGTTTCCATGAGGACATGACAAATGTTGGATTAGTGGATGTGAAAGCTTTGCTATTATATGGCTTCTAGTGATTAAAATCAACTAACTACTACAAATGAAAAACAAAATTATGAATTGCTCACTTCAAACTAACAAAGGAGTGTCCAGTTTAGTTACGACAATAGTTTCCTTGTTGACTATTGTTGACAATAGTTATCGCTATTACAATAGTTTCCTTGTTGACTATTGTTGACAATAGTTTCCTAATAGACTTCAAATACCTATCACTATATCAAGTAGTTTCCTAAGTGACTTTAAATCCCTTGTTGTAAGGATCATATCCATGGTGAATGATTTCTAAATTATTGTCCATGATAACATGACATATATTGCATTAGTGCATGTGTGAAAGTTAATGGCGCTTTCATGTTCTTTGACCTAGAGGCATCATGGAGACTCATGTGGTGAGAAACAGTTACATTGATTTCGAATGAGCTAAGTTAACCTTTTGTGTGTGTCTCATGGAATATCAAAATGGCCCGACAAGTTTACCTTTGTTAAATCATTGAATAAAAAAGAAATTCATAGGGTATTTGAGGTACCCTCTCCCTTTGTTACATAGAAACACATATAAGGTATTACACAATTATTTGAAGTGTCATTTTCCATGCCAGCTAGATAGTTGATTGGGCACCTAGAACTACCATGATGAAAATAGGCCTAAGAGTATGTCGGACAAAGGTGCAAACAAAGGTGCAAGTACTGGCCATTTGGTCTCTTAAGTATGCCTTGTGGTTTTCCACGTCACATGTGCATGGAGCGAAAGGAATTATATGAATGTCTTAAAGAAGACAAAGGCATATGAATGCAACCCCTCTTCTTGTAGTTCTCTTCACTATTAATGTACAAAGTTGATGCAAGCATGGTTTTTAGGAGGAGTGGGCTTCCAGTTAGCCTACAAAGATATGATGGATATTTACAATTGAAGAACCTTTTTACATGTGTCTTAGGCATTATAGCCTTGTATGGTAACAAAGGTTATAAAAACGAGGATTAGGAAATAATGTTTAGAAATGCTAAATTTTATTAATTGCATTACATGACATGTTGCTATGCATAAGGTGGCCATTTACAAGTTTTTTGATAACATGCTCAAGAAGTTGCAATTCAGTAATGTTCTCTTACTTATAACTTCTTTATGAATAGATTGGTAGAATTAAAGGATCTAAATAAGTTCTTACTGCTCAAGAAGTTGCAATTCAGTAATGTTCTCTTGCTTATAACTTCTTTATGAATAGATTGGTAGAATTAAAGGATCTAAATAAGTTCTTATTTGTCAATGCAACCTCTCTTCAAGAGCACAAAAACAAGAGAGAGAAAAAAGACTACATATTATTATTTTGGGTGCAAAACAACTTTAATAAATGTAAGAAAGGTTCACTTACACCACTAGCATAAAATTGAAATGCATCAAATGAACATAGGCTAAGAAGGAAGGAAACTAGCGTAGATTGGATCATTCTATTGTTATATATTTCCAATTTCCTAATATGTCCAAATGTTGTTTTAAGTTTCAACCTCATGGGAGGTTGTGGTAGGGTGTTTTAGCCTCATGGGAGGTTGTGGCAGGGAGTTTTACGTCCAATTCATTAATATGTCCAAAGGTTGTTTTAGCCTAATGGGAGGTTGTGGTAGGGTTTTATTTCACGTACAAAGCATGCCTCATGGGAGGTTGTGGTAGGTGTTTTATTTCAGGTACATATCACACATTATGTGCATGATTGAGCATGTTGTTAAGCATGTACTTGCTTGAAATTCCTATAAATTGATTATATAGTGAGAACCAATACTTGATGTTACCATATATCCTTCTTGAAGAAGGCATTAGACTGCTATTACTAAACGTATAGGTTCCATGCTTGCATTAATGGTTGTATGGGGTAGTCACTATTGAATCCACAAGTTGTCTTATGGTATGACCATGTCTAACATTTAAAAAATTCAAAGACTAGGATATTTGTACACTTAATTTGATGTGTTGAAGTGTATCTTGAAAAGAAGAAGAAGAAATATATATAATCTTGGTCCTCCATGGAACACTAATTTAAAGAGATGTCAAATATCATCGTGGGGTGCATGTCATTAACACTTTAGATCAATAAACAAGGGTGCATGTCATTAACACTCTAGATCAATAAACAATCTTATAAAGGAAATAATCTATATGTAGACTACTAAGAAAAGGGATAACATAAGATGTGGATTAAGAGTTATGGCAAAAATGAAAATTAGTGCTCTTTAATGCTCTTGGGAGCATTCACGTGTGCTAATGCTAGAGGAGTTTGACCTTAGGACATGGCACAAAATTGGTATTAGAACATGAAGTTCATTATTGAAATTGACATAGATTGTGATAATTTGGTGTTGAAATTGATTAAGCCCAACTTTGAAAAAGAAAATAGTGTTATTTCTCAATGTTTTCCCTCGTGTACCTCTTTCCGTAGGATAGTGTTGATGAATTTAGGATCTTGTATGTTTGTCATTGCTAATAAGAATCAAATGGTGACATGCTAGTGACCATTAAAGAAGGCGATGGAACAACAACCAATGAACAAGATTGCCATGTGAGAATTGTAATCTTAAAGCTACAAGTGGTTATTCTTTAAGGAAAAGCCTCTTAGGTTAACCTCAAGAAAACTAGCCACCATGAGAATTCTAAACTATTCTAATCTTTACATGATTTGTTTTTTGTATGCAAGGTAGCCACCCAATGTGGACACCAATTGACTTTTGGCTTATGGTTGAATTGAAGCCTCAAACTAACCTTAGGAAAGTCAAGTAGTTAAAAGGTTAACCCCAACCATT
This sequence comes from Cibotium barometz, assembly GCF_041138505.1. Lineage (NCBI taxonomy): Eukaryota > Viridiplantae > Streptophyta > Polypodiopsida > Cyatheales > Cibotiaceae > Cibotium > Cibotium barometz. The sequence continues at coordinate 15,423,894 of NC_141066.1, read as the reverse complement.
GCCAAACTTTTGAATATCTTCATTGGGTTTCTTTGGGTGGTGTGTGTTTTGTGGGGTGAGTGCAAAGGGAGGGGGGGTCTTCTATACTATTTGATGGGGTTGATGGATGATGGCATCGCTAGATTTTTGGAAGTTGGCCAACTAACATTCACTCTCGCTAGAGCAACATGTTCTACTTTGTTGTTGCTAGGAGGTAGATGTTGTAAGCATGAAGTCATTTGCAATGATAATGCAATAACTTTTAGAAATTGGTCTCTTGGCCTTCTCTAGGTCTAATCGGGACTTTTCATAAAATTTTCATCATTCCTACATCGCCTCCCTTTAATCTTGCTTTCTCTAACTGTGCCAAGTGTGGCATAGCTAGCAAAGATGATGGCCCAATTTAACCGTCATCATTAAACAGTGCAAAGTCTTTGTAATAGTGAGTTTCACCCAAAAAAATAGCCTACCAATTTGGAAAAGGTGTCTGGATAGGAGTTGAAGCTTCAACAGGAATCAAGCACGAGGAGATGGAATTACCTTCCCATCGTATTCCCACGCAGTAGTAAACTAGGCCTAACTGGGACTTTTCGTAAAATTTTCATCATTCCCATATTGCCTCCCTTCAATCCGACTCGAATATCACTAGCCTTGGTTTCTGTAGATGTTCCATAATTGTGCCAAAAGTGGCAGAGCTAGAAAAGATGATGGCCTAGTTTAATCGTCATTATACATTGCAAATAGTTGTTAACAGGCTACCAATTTGGAGAAGGTGACCGAATAGGAGCTGAAGCTTCAAGAGAGAGAAAGCTCGATTGCAAGATCAAGAGAAAAGTATGGCTAACTGGGCTAAACTACGATGGCCGAGATTAGGTGGTGTGTGGGAAGAGGGTGTTCGTGATGTACCACATATGCAAGGGGGGAGAAATGGCAAGGATCGAAGATGGCAATCCAATCAAAAAGGGGGGGGGGATTCGAAAGTGTGGAGTGTGTGAAGACCACACATATGCCCATTGGTCGGGATTGGAAAGTGTGGACTTTGTGAAGACGACACATATGCTCAGTAGTCGTCGGGTGACCCATTCTTTGAAAGTCTCTTCAAACCTCCAAATTCAAATTCTTTGAAAGTCTCTTCAAACCTCCAAATTCAAATTCTACTTCTTCTCTTGATCCCCAAATGTATGCCACGTGGAAGCTTTGTGAAACTAAAACCTTTACGTGATATAATATAGAGATAGAGGTGTACACGAGAGGTACTTTGGTGTGTACATTGGGGGGTTTTTATATGGTGTAAATGGAAGCGAAGTGGGCAAACACTTTTGAGGCGGTGCGCCGCGTGGATGGGGTGGTGGTGGTGGCGGCGGTGGGGTTAAGAGAGAACCCTACCAGGGCCGCAGAGTGCGCTTGCTAAAAACGGCCTTAAATCGGAGCTCGAGATCGTCTGGCAGCCGGATGCGCCGCCTGTAGGTAAAGATATAGATTCGTGACACCTTTTTTTTATAAAAAAATTCTTGCAGATGACGCAGCCAAGTCAGATGCAAAAGGGCAAGGGAAGGCGCTGTGCAGGAGCCCCCACTCTCCTCCTCTTCCTTCCTTATAATGCACCCCGTCTCCCTTCCTAATTGCCTATCTTGCTGCATGTTCTCTGCGCTGCGTCTTCTCTGCACACCCCCCATCGGAGCCATCTAGATTGAGTTGGCACACGTAGACATCTCTCTCTCTCTCTCTCTCTCTCTCTCTCTCTCTCTCACACACGCACACCCCCACCCGCCCATATCCCTTTGCTTGCTCATCGCCGCAGCACTTGCATTTTGCCTCCTCCGCCCACCCACCTGCCTCAACTTGCCAGCCCTCAGCTCCTCGTCGCAGTGTCGTGGCCCTGCTCTCTCTCGTAGCCTCCCCATCCATTCGAGAATGTCGCTGCTCTTGATCAGCTTCGCACTTGCTTTTAGCTGCTTGATCGCCCGCATTCTGCAGCACCGGTTCATAGAATGGCAGAAGAAGCTGCCCCCTGGCTCCATGGGTTGGCCTTACATCGGAGAGACTCTCCAACTCTACTCGCAAAATCCCAATTCTTTCTTCGCATCCAAGCAGAGAAGGTACACACACTCACACACACACACGCGCCACTTCTGCTCTCTTATGCCAATCAATATATGGCTACCTTGCATTAATTCGATTCTAATCATAGTGCTGCCCTTGTCCTTGCAAGAATTGGTAGGCACACTCTATAGAGGAAGATTACACTCTTGGCTAGATCCAATCTCCTCTTAACCCTCATTAGTAAACTTAATAATTGGGTATGATTATCGCTTTACATTGACTGAGATGTTGTCCATGATGATATACCAGGTATGGGGAGGTCTTCAAAACACACATACTTGGGTGCCCTTGCGTGATGATTGCAAGCCCCGAGGCCGCTAGATTTGTTCTTGTCTCACAAGCTCACCTGTTCAAGCCCACTTTCCCAGCCAGCAAGCAGGGAATGATAGGCCCCCAAGCCCTTTTCTTCCACGAGGGAGCTTACCATGCTAAGCTGAGAAGGCTTGTTTTGAGCTCATTTCTACCAGAGGCCATCCGGGGCATGGTCCCAGACATAGAGGAGCTCTCCCTCGCAACTCTCAATTGTTGGGAAGGCCGAAAAATCAACACTTTCATGGAAATGAAGAAGGTAATTCTCATCATTAATCTTAACAGTAATCTCTTATTAGTCATCTCTTAACAGTTTTTTTTATATAAAAAAAGCACAATTGTATATGCTCTTTTGATTGCGCTTGTGCAGTTTGCTTTCAAGGTCGGAATCCTCAAGATTTTTGGCTGTCAAAAAGGCTTGGACATGGAAGACTTGAATAGGGCCTACACAACGTTGGAGCAGGGATACAACTCTATGCCAATAGATGTACCGGGGACCAAGTACAACAAGGCAATGAAGGTAAGGTTGATTGCTACATTGGCTCTGATGCAGAGGGCAAAGCAGCATGACAAGGTGGATGGCTAGGAAAAGTGCAAATGCTGTAATTTTGGATGTAGTGGGTATGCTTAATCCAATTGAGGCAAGGATAGCATAGATGTGATAGCGAAATGACATATGTATGTGTGTGATGCATGATGATAAGGGATGGTATGGTATATGGTTTAGCATGTGGGAGTATGTATGTGTGTTGATGGAGCTAGGGGTAGCCCTAGCATGAAGTGATTAATTAGCACTAATTAATGGGGATTTGGTTGTGTGTGTGTGTGTGTGTGTGTAGGCAAGGAGGCACCTGAGCAAGATAATAAAAGGGGTGATAAAGGAAAGGAGGGAGAAGGGGGCGGTGTGCTCTGATTTTTTGGGGACGCTGCTGGCGTACAGAGACCAGAGCCACGTGGGTTTAAGCGAGCAGCAGATCGTGGACAACATAATAGGGGTCATCTTTGCGTCCCGTGACACCACAGCAAGCGTACTCACATGGCTCATAAAGTTCCTCAAGAGCAGCCCTGCCCTCCTGGACTCCGTCATCGTACGCTCCTCTCTCCCTCCTCTCTCTCCTCTCTCCTCTCTCCTCTCACCTCCCTCTAACCTTATGAGTTCTTATCCCTTACCTCCCCTCACACCCTCCACATAATTTGCCTTCATACCATCCTTTATCCCATTTGTTCTCTCTTCTTTTTCACCTAAGATCTTACAAATTATTATGAAAAAATTTGTTACTCTCTGGCATCCTCTTTACCATCTCTGTGCACCACTCTTTTTTCAAAACATCCCCGTTTTTTTAAATAAATTCCTCTTCTTATGATCTATTATCGTATTTTCATTTCACCACCAGGCTGAGCAAGAGAGCATCAGGCAAAGCAAACTTCATCACAGCCACAAGTTAACATGGCAAGACACCAAGAATATGCGTTTGACATCAAGGGTAAGTCTAAATTCCATTACCCCCTAGAGATCGAGCTTTTCACTTCAAAATTGAATAATAATATATTGCCTCCAATTTTTTCTCAAGGTTCTTAGGCCTAAAACTATTTGAAAAAGTTGTAAAATTCACATAAGTATATTAAATAAGAATACAAAATCATGTGTGTCTAGAAATGGACTTACAATCTAGGTGTAAGAGTAGTTCTTTATTTCTCAGTGAATATGTGTGCCTACTAAGGTTTTTGTATGTGGTACAGGTCATCCAAGAGACCCTTAGAGTTGCAACCATTCTTTCATTCACCTTTCGTGAAGCTGTGGAAGATGTAGAATACAAAGGTAATTAAGATACAAATACAGGTAGCTCTATCTTCTATTTCTTTAAGTCTTCATGATTCAATCGACTTGACCTTTGTTAATTTTATAGGTTATATAATCCCGAAAGGATGGAAAGTATTGCCTCTTTTTAGAAACATCCACCATAGTCCAGAGTTCTTCCCAGAACCTCAAAAGTTTGATCCTTCAAGATTTGAGGTATAATTTGGATTTCAACTTTAATTCCATCTTACCTTAACCTTGGGCTTATGACATATTGAAATTATGGCATTTAAAGTGAAGTTAAACAAATGGGCAAACTTTTTTTAATAGGTTCCTCCAAAGCCAAATACATTCTTGCCTTTTGGAAATGGTGTACATTCTTGTCCCGGTAGTGAGCTAGCTAAGCTGGAAATGCTTGTTTTCATTCATCATCTCACCACCAAGTTTAGGTAAACTCTTGTTACTTGATTATGTTTAAACCATGTTTTAGTGTATTATCCTTTTAATGGTTTGCTAGTAAACTTTAACCTAAGAATGTTGATGTAAACTTGTAGGTGGGAGTTGGACGAGTCAAAAACCGGTATTCAATATAGTCCTTTTCAAGTTCCACAAGAAGGTTTACCCATAAGAGTTGTGCGAAAGTGAACGGCATGCTGCATGAGATTGTAGAGAAAAGCTTCACACAACTTCAAAGTGATTCATTAGACACCACAAGTAGTTAATGAGGAGAGAGAAGTATATGATGTTTAGAGTATTGCTATATTTCCATTGGCCTCTACAGTTGTATGTATATTATCATTCTTTGATGGAATATGGAGAACAATCTCCCGTTCTATCCCATTTGATAAATGGTTCATAGCTCAAAAGCCACAATGGTTGTATGAGCACTCCCCGTCATGGGTAGAAGACTTTAGTTTCATGTGTAATATTTTTTACAAATATATAGAAAAATCGTTTCATGATGTGCACATTAAACTACATGTGCCCTTACTTTAAATTTACACAGTGTGTCTCTTTTCTTTGGCACATTGCACCCTTTCCCATATTGAAATTGCGATGTAACAACTTAGGATTTTTTTGAAACATTGTGCCCTTTCCCATATTTTTGAAAGCACATAGGATAGTGAATAGACACATTGAGAGGTTGACCTACATGAGTATTGTTAAGTTCAACTTGCCTCAGTCTCTCTCATGTGATACGTCCCAATTTTTTGTGTCGATGGAAATTTTCCATGCTTTGAAATAGGTCTCTTCCATCATGACTTTTTTATTCGTCATTTTTATGATAACCAATGAATAATGTATCTTTATTAAACTTCGTTGTCATTCATTCATATCCATTTGACATCATTTGTTGACAATCTATGGACATTAGCACAAGTTGCAACTTGAATCTATGCAATCAACCCCCAAATTCATGCATCCAACAAATCTATCTAGAGGACACCTCATATTGCAACTTGAGATTGTGTAACCAATAATCTGTGTATAGCTTTAAATCCAAGAAAAAACTATTTTTATCATATACAAGTGGCTGGAATATGGATAGTATGAGAGTATGACTGTTGGCCAAGGGAACTCTCAATGTTGATTGACTTTATAATAACATATTACAATGATGTGCTATATGTTACATGTGTCAAAAGAGGACGCTATTTTAGAAAGGAGAATAAGAAATTGACTATAGTTTAAAAGATATAAAATGCTCACACATGAAACTCTTGGGTGACATAAGTGAAACAAACAATGTATCTTAAAATTTTGTTGCTTTATAGATCAACTACCACAAATTAAGTTCCACCACTCTTTGCAATATACAAGGGAAGTAAATCGCACCACGTGTGATTACATTGGCTTACCTCCCTTGATAGGCCCTTCTCCCAATCTAGCTTCCCCTTTTCCTCTTGACCTATCTCTCATCTCTTCTCCCTCTATCTCAAATCTTGTATCCATCACTCTACCTACCCACCCTTTTTCTCTTCATAGCGCTTGACCTCCATTAATTACCTTTCCACTCTTCTTTGTTGGCATCCCTTGACCTTCATTCATTACCTCCCACTTTCTTTAAGTTAGCCACCTGTGCGAGAGAGAGAGAGAGAGAGAGAGAGAGAGAGAGAGAGAGAGAGAGAGAGAGAGAGAGAGCTAAGAATGAATAGGATGATCCAAACTCCAACATAGGTTCAATTGAGCTTGGATGCATAATAGATGGAGTTAAAATTTAAAATACAAAATCACTTTTTGAGTTTTAACAAGATCAATTTAAGTAACAAGGGCATTATAAAAGAAGAGTTTTTTAAAACGCACATTAACAAGAAGCTTACTAAGGCAAGAAGAGCTATTACCTTTCAAATTTATCAAAATTTCCAACAATATTAATAATTATCTATGCAACTTTTGACGCTGAGTTTGCTTTTGTTTGATCTCTACATGTTGGAGATGTCTTACATGGACTCACTTATTATCATGAATATTTGCCATAAATTTTACATTATGATAATTTGGGTCTTGACTATTGAGCTTTGACTTTCTCAACTATAATAGCTTTTGACCAAAAAATGTTTTGACTCTTTCAAAAAATTCTAATAAAAATATCTTACACTGTGCACATCAAATCAATGCATTTCCATGTGCTTATAGTGCCTTGAAAAATTATGTGTGCTTACAGTGCTTTGAAAAATTATGTGTGCTTATTGTAAATATCTTACATTGTGGACATCGAATCAATGTAACTCCATGTGATTGTAGTGCCTTGAAAAAATATGTGTGCTTATAATGCCTGAAAATTTTTCAAAAATCATGATAAGCAAATGGGTAGATATGATTTGGAAAAAGAATCTTCTCATGTTTGAAAAGAAAAAAAATTTTAGATGTGCTAAGTGCGTGCTAGAAAATTTGGTGAGTGTTACTAATAGTTATGTGTGGCTCTTCATTGCATGCATGTGTGGGTGTGTGGGTGTGTGTCCCATGTCTATGTGTGTATGTCCCGTATGCATGCATGTGTGTGTGTGTCCCATGTGCACATACATATGCATGCATATGTGTGTGTCCCATGTGCGCATAGATATGCATGCATATGTGTGTGTTCCATGTGCACATATGTATGCAAGCATGTGTGTGTGTGTGTGTGTCCCATGTGCACATACATATGCATGCATGCATAATGTGTACAAAAGTGTGCATGTGTGAACTTGTTGAGAGAGAGAGAGAGAGAGAGAGAGAGAGAGAGAGAGAGAGAGAGAGAGAGAGAGAGAGAGAGATTGTCATCCATAGAGGCAATATATAACCTCTTGGACTATATACATTACATAGATATTAAGGCCTCACTCTAAACTAGAACAAAGAAATGAAAAGAGATATTATGAGTTGGGTACTAGGCCATACTTCTAGATCCTCGAGAAGGCCTCATGGCACTTCTACATGCGGTACGAGAGCTGCCACCCTCTGAAGCTACCCCCACTTACCATGGAGGGTATGATTGATATCGAGCTAGATGCTCCAAATAGACTCTTCTAGGCGGTGTAAGGGTGCCTTCGATGGCTTTGCAGCATCGAGACCCCCATATATGCCATGCAGCTATACTACTATAAATCTCCCATCTTTGGCCAGAACTAGAGTTCATCGACTTATAGGAGGAGCTAGAACTTGCATTGCAACAAAAAATACGAAGGTGAGAGACCTAAAGGGCCAGTCCCCCACCTTCCTCCTCATATGGCATGATGATCACAGCCTTTGTGGACCAAGCAACTATGCCCCCATGTAACAATACAACGGGTAGGGGCCTGATCCATAGTAGTGAAAATGCATAGGATCCTCTGCCAAACCAGTTGAAGCTTTGGGAAATCCCAAAGATAATGATGTTGAGAGTCATTTTTGCTTGTGCGCAGAAATGAGAGAGAGGGTTCTCTCTCTTCCCTCTCCTTCCCTCTCCACTCTCCTCTCTCCTTCACTCCATTTCCATGGCACCTCTCCACCCCCTCCTCTGTAATCAGAGGGGAGGATTAACATTTGATTAATTTTTTAATTAATCTTGTTAATCACAATTAACTCATAATTATGATTAATATTAATAAAAAAAATCCTTTTTTAAGAGGTGTTTATACACGCGAGAGGAAAATAGAAGAAAATTCAGAATTGAGAGACGAAGAGGGTCCCACGCGCATACAATGCATCAACATGCTACCCCCTATAGCATTTCAGCAAAAAATCGACAAAAATTTGATCGCATACTCGTGGAAAAACCCTTGGATTGCACTTGGATCATAGAGACCAACGCTTTTTTCCTCATTGAGAGGCACAGCCGTTGATTCTTTTCCATAGAACAATTTTTGTCCGGGATTTACTTCATCTATCGTACCATAACAGAATTGAGTCTCAATTTAGGGATCCATCAATCCAGCCTAACCCCATCCAGTCCCATGGGTTAGCCAACCGCCCAACAACTGTAGTGATGGGATCCAATTTGGTTAGGTTTTGTCCCGGGTACCAAGGAAAAGAGTTCCCAGGCCCCCTAGCCGGATATTCATGCAAACTTAAACTAGACACACCACTTACACACCCAATATGAAATTACCTTTTTCACAGAATCAGCTATCTTTAAAAACAATCATTTAATGAAACCATGGTGTCACTAATCATAATCCTCAAAATCTTTGGTTAAATCCTTATTTTCAATCATTTAATGAAACCATGGTGTCACTAATCATAATCCTCAAAATCTTTGGTTAAATTCTTATTTCCAATCATTCCTTCATTGGTGTACCTAATATGGCATCATTTTGGCAAACCAGAACGCTCACCACTTGTCCACTCATCAGGGGCCTTTTCGATAGTTCCTAGCTCATAGCAACCGGCAATATATTCACATATCAAAATGGAATCTCCGTTGAAGATCAGCAAGATCAACCAACAGATCCATATAAAAGAGCCATGGACTCATCCGTTGAGAATCAACCAGATCCATGCTCAAGTTCAGAAAACAACTCTTACTCCTTGTTCCAATATCTTCCACGGTGCATGTGTGGGTATCGTCGACGACCCAGAGCCCAAGCACCGTATGGTCAGCACCCTCTAGGATCCTTCGCTCTCGCAGGTGACCTAGCACTTCACTCATAGGCCGCTTCCTTGGTCCCTCATCTACCGTACCGGAAGCTCACCATTTAAATCAAACCAAGGCTGGTCAAGACCTTGGCCGACCTTGCTACGTGAGACGTCCTCCATTGACTCTCCGTCAGCAGTTGCAACTTTAACAGATAGGTCTCCACGACCTCATTCACAAGATGGTCAAAATGCTTCCCTAGCATTCTTGACATAAAACAGTCATTTAAAGACAGATTTCACATACAAATACAGTTCCAACAATATTTCCATCTTTTCTCATCACTCCACATCTTTTCACATTAGTCCCCATCTTTTCTCATCTTCCCATAATTTTTTTTCTTCATCGATCCCTATCACATCACATCGTTCCCACATCCAATTGCATCATCCACACATCAATCCACATCATCCATATATCCATCCACATCAATCCACATTATCCACACATCCATCCACAATCCACACGTCAATCCACATCATCCATACATCCATTCACGTTTAATCGACTTTATCCACATCAATCCACACCATCCATACATCCATTCACGTTTAATCGACTTTATCCACATCAATCCACACCATCCATACATCCATTCACGTTCAATCCACATTACTACCCACACATCAATCCACATCATCCATACATCCATCCACATCATCCACATCAATCCACATCATCCATATATCCATCCACATCAATCCACATTATCCACACATCCATCCACATCTTCCATCCACATCTTCCATACATCCATCCACACATCCATCCACATCTTCCATACATTCGTTCACGTCAATCCACATTACCCACACATCAATCCACATCTTCCATACATCCATCCACATCAATCCACACGCCAATCCACATCAGCCATATATCCATCCACATCAATCCACATCATCCATATATCCATCCACATCAATCCACATTATCCACACATCCATCCACATCTTTTATACATCCATCCACATCAATCCATACGTCAATCCACATCATCCATACATCCATCCACATCAATCCACATTATCCACACATCAATCCACATCATCCATACATCCATTCACGTCCCTTATCAATCATTCACATCCCGATTCACATGCTATCACATTCATTCACATCCTATATCATTCATTCACATCCCGAATTACATGCTAACACATTCATTCACGTCCCTTGTCGTTCATTCACATCTCGATTCACATGCTAACACATTCATTCAGGTCCCTTATCATTCATTCACATGCCGATTCACATCAAATCACATCCATTCACATCCCTTATCATTCTCATCTATCTGATTCATATCACATCTTATCACATCTATTTATAGAATGTAAGAGAATTCTTATTTTTGATATAAATATTCTTTACGCATCTATTTATGCATAAGAACAACTTCAGTGGGAAATAACACTTTTATAAAAATCCATTTATGCATATCGTACCATAACAGAATTGAGTCTCAATTTAGGGGTCCAGCCTAACCCCATCCAGTCCCATAGGTTAGCCAACCGCCCACCAACAACTGTAGTGATGGGATCCAATTAGGAATTTGGTTAGGTTTTGTCCTGGGTACCAGGGAAAAGAGTTCCCAGGCCCCCTAGCCGGATATTCATGCAAACTTAAACTAGTCACACCACTTACACACCCAATATGAAATTGTCTTTTTCACAGAATCAGCTATCTTTAAAAATAATCATTTAATGAAACCATGGTGTCACTGATCATAATCCTCAAAATCAGCTATCTTTAAAAATAATCATTTAATGAAACTTAAACTAGTCACACCACTTACACACCCAATATGAAATTGTCTTTTTCACAGAATCAGCTATCTTTAAAAATAATCATTTAATGAAACCATGGTGTCACTGATCATAATCCTCAAAATCTCTGGTTAAATCCTTATTTCCAATCATTCCTTCATCGGTGTACTTATGGCATCATTGGCAACCAGAACACTCACCACCTGTCCACTCAGGGGCCTTTTCGATAGTTCCTAGCTCATAGTAACCGGCAATATATTCACATATCAAAATGGAATCTCCATTGAAGATCAGCAAGATCAACCAACAGATCCATATAAAAGAGCCATGGACTCATCCGTTGAGGACCAGCAAGGTCAATCAACCAAATCCATGCCCGAATTCAGAAAACAACTCTTACTCCTTGTTCTAATATCTTCCACAACGCACGTGTGGGTATCGTTGGTGACCCAGAGCCCGAGCACCGTATGGTCAGCACCATCTAGGATCCTTCGCAGGTGACCTAGCCCTTCACTCATAGGCCGCTTCCTTGGTCCCTCATCCACCGTACCGGAAGCTCACTGTTTAAATAAAACCGAGGCTGGTCAAGACCTCGGCCGACCTTGCTACGCGAGACCTCCTCCGTTGACTCTCCATCAGCAGTTGCAAATTTAACAGATAGGTCTCAACGACCTCATTCACAAGACGGTCAAAATGCTTCCCCAGCATTCTTGACATAAAACAGTCATTTAAAAACAGATTTCACATACAAATACAACAATATTTCCATCTTTTCTCATCACTCCACATCTTTTCACATTAGTCTCCATCTTTTCTCATCTTCCCACAATTTTTTTTTTCTTCATCGATCCCTATCACATCACATCATTCCCACATCAAATCACATCCAATCGCATCATCCACACATCAATCCACATCATCCATATATCCATCCACATCAATCCACATTATCCACACATCCATCCACATTATCCACATATCCATCCACATCTTCCATACATCCATCCACATCTCAATCCACATCATCCATACGTCCATTCACGTCAATCGACATTATCCACACATCAACCCACATCATCCATACATCCATTCACGTCAATCCACATTACCCACACATCAATCCACATCATCCATACATCTATCCACATCATCCGTATATCCACATTATCCACACATCTATCCACATCTTCCATACATCCATTCACGTCGTTAATCCACATTACCCACACATCAATCCACATCATCCATACATCCATCCACATCATCCACATCATCCATATATCCATCCACATCAATCCACATTATCCACACATCCATCAACATCTTCCATACATCCATCCACATCAATCCACATGTCAATCCACATCATCCATACATCAATCCACATTATCCACACATCAATCCAAATCATCCATACATCCATTCACATCCCTTATCATTCATTCACATCCCGATTCATATGCTATCACATTCATTCACATCCTATATCATTCATTCACATCCCGATTCACATGCTAACACATTCATTCACGTCCCTTATCGTTCATTCACATCCCAATTCACATGCTAACACATTCATTCACGTCTCTTATCGTTCATTCACATCCCGATTCACATCACATCACATCACATCCATTCACATCCCTTATCATTCTTATCTATCTGATTCATATCACATCTATTTATAGAATGTAAGAGAATTCTTATTTTTAATATAAAGATTCTTTACGCATCTATTTATGCAAAAGAACAACTTCAGTGGGAAATAACACTCTTATAAAAATCCGTTTATGCATCTATTTATGCATAAATTCAATTTTAAGGAGAATAACACTCTCGAAATAAAAATAAATCTTTTATGCATCTTTTTATGCATAAATTCAATTTTGATGAGAATAAATCTTTTGAAATAAAAATAAATTTCTTTATGCATCTTTCTATGCATAAAATCAAAATTGATGAGAATAACTCTTGAAATAAAAATAAATTTTCTTATGCATCTTTAATGCATAAAATCAAAATTGATGGGAATAACTCTTTTGAAATAAAAATAAATTTCTTTATGCATCTTTCTATGCATAAAATCAAAATTCATGAGAACAACTCTTTTGAAATAAAAATAAATTTCTTTATGCATCTTTCTATGCATAAAATCACATCAAAATTGATGAGAATAACACTTTTGAATTTAAAAAAAATTCTTTATGCATCTTTCTATGCATAAAATCAAAATTAATGAGAATAACTCTTTTGAAATAAAATCTTTCTGTGCATAAAATCAAAATTGATGAGAATAACTCTTTTGAAATAAAAATAAATTTCTTTATGCATCTCTCTATGCATAAAATCAAAATTGATGAGAATAACACTTTTGAAATATAAATAAATTTCTTTATGCATCTTTCTATGCATAAAATCAAAATTTGATGAAAGTAACGCTTTTTTAATAAGAAAATTTCTTTTATGCATCTATTTATGCATAAATTCAATTTTAATGAAAGTAACACTTTTATAATAAAAAAATTCTTTTATGAATCTATTTATGCATAAAAATCAATTTTGATGAAAGTAACACTTTTATAATCAAAATATTCCCAATATGCATCTTTCTATGCATAGAAAGATGCATCTTTCTATGCATAGAAATTAATTCTAATGAAAATAACACTTTTATAATAAAAATATTTCTAATATGCATTTTTCGCGTAGAATAAAAATAACACTTTTAGAATACACAAGCGGTGGGGATTACTCTTTTTGAATAATAAAAAGATAAAACTAACTTCACCAAATTTAAGAAAATTTTGCCATAACATCCTTTGTATGGCTGACCATTTTTCAAAATTTTCACTTTAAAATTTACTAGAAATCCAAGATGATTTAAATCATTCTAATCTAATCAATTTTCACTTTATTAAGAGTAAACAATATGAAAAGTTGAATTCCATCGATTTGATTACACATCTAGGATAAAGAAAGGCCGAATTCAATAATGAAGAGAAGGGGGAAAGCCTTTCCAGCAAGGCATAATATCCATTTTCATTTTAAAGAAAGCAAAAATAAAAAAACCATAAAATAGAATAAGAAAAAGTAGAATTTCTAACTTACTAGGAGTTTTGTGAGCTTTCCTTTGGCTTGATGGTTTGAGGGATCTACTCTTATTTGCAACAAGAGTGGCCACCAACTCTTTTGAAGAGGAAATGGTCAAAAACAAATGAATTCACTGTTTTTGGCTCTCGGAGGAGTAGAGTAACAGTGCATAAAACACTATTAACCATTTACAAAAGGGGGAGGCTTCATTTATAGGAAAAAGTGAGCCTCTAACCAAGCAAACTGATTCTAGAATTTTCCAAATCAGTTTGGTCAATTTTTGACCATTTTTAGGTCAGTTTAGCTTACTTTTTGGATCTAGTTGAAGTAGGAGAGAGGAGAGATGAAAATATCTCATTATTTGTGTTAAAACTCAACCACACATGTGAAATAGGCCATTTTTGGACACCCAATATATCTCCATAGGCTTTACCCAAAATTGGCATTTCAAAGGGCTCAAAGATATGCAATATAATCAACACCTTTCATACACTTTTCTCAGGGAAAATACGAATAAGCATAAAGATCATCTATGAGAACACATCCAACCACTTTTGCAAGTAGTCTTTGAAAGTTTTACTCATCAAACTCTGGAATGTTGTAGGAGAATTGGTTAGCCCAAAGACATAACCTTGTGTGCAAAAGTTTCCCATGTGATAGTAAAAGCTATTTTATATGGGTCCCCACACTGAGGTGTCAAAAATGCATCATTTCTTCTAAATATTTCTTCTTTTTTAACTAATAACCTTGTCCTTAGTCAACTCTTCATCTTATGTAAGCATTTACTCATTTTTGGGAGAGATTTTTTTATTCTTTCATTTATCTCCTCCCTACATTTGGATTAATCTAATTGGTCCATAGGAACCTTAATTGGTCCATAGGAACCTTAACTCAAAAATTTCAAAAAATCTGGACCCTTAGGCTAAGGTCCTTTTTACATGATTTCAATTTATTCCAATTGCACATTGGAATTTTTTTTTGAATATCTGTTTTAGGGGAAACCGTTTTAGACACTAGGAGGATTTTTTAATCCAAAAATATCTCAATTTTGAATTACCTCTCTCTAGACATTTTCTCTCTCTAGGCCAAAACAGGGTAAAAGAGGATCTTTCTTTTATTTCAAAGAGGGGAATAATTATAAGATCAGAAAGGGAGGTTCTTACACCTGCACACCTCAAAAGTCGGAGGGAGGAATCTTACATCCTACCTTACTTAAAAAAACGCGAGATGTCCTCATCTCGTAAAATTAGAGGAGAACTCTTTTCCTTAAGATCCAACTGATTCTGGGGTTCCGTATAGTCTGGTGCGTATAGTCTGGTGAACCCAATAGAATCCTGGGATAAAGATCCCTTATATAAAAGTCATCATCAGATAATAATTCACTCAGATCGTAACATTCAATCCTTATCACAATAATGGTCCATTAGACTGAAATTTCTATCTGAACAGTCCTTCATGGAAATTTTCAATTATATAAATTTTTAATTTCACATCCCTTAACTTGATCCACTGGGTCAAGTGTTAACAGCAGCTGCTAGCACAATCCACTAATCTCATAGTGATTTGCTGAAGTCACTAACGTCATTCCAGCTACAAACATCATCATAGGGACTCGTCCCATTCATCCTCATTGTGGTTTTGCTTAGTTTATTACATTTTAACCAAAATTCAAGAATCTTCATTTTTCAATTAGAATCCAAATCAACTCATCAGTTCTCAACCAGAATTTAAAATCATATCAACCACATTCGAATTCATCGTTTGGATAGTATTAATGCTTATAATTTCAAGTCTTAGATTTACTCGTATATACTGCCAGTAAAGAGCTGCAGTTATACCCTTGGTATATACGGGTAGTCACGGTCCTTGGAACTATAAGAGGTAAATACCATCATGTCTAGACCTCAAGCAAGTCAGGGATTCTATACAATTGCGATACTTCCATTTGAAGACCCAATTACCAATTTACGAATTTCAGTTTGAATATCAAATTGTATGAATTTTATCACACAATTACAACCTTTTACTGCTTCTTCATAAATTTTAGACATTTTTGGCTTCTCGGTTGATCCTCATTAGCCAATTCGCTCTGATACCAGCTGTGAGATCCCTGTCCCCACTGCGCAATGAATTCAGGGGTGCTAGCAGCGGAAGTAGCACCTCTTGCGCTGGGCAGAATCCCACACTCGGGGCCTCGCCGACCACGGATATCCAGACAAGAGACTAATCCATCAGTTCTTCCAAAACCGAACCTTAAAAAACTTTCCTTGCTCGGAAAGCATGGGTGATTCCTCTAGGATAACTTTCCTTGCCCGGAAAGCATGGGTGATTCCTCCAGGATAACTTTTCTCTAACGTAGTCAAAAGCCTTAACTAACTGAACTGATTTGAGCGAACCTGTAAGTCCCATAGTCAAATCAGGGAAAAGATTACACTTGGATCATAGAGACCAACGCTTTTTTCCTCATTGAGAGGCACAGCCGTTGATTCTTTTCCATAGAACAATTTTTGTCCGGGATTTACTTCATTTATCGTACCATAAACGAATTGAGTCTCAATTTAGGGACCCCATCCAGTCCCATGGGTTAGCCAACCGCCCAACAACTGTAGTGATGGGATCCAATTAGGAATTTGGTTAGGTTTTATCCTAGGTACCAGGGAAAAGAGTTCCCAGGTCCCCTATAGCCGGATATTCATGCAAACTTAAACTAATCACACCACTTACACACCCAATATGAAATTGCCTTTTTCACAGAATCAGCTATCTTTAAAAACAATCATTTAATGAAACCATGGTGTCCACTGATCATAATCCTCAAAATCTCTGGTTAAATCCTTATTTCCAATCATTTCTTCATTGGTGTACCTATGGCAACATTGGCAACCAGAACACTCACCACCTGTCCACTCAGGGGCCTTTTCGATAGTTCCTAGCTCATAGTAACCGGCAATATATTCACATATCAAAATGGAATCTCCATTGAAGATCAGCAAGATCAACCAACAACGGATCCATATAAAAGAGCCATGGACTCATCCGTTTTTGAGGACCAGCAAGGTCAATCAACCAGATCCATGCCCGAATTCAGAAAACAACTCTTACTCCTTGTTCCAATATCTTCCACGACGCACGTGTGGGTATCGTCGGTGACCCAGAGCCCAAGCACCGTATAGTCAGCACCCTCTAGGATCCTTCGCAGGTGACCTAGCGCTTCACTCATAGGCCGCTTCCTTGGTCCCTCATCCACCATACCGGAAGCTCACTGTTTAAATCAAACCGAGGCTGGTCAAGACCTCGGCCGACCTTGCTACGTGAGACGTCCTCCATTGACTCTCCGTTCAGCAGTTTTGTAACTTTAACAGATAGGTCTCCACGACCTCATTCACAAGACGGTCAAAGTGCTTCCCTAGCATTCTTGACATAAAACAGTCATTTAAAAACAGATTTCACATACAAATACAACAATATTTCCATCTTTTCTCATCACTCCACATCTTTTCACATTAGTCCCCATCTTTTCTCATCTTCCCACAATTTTTTTTCCTTCATCGATCCCTATCACATCACATCGTTCTCCCACATCCAAAATCATCATCCACACATCAATCCACATCATCTATATATCCATCCACATCAATCCTTATTATCCACACATCCATCCACATCTTCCATACATCCATCCACATCCATCCACACGTCAATCCACATCATCCATACATCCATTCACGTCAATCCACATTATCCACACATCAACCCACATCATCCATACATCGATTCACGTCAATCCACATTACCCACACATCAATCCGCATCATCCATACATCCATCCACATCATCCATATATCCATCCACATCAATCCACATTATCCACACATCCATCCATATCTTCCATACATCCATTCACGTCAATCCACTTCACCCACACATCAATCCACATCTTCCATACATCCATCCACATCAATCCACACGTCAATCCACATCATCCATACATCCATCCACATCATCCAACATCAATCCACATCATCGATATATCCATCCACATCAATCCACATTATCCACACATCCATCCACATCTTTCATACATCCATCCACATCAATCCACACGTTAATCCACATCAATCCACACGTTAATCCACATCATACATACATCCATCCACATTATCCACACATCAATCCACATCATCCATACATCCATTCACAACCCCTTATCATTCATTCACATCCCGATTCACATGCTATCACATTCATTCACATCCTATATCATTCATTCACATCCCAATTCACATGCTAACCCATTCATTCACGTCCCTTATCATTCATTCACATCCCGATTCACATCACATCACATCCATTCACATCCCTTATCATTCTCATCTATCTGATTCATATCTCATCTTATCTGATTCATATCACATCTTATCACATCACATCCATTCACATCCCTTATCATTCTCATCTATCTGATTCATATCACATCTTATCACATCTATTTATAGAATGTAAGAGAATTCTTATTTTTGATATAAAGATTCTTTACGCATCTATTTATGCATAAGAACAACTTCAGTGGGAAATAACACTTTTATAAAAATCCGTTTATACATCTATTTATGCATAAATTCAATTTATGCATAAATCCGTTTATACATCTATTTATGCATAAATTTAATTTTAAGGAGAATAACACTCTCGAAATAAAAATAAATCTTTTATGCATCTTTCGATGCATAAATTCAATTTTGATGAGAATAACTCTTTATGCATCTTTCTATGCATAAAATCAAAATTGATAAGAATAACACTTTTGAAATAAAATAAATTTCTTTATGCATCTTTCTATGCATAAAATCAAAATTGATGAGAATAACTCTTTTGAAATAAAAATAAATTTCTTTATGCATCTTTTTATGCATAAAATCAAAATTGCTGAGAATAACACTTTTGAAATAAAAATAAATTTCTTTATACATCTTTTCATGCATAAAATCAAAATTAATGAGAATAACTCTTTTGAAATAAAATCTTTCTATGCATAAAATCAAAATTGATGAGAATAACTCTTTTGAAATAAAAATAATTTTCCTTATGCATCTTTCTATGCATAAAATCAAAATTGATGAGAATAACACTTTTGAAATAAAAATAAATTTCTTTATGCATCTTTCTATGCATAAAATCAAAATTAATGAGAATAACTCTTTTGAAATAAAAATCAATTTCTTTATGCATCTCTCTATGCATAAAATCAAAATTGATGAGAATAAAACTTTTGAAATAAAAATAAATTTCTTTATGCATCTTTCTATGCATAAAATCAAAATTTGATGAAAGTAACGCTTTTTTAATAAGAAAATTTCTTTTATGCATCTATTTATGCATGAATTTAATTTTAATGAAAGTAACACTTTTATTTAAAAAAAATTCTTTTATGCATCTATTTATGCATAAAAAATAATTTTGATGAAAGTAACACTTTTATAATCAAAATATTCCCAATATGCATCTTTTTATGCATAGAAATTAATTCTAATGAAAATAACACTTTTATAATAAAAATATTTCTAATATGCATTTTTCTATGCATAGAATAAAAATAACACTTTTAGAATACACAAGCGGTGGGGATTACTCTTTTTGAATAATAAAAAGATAAAACTTACTTCACCAAATGTAAGAAAATTTTGCCATAACCTCCTTTGTATGGCTGACCATTTTTCAAATTTCACTTTAAAATTTACTTGAAATTATCCAAGATGATTTAAATCATTCTAATCTAATCAATTTTCACTTTATTAAGAGTAAACGATATGAAAAGTTTAATTCCATCAATTTGATTACACATCTAGGATAAAGAAAGGCTGAATTCAATAATGAAGAGAAGGGGGAAAGCCTTTCCAGCAAGGCATAACATCCATTTTCATTTTAAAGAAAGCAAAAATCAAAAAACCATAAAACAGAATAAGAAAAAGTAGAATTTCTAACTTACTAGGAGTTTTGTGAGCTTTCCTTTGGCTTGATGATTTGAGGGATCTACTCTTGTTTGCAAGAAGAGTGGCCACCAATTCTTTTGAAGAGGAAATGGTCAAAAACAAATGAATTCACTGTTTTTGGCTTTGGGAGGAGGAGTAGAGTAACAGTGCATAAAACACTATTAACCATTTACAAAGGGAGAGGCCTCATTTATAGGAAAAAGTGAGCCTCTAACCAAGCAAACTGATTCTAGAATTTTCCAAATCAGTTTGGTCAATTTTTGACCATTTTTAGGTTAGTTTAGCTTACTTTTTGGATCTAGTTGAAGCAGGAGAGAGGAGAGATGAAAATATCTCATTATTTGTGAGTTTAAAACTCAACCACACATGTGAAATAGGCACCTCCTTCATGAGGAAAATTCCCCACACTGAGGTGTCAAAAATGCATCATTTCTTCTAAATATCTCTTCTTTTTTAACTAATAACCTTGTCCTTAGTCAACTCTTCATCTTATGTGAGCATTTACTCATTTTTGGGGGATTTTCTTTTATTCTTCCATTTATCTCCTCCCTACATTTGGATTAATCTAATTGATCCAGAGAAACCTTAATTCAAAAATTTCAAAAAATCTAGACCCTTAGGGCTAAGGTCCTTTTTACCTGATTTCAATTTATTCCAATTGCACATTGAAAATTTCTTTTTGAATATCTGTTTCAAGGGAAACCATTTTAGACACTAGGAGGATTTTTATATCCAAAAATATCTCAATTTTGAATTACCTCTCTCTAGACATTTTCTCTCTCTAAGCCAAAACAGGGTAAAATAGGATCTTTCTTTTATTTCAAAGAGGGGAATAATTATAAGATCATAAGGGGAGGTTCTTACACCTGCACACCTTAAAAGCCGGAGGGAAGAATCTTACACACCCCATAAATTCAAAAGAAATCATTGCAATGTTTTTTTGGTAGGGATGTGTGCAGGCGCTACATGTAGAAGGCCTCTGTAGGCTACAAGGATGAATAGCCCCTCTATATGGAAGGGGATTCTTATATATCCCCTCTACATCTCCCTCTCTCTATTTTTTTCTTTCTTGTTGTCTTTATCTCTCTCATTCAATATATATTCCCTTCAATATCTTAAAGATCTACGAATCTCTATATATTCATATTTCTTAAATGTCTCATCATGGGGCTTTCTTGTTCTTTCAAATATTCTCATGTGTGACAACATAAAACAATTGGTTGCACAATGTACTAAGCGAAAAAAATTGTGTTGGATCCATGGAATAGATGCCACATTTGAATGGCTTCTTTGCATTCATCTTGCATAAATAATTGAACCATACAACATAATGCATCATTGACCAAACCACGATGTCATTAGAATTAACTAACATCATGAGAGCTGATCTCTTGAAGAAGAGCTCTTTTGATGTGGAATCTTCACCTTGATTTGAATTATAGTAGATATTTGAAACCAATGTTGTTTCAGTGGTTGGTTGTGGAGGTTGTAAATTATTAAATGTAGGTTGAAGGATGAGTTACTGAAAGATCTCTTTTTGAGTATTTAAGTCCATCCCCCAAAGTATGTAGTTCAAAAAAATTTGAAACATTTCTAAAAATTTGGGCTCTTCTCTTGTCATTCACATGAATGATCGGCTTATGAGAATGCTTTAAGTTTCCTATTTTCCTAGCTCGGATCTATGACTCTTTTTTTGGTAGCCCAATACTCTCTTATGTTGGACTTTGTATTAGCATAAGGTTCACTATCTGCATGTTCATCCACATCCCATTAGTAAAAAAGGAGATTAATCAATGATATGAAAGTTTAGTAAAAAACAACAAATATAATATGTAAGAAGAATTAAAGGAGCTATGGATAAAACTTACCAACATAGTTTTCATCCATTTCTATCTTGTGGCTTGAATCCCCATACAAAACTGTAAAAGCCACTTAATTTTTTAATATAAAAGCCACCATGCCATAAGCATATCTGTGAGAGAGAGAGAGAGAGAGAGAGAGAGAGAGAGAGAGAGAGAGAGAGAGAGAGAGAGAGAGAGAGAGGAGAGAGAGAGAGAGAGAGAGCATATTCAACATCTACTCATGGATTATGACATCCAAGATTCTATTGAATAGTAGGATTAATGCTATACCTCTTTTGGTGGGAGAGTATAGAGAGCTGCTAATATAGAGAGAGTGAGAGATGACTACAAATAATTTCACTTGAAAGATTTAAGTAGAAGTTCTCATAGTTACTACACTTACCTCTTAATAGTTGCACTTACAAGGAATCATTTGAACTCTCAGTAGTTGCAAGTAGAAGGAGTCAATGGAGCTCTCAAAAAACATAATTAACTCTCAGTAGAGCATCCACAGTAGTGCATGTGGGAAGAGAGAGAGAGAGAGATGATTGTAGAGAGAGAGAGAGAGAGAGAGAGAGAGAGAGAGAGAGAGAGAGAGAGAGAGAGAGAGAGAGAGAGAGAGAGAAATGACTATAGAGAGAGGGAGAGATGACTCTAGAGAGAGGGAGATGACTATAGAGAGAAAGAATTGTGGAGGGCAGGAGAGAGAGAGAGAGAGAGACAGACACAGAGAGAGAGAGGGAGAGATGACTATAGAGAGAGAATTATGGAGGTGGGGGAGAGAGACAGAGAGAGGGAGGGAGAGTGAAAGTTCATCATGCTCAATCAGACCATTTTTGTTCCAATAATGATAGTGGGACAAATCACGATCACACCATAATGATAGTGTGATATATTACCATCATAGTGATAGATCACACCATAATGATAGTGTGACATATCACCATCATAGTGATAGATCACACCATAATGATAGTGACATATCACGATCATAGTGTTAGATCACACCATAATCATGATGATAAAATTACAAATTTTAAGGAGGTTTCAAAGTTCTCCCAAAAGCAATGTCACACCACTTTTGGGTCCACCTTACCTTACTTTCACCCATGATTGTGCTCCTTATGGACCTTAATGAGAGCTTTGGTGGCCTCATGGTAGTATCACACTCCTTTGAAAATTGGTTAGCCACATGGACCACTTGGGCCTTTTTGGCTTTAGCTTTCTTGAGCTCATTTAGGATTTGGTCTCTTTGGGCTTTATGTGCTTGGGCTCATAATCTTGGAAGTTTCTAGGGGTTGGTATTAAAGTTGAATGGCATCCATGTCCTTGTGAGGGTGGCTTTGGCTACCACCACGAGCTCATTTTGAAGGGCATCCATGTTCTTCTTGTGAGGGTAGCTCCTCCTAGGTGGCTTTGGCTGCCACCAAGAGCTCATTTTGAAGCTGATGGATTTCACATGTAGCTTTCTTGAGCTTGGCATTCTTCTCATGGGCAACCTAAAGTGTGCGCTTTTGCCGCACAGGTCGTAGCTGGGGACTTGCCGGACACCGTATGCGAGCCACGAATGGCTGCAAGCATACAACCAGGGAAGGAAGCTCAAACAGAATGCAAAGGGTGTGTCACTCACCGCTCAACCGCTGCCTTGAAGGATTCCCGCGTCGCAGCCGTGAAGAAGGAGCCGTCGTCGCCACTCTACCGCCTCTCCGCTGCCGTGCCGCTACACAATGCTCGATCGCTCTCTCACTCTCTCTCTCTCTCTCACACACAGGAGAAGGAAACCAAAGAGATAAGGCAAGAGCACTCTTGTATTCACAACACATGAGAATGAGGATTTTAGGGTTACATTTGACTCTTATAGGTGACTTGGCCGTTCACACTTGGGCGCCCATACATGGCCGGCCGACCCTAACCCTTATCCTACTGATATCCAAGGTGTGCCTCTCATCGGCGATCACCCAATCCCTTCATCCTTAACATATGGTGCCGACAAGCCCGGCCCATGACTCAGAATATTTAAATTAATGACGTAAAATATAGTACGTCGCAATGTCCGCCATGGGTTAACATGCCCCCCTTCCTGATGTAGATTCCGTCCTCGGAAGCTATGGTATGGTAAGCTCGAGAGGGTTGTTGTGGTAGACCGTCTGCAAAACAGGGAAGTAGAGTGAAGGTATGCTGGAATTCAAAAGATATAAAGTGTATAAATTCAAGCATGTGAGACCACAATGGATGTTGCTATGAGAACTTAGTTTAAAGGTCACATGAGTGAGCTAGTGTAGCAAATTAATAGGAGTTTAAAATTATTGAAAGGAATTCAAGAGTTAGCAAGGTGTCAAAGGTTAATCAAGGTTTATAAACTGGCCTAAGTCAAGGAAAATAACCAAGCTTAATAAATAAACAGATGACCACACTGTGTCTACTCTAAGAACAAGTTAATACCACGCGTCTAGGGACACAAGAAACATCAGAGTTACAGGAGCCTTTTGCCTTTATTTTTATTTTTTTAATGCACGTGACAATTTTTACACACAATGGCGACCTTCCTAAGGCAAAACTAACATCGATCCTGGTACCATGTTTAACGCAAGGCATTATCCAGGAATCTATTAGCTCACTTTAGGCAAGGCTACCCCCTACCAACCAAGGCATCGGTCTGGAGTAGAATACTCCTCGCCTACCAAGTATCAATAAGGCGATAGGCCAACATTAAAGCACATCATAGACTTGTATTGCCATTTATTATAGGCTTTTTTTTAATAATCTATTTCTTTTGATCTTCGCTCCTGAACTATAATTTGTCTTACATCCTTTCGACAAAGGGGTAATAGCTATGTCCTAGAGGTCAACACACACATGGCCAGGTGTCAAACATTAAGATGGTTTGACCCTAGACCTAAGATAATCGTATTCCAAGGTTAACTAAAGACGTCATGCTGCCTAGGAGTATTTCCAATAAAGTTAAGCTCATTAATGATTTACACTAGCATGCAAGCAACTTCAAAAACTAAGTAGTACATTGACAATTTCCATGTGGTCATGCCTTATAGTTTATGAAATTAATTGAACAGTAAAAACGAAAGAGAGTGGGTATGGAAGAATTACACCTATAATTGGAGATCTCCTTGATTTGACGAGACAGCTTGCAATTTGATGTAGATATATTTTGATGAACGTTGCGGCAGTCTCAGGACTTGAAAGCGAACCCACCTCAAACTTTTTAACCTGTACAATCAACTAACAAGCACTATACCTCGAGAGGCACATCAGTGTGGAAAATCAAAGACTCGTTTAAAGAATCCAAACTAGAAAAAACTTGAAAACACTAACCTACCTACCAGTTACCACACTACTACTGAGGATACGGTAAGAGGATGTTGTAGAGTCCTGGCTCTAGCCCTAAGGCTAAGCCTCTATCCGCATCATCCAAACAAATAAAGTCAACCTCAGTAGTGCCATGAGTTTCATCCGTCCATTCATCATTATCAGATATTTCCTTTTCATTTTCCCATCCACATAAACTCATCAAAAATGTAACCATGCGAGGATAGTCATCTTGTGGAAAAGGAAAGCATTGGGCTATCGGGGATATGTCCTCTACGGAGTAGGGGTCAGTCATGGTCAATAGGCGAATTAGCCATTCTAATTCCTCAATATTTTCCTCTCTGGCTAGTACATCTATATGATCCCATTCAGTTTCAATTACAGGATAGCACATGTGGAATATCTGAGAAAGGTACAGATGATACCTCTCACCAAAGGTAGGAGTGGATGAAGTGTATGATGATCGGGCATCTGCCATATCTGCAAACACAGATATAGCATCAGTAGGTTTAGACAGGTCAATCTAGTTCTTGATTGTATACGGATATTTCTCTTGTTTTGTGCTCTTGCTCTTTTTACTATTTTTTGTTTTTCTTTTCTTTGTTTTTTTTAAAAAAAAAATGTATGAAGATATATATATACATCCCCTTGAATTTGGCAATTACATCTCCTTGAATTTGGCAATTACATGGTCAGGGGAGAAGGTTATAAGGAGGAAGCATTAGAATGTCGAGTGTGAGTACATGCTCCCCCTTTCCTTGGGTAGATCATATTATTTGCAATGATGTTGCAGCCTCTTGGAACCAATTTGTCCAGCGGGTCATAGGTTGTGATGTGGGCAGATAGCTTTTTATGACCCTTGTGGCGACATCCAATTGCAGAGATGGTAGTGTACGCTCCCATTGACGAATGGAGGAAATGGTTTCCGACGATACTATTACAAGGGGAGACGTAGAGTCATCGGTTGTTTGTTGGGTGTTGACAAGAGTAGGTGTAGAGCATGTAGAAACTTCTATATGAGTGTGTGCCTGGCATGAGGAGCTAGAAGCTTCATGTGGCTCCCCCCTTCCTGAGCTAGGTGGTAATGATCGATACCGTTTCGGAATCCAAACTAACTCTGGAAGAAGTGGTGCGGAGCACTCTGTTACCTTTCCCTTACCACGGTCTTGAATTGTCATTGGGGTGGCAACAATTGGTTTGCAAGGTTTTACAGGTGATGTAGAGGGATTCACCTTATGTTTAGGGACCCAAATCTGGTCCTTGGGCTACTAATAATTTTTTAGGGATCCATCGCGATGTTACATTTCCCTTTCTCGGGTGGGTAGCTGCTTTCCTTTTACGAGGCTTCTTGGTGGCTGAACGAGATTGAGCAGGGGAAGTAGCTGTTAACGAAGCTTTGGGGACCCATTTGTATGTACTCTTTGGCATAGTAAGCGAAGCTTTAGGGACCACCTTTCCTATTTCCACTCTTGGCGTTGAAGCGTTAGAGGGGTGGCCTACAATCGAAGATGGTTTTGCCACTGGACTTTGTGATTTTTCATTATCTAATATTTGAGTGGATGACTTAGGTGCGGGATTTTGAGCGGTCAGACCTAGTGTTGGTTCTTGTGTTGTGACTTGTCTGGTTGCCCAATCGATATTGCACTTGGTGGCCATCATCCATTTGCGCCCTAAGATTACAGTTCCTTCCATGGTACCAGCAGGCATAACCAAAAAGCTTTGAATTATGGTTCCCTTGTCATAGGCAACCGGAGTGTGCAGAATTCCTGAGACAGGGGTTTTCTTCTTGTTGATTCCTTGAACTTGGATAGAACTCTTGGATAAAGGTGGTTTTCCCAGTTGACACCACACACCATATGATAGCAAATTGTGTTGAGCTCCTGTATCCAATAATGCATTATACAGCACCTCCCCGTAAGGACTCTGTAACTCAATTGGGTATCTTAGAGGTGGGTCAGATTCCAGTGCATCCTCTTCTGCTTCCTCGAAAAATACTTGCGTAATTCCCAAGTTGGCTTCTCGTTGTCTCCTAGCACGCTGTTGACGTTCTTTGGCTTCGACTCTCGCTTGTATCTTTTTAAGCTCAGCTTGTTCTTTAGCTGCCTTCTTTTGATGGATTGCATGTAACTCCTCCTAGCTCAGGGGGTCATAGCATCGTTTGAATTTACTCCCATTAAGGAATCCAATGGTTTCAACTCCGTCGAGAGTCTCCACTCTGATGGTACCTTGCGGGGTAATTTCACATACTCTATATGGTCCCTTACCAGCATATTTGAGCTTCTTCTTTTCGTTTCGCACTCCATACATTAGGACTTTATCCCTAACCTTGATGTCCTTGTCCTTTAGATGGCGATCAAACCATTTTTTCCTTCTATCCTTCTCCACAAGGGCATTGTATACAGCCAATTGTCTTTCTTCGTTTAGCCGCTCAAGGATATATAAACGCTCTACTAAGGGATTACCATCCCAACCCTCTTGAGTAGCAACACGAAGACTAGGAATGACAAATTCCCACGGCATGACTGCTTCTTGGCCATATACCATTTTGAATGGTGTGCAATTAATAGCCACTTTGTACGCAGTACGATAGGCCCATAAAACTGTCGTAAGTTTTAGATCCCAATCCGTGCGATGAGCTTCCACTGTCTTTGTCAAAATAGAGATTAAAGTCTTGTTGGTACTCTCGGCTTGGCCATTCGCTTGCGGATAGTAAGGAGTAGATTTATGATGGGATATCATGAAATTTGTTGTGAGCTCCTTAATCACTTCATTTATAAAATGCGTACCATTGTCGCTCACAAGTTCAAAAGGACAACCGAATCGTGTGATTATATTTTCAAAGAGGAACTTGGCTGTTGTCCTCGCATCTGCCTTACGTGTCGCTTTCGCTTCAGCCCATTTGGTCATATAGTCAGTGGCCACAATAATATAGCGAGATTGTGTGTTTCGGGCCGCTGGACTAATTGGACCTACAAAGTCTAAACCCCACTTTTCAAATGGTTGGTTTACTTTGATCGGATGTAGGGGCATCTGATCTTTTCGTTGGGGTTTCTTGTATCGTTGGCATTCATCGCAACCCTTCACAAAGAGTGATGCGTCTTGGAACATAGTGGGCCACCAATACCCTGATTGTAAGATCTTTCGCGCAGTTAAGTCTCCTGAGAAGTGATCACCGGCTACGCCCATATGTGCCTCTTGCAAAATGTATAGATACTCATCCTCTCGGGCACAACGCCTAAGAACGTCATCCTTTCCTCTTTTATAAAGAGTCCCGGCTATCAGGCAATAGGGTTCGCATTCTTTGATTAGCTTTCGAGCTAGATCTTTACGAAGCTCCTTGGGTGGAAAGCCATTAACCAAAAAGTTAACAATCTTCTCACTCCATTCAGGCATTGTCTCCACCATGAACAGGGAAGTGTCCGGTCTCAAAGGTGAAGATGGAATCACTTCCTCTTCAATGGGGTCAGGCATTCCCTCACTAAACATTCTTTCCAGCAAGAAGGGTGTTTGCCCACTTCCTGATGTCCTATCCTCACTTTCTTCCCGAATGATACTAGGTATAGCTAACGGTTTATGGTTCCTGTGAGGCTGAACTTGCGTAGGAAACACTGTGTCTGGAATTTTGATTTTTCTCGGGTTTGGCTCCAGTTCTCTTTGTGTTGCTTCCACCAAACCCCTTAAGTGTTGCACTTGTTCAATCTCCTCAACTGGGTTTGGGTAAGTTTCAATCTTTTTCTTGAGGGTTTTTGGCCCACGTGGCTTGTCTTGGGGAGTCTCAGTCAGTTTGGGTGGTCGAGAGGGCATTAACTGACTTGGTTGTGGGGCCGAGGAAGTTTCCTTCTGTTTTCCCTTATTTATGTACTCACTTGATTCTCCTTCATTGAGCTCCCGAGTGGGTTCTTCCCTTAAGGTAGTGGCTTTGGTCCCCATGGTTTCTATTGAATCGGAATCATCTTCAGGATCATTCATATACACGGGGTCGTCTCCTGTCCCTATGTTAGTCTTTGAACTAGGCTTGGAGCTCGTGGCATTAAGCGATCTCTTCCGCCGTGTTTTCTTTTTCTTTGCCTAAGCGATTGATGCAGTATCCCTCTCTTCAAGAATGTAGTTTTGATTTTGAAGCATTGACCGTGTAACTACATTCGCGGGTACAACGGGTGTGGTTCTTCGTGCTTGGTTGGTGACCTCAACCAAATTCAATGGCGTAATCTTGGGTGCATTAGGATTATGTGGACATTGAGCGATCAAATGATCTATGCCACAACGATTACATGTAAGTATCGGCATTCCCGATGTGCTCCCTTGATTTGGTTGCATCTGAGTAGCGATCTTTTGTAACCTATTAGGGCACTCCACTACACGATGCGGTCCACCACACTCGTAACATTGAAGAGGTGGTCTCCTCGCCATGGTATTAAGGTTTTGCCTTCTTGTGGCAAGAGCAGCCGCTTGATATACAGGCTTGACTTGCCCGAAATGATCCTCCATGTAGTACTGGGGAATCATTTCAAACGTATCAATCCCGTATGGAGCAGTAGAGTCTATCTGCTCTTCATAATCCTTACATGCACTATGTGACTCACAACCCATCTGGTTTATTGGGGTAATCCTTGGATGTGGAGGTTGTGGTCCTAGCACTGGCGGTGGTAACGACACAGACTGGACTACATTCGGATTCCTTGGAACTATGTGCTGTGACGGTTGCTCGATAGATTGTGCAGGCATTAGCGCGGGTACTTGAGGTGTGTTTGACCAAGCTAGTGGTGCCTGGTTTGCCAACATTCGCTTAAGTACTAGGCAATCTTTAGATTGATGGCCATACTTACCACATGCATTGCAATTCCCATTGAATTTGACTCTGAATGTGGGACATTCACTCGTGCTATGTGGTCCTAAGCACACCGAACACCATTGTTGCTCTCTTCTTGGGTACATATGGCTATTCTGAGGAGCTCGATTACCCCTAAGTATTCTTGGAGAGCCTGAGTAAGGTCGGTCACAGACATTTCAGATATCTTGGGCTCCTTGGCAATAGGTTTTACCGTCATTGGCTCGTGCCCAGATACTTGCGAACTAACGGATTTTGTTTCTGAAGACACCTTTTTACCTGCAAATCATCAAGTTGTCTTCTAACTGGATTGCATTGGCAGTGACTGCTTCCCACGTTGTAAGACCTCTAATGACTAGGCCATTGTAAATGTCCTCGTGGCGCAATCCTCGGATGAATCTATCGAGGAGTTGGTTGTTATTAAAGCGTTCATCGGGAGTGCAGCGAGAATTTAGATGCTTCAATCGACTTATAAAGTCTCTCACTGACTCCCCTTCCTCACGTTCAGCTTTTTGGAGTTGAGATGCTACTCCCCAAAGCACACCCTCACGTATGTATTCTTTCAAGAACAATCTCTTGAGAGTGGGGTAGTGAGTGCGCTCTTCAACCCTTAAGGTTCGATACCAATCTCCGGCCTTTCCACTCAAGGTTAAGCCTAGGGCTTTACACTTATGCAGCTCATTGTGCTCTTCCAAGGAATCACACACGTGTTCAAAGACTTCAATGTGCTTCCTAACGTCCTCGTTACCACTGAAGTTTTGAGTGAGCTTAGCCTCTTGTACTGCCTTGCTTCTAGGTTCTCTCTCAGGCATGCCCCGCATGTTTTCCGCAATGGATCGTCCGATCGTCTGAGCAAACGCTGCGAGATCACCTAAGTGAGCAGGCATAGTTGGTGGAGGCACTTCTGGGATAGCCTGGCTGATAGGAGTTGGCGTTGGTCTGAGTATGTTGGCAAATGACATAGGATATGATATGTGGCTAGGCCTAGCTCCCCTTGGATAATGGTTATGATAAGGTGGTCGTGGAGCATACGCCATTGGCATACTAAGAGGCGTAGGAGCTACATGAGCATGAGTAGCGATAGGTACATATGGTTGATAGGCACTGGCACGCACTGTTGTAGGTACTGTTCCACTAGGTAGCGACGTCGTACTAACTACAGCGGTAACAGGTGCACTTTCCGTTATGCTCATCATTGGGGTCGGCATTGTGGATTCGTTAATGGAAAGTTGAGCCAAGGTTGGAAAACTAAAGTTACTGCTCGTGGGCTCAACCTGCATTGAGACTCCAGGCGAAACAACATACGAAGGGTCTATGGGACTCACCGAGGGAGTCTCCAATTGTGATAGGGTTGGTTGTTTTGCCTTGCCTGTATCCAAAAATCTCATAGGGCCAGTGGAAACTAAGTTCACTCCCCTATTTTGCCTCTCAATTTGGATAATTCTATGAATCACCTCATATATCATTTGCTGTTGCTCTTCTAGATTAGTGGCGCTAGATGTAGATCGTAGAACTTCTAACCAACCCACATGGTATGTGTAACCCGTGTATAGGTCCGTTAGAGTCTCTGTGTGTAGATCATATTCCCAATTTTCATTGAGAAATATCCCATCTAGACTTGGTGTGCCAATCGGTTCTCTTGAAGTGGACGCAATGTCACTCCTTATGGATTGGCTTCTAGGGACCTCTACTTTAGGAAGAGCATCGGAATGTGGTAGCTCAGTAGGGCCCTCATTAAACGAAGTGGGTAGAATATCCACATGGACACTCTTTGGTAGGGTAGGGTCTACATAAGATGTGAATGGTGAGTCTACTACCCCTCCTTCCTCATTTACTTCGCTTGTCGCATGTTCAGAGCGTGTAGCTCTACTAAACTATATATATATATCAAAAGACCGAGACCGAGACCGGGGTCGTGGGTCGTGGGTCAATTAGGGTTCTTTCTTTTCAAAAAATTTTTCTCCAATTAGAAAATCTTTCCTCTCCACATGTTTGGTTCTTTCTTCAAAAATAAAATTTAATTTTTTATTTTTGATTGTTTATATTTTTTTTAAATTTTTATTTTCTGTTTTTTTTGGATAAGTTTTCTGGAGTTTCTGTCTAGGATTCAGCCTTGGCCGCGGTGCGGTTCGCACACAGCACAGGTCTAGGGATTCAGAAATCCCCCCTCGCACGCAGAAAACCAGATAACAGAATGCACGCCCGCACGTGGAGCGGAAATATAACAAAAGAAACAGAAATGCAGAAGACAAATTGCAGAAACAGAGATTGAAAACCACAGAAACACCTCAACAGCAACACAGACGCCTTTCCTACAGTGTAAATTAAACTTCACACAGCAGCCCGAGCTGCAAACTGGAGCTTGGTGCAGGGCAACTCCCCGGCGCGGTGCCAAAAATGTGCGCTTTTGCCGCACAGGTCGTAGCTGGGGACTTGTCGGACACCGTATGCGAGCCACGAATGGCTGCAAGCATACAACCAGGGAAGGAAGCTCAAACAGAATGCAAAGGGTGTGTCACTCACCGCTCAACCGCCGCCTTGAAGGATTCCCACGTCGCAGCCGTGAAGAAGGAGCCGCCGTCGCCACTCTACTGTCTCTCCGCCGCCGTGCCGCTACACAATGCTCGATCGCTCTCTCATTCTCTCTCTCTCTCTCACACACAAGAGAAGGAAACCAAAGAGATAAGGCAAGAGCACTCTTGTATTCACAACACATGAGAATGAGGATTTTAGGGTTACATTTGACTCTTATAGGTGACTTGGCCGTTCACACTTGGGCGCCCATACATGGCCGGCCGACCCTAACCCTTATCCTACTGATATCCAAGGTGCGCCTCTCATCGGCGATCACCCAATCCCTTCATCCTTAACATATGGTGCCAACAAGCCCGGCCCATGACTCAGAATATTTAAATTAATGACGTAAAATATAGTACGTCGCAATGTCCGCCATGGGTTAACATAAAGCAATTTTTGAAAAATGTTAACTCTCTTCTCATGGATGTATGCATCCCCACTCTTGAGCTTTTGTTGTTACTAGAGGATGTGGTGCTTAGAAGTTTTGGCCAGATGGTCGATAAGATCGACCCATCAATGAGTGTCAATGTCAAAAGTATTGAGGGGAGTTGTAAAGCCATGGGTTGATTCTAGTGGAATGAGATGGTTCGTGTGAGAGACCAATCTATGGCACCCTTGAGTGTGTCACAGAGAGGTGAGGATTATATAGTCCCAACAAGGGTGGATTTACGTGGACGTGGTGGAGGTTGGGATGAA
The DNA here is from genome assembly GCF_041138505.1 of Cibotium barometz. NCBI lineage: Eukaryota > Viridiplantae > Streptophyta > Polypodiopsida > Cyatheales > Cibotiaceae > Cibotium > Cibotium barometz. The sequence goes on along the minus strand of NC_141066.1, from coordinate 15,390,495 downwards.
GGAGGAGTTGGTTTATGGTTTTTGCGGAGGGTGGCGGCAACCATTGTCTCATGGGTTACTTGGTGACTTTCTTGAAGGGCATCTTCAGCTTGGGCTCAATGCACTTCTCCCGGATGGGGACCATTTTTGGACTACAAGCATTTGTATTTTATTTATATTCATGTACTAGGTCTGCACTGCAATTAGCACATGATTATACATTCACCATGTCCCTTTGAAAGAGACCTTGCCTTTATTTTAAGCTAGCCTTATCAAATTAAACCTGCAAATCGATGAGGTGATTGGTTACTTAGAGACTTGCAGTATTTTGAACTATTCCCTTCCTCTTTTGGGATATGTTTTTTTCTTGGCCGAAATTTTTATGTTTTTTGGTCCACTTGGAAGTCTACTTGAAAGTATTTTTCATGTTTTTTGTACGTGAAATAGTAAAATATATTTTATGTCCATTGGTTGTATTTTTTGGAGGACCATAGTAGGGGTCCTCGAAAAATTGCCAAAGCTGCCAAAGATATTGGGGGACATAAGAAACTTGTATTTAGAAAAAGTGAATTTATCAAATGAAGAGGATGGAGTGCTACCCTTATCCACATGTCAAAAATAGCCACGTACTAGTGAAATTACACCTATGGTTAGGGATCTTGTCTTTAACTTTGGGAATCAACAACTTGGGTCCATCAAAACAAGAAAGATGTATGCAATCAGCGGGTTGGAAAAAGATGTGTCATGAAGCATCCAGTTCATCTCCTTGATGTATGCAATCAGCGGGTTGGAAAAAGATGTGTCATGAAGCATCCAGTTCATCTCCTTGATGAGACTCGGGTTAGTTATTGCTTTGAACTAGTTTAAAGCATTTACTTTTATGTGCCTTTAATGCTTTACAATGGATGCTACTACTTCAAAGCAATTGACTGCTTCCATGTGCTTCAGAATGGTTCCACTGCTCTAAAGCAATTGAATACATCTTTCACATGCATTTAGTTGGTTTACAATGGTCATTTTACGTATTAAAGCAGTGGGATTCTTTCATGTGCTTTTTAGTGCTTTTAATTGCTTTATAGTGCTTGTCATTGTTATTAAAAGCAGCTTGCTGCTTTCATGTGATTTGTAGTGTTTTTTCACTGCTTTACTACAATTCGATTCTTTCCTATTCTTTTTAGTGCTTTTAACTACTTGTCATTTCTTATTGTTGAAGCAATTAGTGCTTTACTACAATTCGATTCTTTCCTATTCTTTTTAGTGCTTTTAACTACTTGTCATTTCTTATTGTTGAAGCAATTAGCTACTTTCATGTGCTTTTAATTGCTTTAAAGTGCTTTAAAGCAGTTGGCTACTTCCATGTGCTTTTAATTGCTCTGCAATACTATCACTATTTTAAAGCAATTGGCTAATTTTAAGTGCTTTTAATTTCTTTGAAGTGCTTTTAACTACTTTAAAGCAGTTGCCCATTTTCATATGCTTTTGACTACTTTGCAGTTCTTACTTTCATATGCTTTTGACTACTTTGCAGTTCTTACCACTACTTTAAAGCAATTGGCTACTTTCAAGTGCTTTTCATGTGCTTTTAATTGCTTTTAAGTGCTTTAAACTACTTTAAAGTGATTGGCTACTTTCATGTGCTTTTAACTGCTTTACAATGCTTGTCACTGCTTCAAAGTAGTTGGCTTCTTTCAAGTACTTTTTATGTGCTTTTAATTGCTTTTGAAGTGCTTTAAACTGCTTTTGTATGCTTTTAATTCCTTTGTAGTAATTACCATTGCTTTAAAGCAGTTGGCTATTTTCAAGTAGTTTTCATGTGCTTTTAACTGCTTTTACGTGCTTTGAAAACTATTGTTCAGCAGTTGCCTACTTTTGAGTGATTTAACTACTTTGTAGTGCTCACCACTACTTTAAAGCAATTGGCTACTTTTAAGTGTAAGTGCTTTGCAGTGCTTGACATTGCTTTAAAGCATTCGGCTACTTTCAAATGTTTTTCATGTGCTTTTAACTGCGTTGCTTTGCAATGCTTATCACTACTTTAAAGCAGTTGGCTACTTTCATGTGCTTTTTAGTGCTTGTCTAAAGCAATTTGTTGCTTTCATGTGTTTTAGTAATTTGAAATACTTTGCAAGCCTTGTCACTAATTTAGTTTCTTTTATGTGCTTTTTGGTGCTTTAAATTGCTTTGTAGTGCTTTTGACTACTTTAAGCTGCTTTACAGTTCTCACTGCTTTGCTTGTAACTGCTTTAAATTGCTTTAAAGTGCTTATTACTACTTTAAAGCAACTAGAAACTTTCATGATTTGATCTTCCATTTTTTGTAAAATTTATCACATGTTGAGCTCTATAGAAGATTCTAAGAGGGATATCCAAAGTTGAATATCTCTTTACGAAGTTTCGAGGGGCTGAAGCCATATTTTGTATGGAAGCTAAAAGATTGATATACTTGTTGTGTTTGGCATATACAGATGATGTTTTTAAAGACCTAGATACTTCTTGTGTTTATCATGTATAAATGATGTTTTTAAAGGATGCGATTAATCACACGCACTATGGGATCCACATGTACTTGTTCAATATGCAAGGTGTCAGGAAAACTTTCTTGCACAACTGCCGAACATCCTTACAATAGTGTTACAGCTATGTGGGAATCCATACTCTACTCCAAGCCTGCAAATGCCATGTTCCATGCGCATTAGTGTTTGATGGGAAAGTTTGGTTAGTGTGGCATTGACAATACGGTGGTATTCTATCGACTTGAGCATGGGGATAAGGAGAAGTAAAGTTCTGTCGAGGTTTTTAAGGATATAGAGACTAGAAAAGTTGATGAGGCTGGAAATAAAAAGAAAATAAAGGATCTTATTATGAAGAATATGACCTGTATGGACCTAACTTGCTTATTCAAAAAACATTTGTGAAGCTTTGTAAAGCATAACTTCATCTCTAGGTGGCATGCTCAATAGTTCAAGAACTGTGTCTCTAGCTTCTTCCTAAGTGATAGAGTGGTCTCAATTGTTGACTTTGCTAAGAACTACTCTTTTAAAGAGCAACATGAGATTCAGTCCATGCACTGGCATTCAAGCCAGGTGACCATATTGGTTCACATCTCATATTGCGGAGTGGGGTCAGGTGATGTGAAGAAGACTATACATTTCTCAGTGTCATACGACAAACAACATGATACCTTGTTCATATAGCACTACTTTCTACTTCATGATAAGTGGTTGAGGGATGAAGGCTTTGTATTGAAGTGGCATCGGGTATGGCCGATGGAGCTGCATGTCAATTCAAGGCAAAGAGGACTTTTTACTTTGTTATACAAGATTCTAAAATCTTATAGGACTAGAGATGTAATGGAGCTTTTTGGTTTAGGACATGGGAAAGGGGAGCATGATGGAGCCGGTGCAGTCATCATCAAGAGGGCTCTTGCCCTTGAGCAACTAAATTCAGATAGAGTCCAACTGATGTGGGGAATTTTTGAGGGTTCATTTCAACCAGGAACAAGCACACATTGGCATCTCAACTAAAACCAAGCAAGTCACTAGAGTGCTTTGGGAGATCAAGATGAATTACAGAGAAGTGTGAAGTGGGATTGCAAGCATGTGCATGGATCAGACTCAATGCACTATGTGAATGGATACTGGAGATCTAGAAGTATCATACCTTGGTTCTTGTCAATGATGAGGAGTTATCAGATACCTCAAGTGATGATGAAGAGGGCATTAAGGAGCCAATGTATGTAGGCCATCATGATGCTTTATGCATATAGGAGACAACTTGGCAATGAATGTTGAGGAAGGAAAAGATGAAAATGTTGATTTGTACTTATTGAAATGCATTACACCTAAGCATCGAACAAGCAAGGAACAAAAGGACCATTGGGGAAATGTTATTGATACAAAATTATATGTAGTTATAAAGTACTGGTACCACAAAGAAGATAACCATGTGTATAGCCTTAGTGATACGGAAGGCATTACCCTAGTATATTGACACCTAGTGAGGGCAATTAAGTTCCACATGGTTAGCCGCCACCATGTAAGACTAATGTCTATAAGCTCACGCCCAAGCTAGAGGAAGCCATTTACAATAGCATGCCCTTTAGACCTATCGCCTTCTTTGTTTACTTGACTATTTGAAACACTGCTCGAACTGAGACAACTTTGAAGTTTTTTGAGTGACATGATGATTATCCAACGTGCTCAGTTATCTTTTATTGCTTTGAAATACTTTATATACAATTTAAAATACTGTATACAGTTCGTATTTAATGCTTTGAAATACTTTATATACAATTTAAAATACTGTATACAGTTCGTATTTAAAATACTATATACAGTTCGTATTTAATGCTTTGAGAGACTTGTGAGTGCTGAAGGGTATACAGACCTACAGGCTGTTAGTTTGTTTTAAGCATTTAGTGAGAACATAAATTATATTATGAAACTATGGACCAAGGTACAAGTAGCGCTGCACAACTTGGATCCATACAAAATGTCTCGTTCAATAGAATCTTCCTATCTTATAAGTCCATGGGGAGCCTACTAAATCAGTACTTGAGGAGGCAACACTGTCTCCTCAGATATTTTAGGAAATATATAGTTTGGATTTACTATTATTTCATCTACAATAACTTTAGTTTCAACTAAATGCATGCACAGTACTCTAAAAGTTTCCCTGCCTATGTAATGCATGCAACAACACAATAACGTAATCCCCATCAGACATGGCCTTGCCTATGTACAATTGCTTGGTTTCAAGTTTGAGAGAGCCATACTGTTTTATAGATTATCAACTATGTCAATTGTGGAATTTTGTTCTTTTTCTACCCTAAAAGATAGGCACAAGTATGAAACTCAAGTATGTACTCATTACAATTAATTTAAAGACAAACATTGCATTACATATCCATGAACAAAAGATATTATAACACATATTTTATTATAGTTGTGAAACATGCCCAATACATCAGTTATAGGCTTTCAATCATATAGCTTTAATACAACTGTGAAACTAGTCCAATACATACAAGCTTTCAACCATGAGGTTTTTAGCCATGAAGTTTCAATTACACACTTGATGGAGTGGGCGCATCTTTTGCCACATCATACTAGGTCTCTTATATTGACATGGCTGATGTTCTAGTGTGCATCCTCCATGTGTGTGATTGTCTTATTCATTTATTTGTTCTCTTTTCTTGACATGGCTAAGATTCTTGTGTGCGTCCTCCGTGTGTGCGATTGTCTTATTCATTTATTTGTTCTCTTTTCTTGACATGGCTGAGATTCTTGTGTGCGTCCTCCGTGTGTGCGATTGTCTTGTTCATTTCTTTGTTGTCTTTCTCTCCAAGACATAATCCTACCTCCATGTTTAATCTACCTAGATATAAATGAAAATTACGGCACGTGTGAAATACATCATGTGACTTGCCCCATAGGGTGTGCCTTGCCATTACTAGCTGGCCTTTTACATGTAGTCAGCTACACCCCAACAGATGTCATGAGGAATGTGTGCAGACCATGGCTTGACTGCTCGTGGAACTTTGGTAGAATAGTAAAATTCCTAGGCTTGTTGAATGCCATCTTGTAGAAGCTGTCATCCAACAACATGGTACTTGATATATCATAATTTGGTAGCTTCCACCAAAAAGATTGTAGATTCTTGAAGAAGCAAGGCTTTCCATCTGAAAAATTGAAATATGTGATGTTGCATTCTTCTTGGTCAATCCGCCCTGCAAAGCAATGCATTATGTGTGAGAAGCATAATCTGAGACGCTACTCAACATTACGGAATGTTACAAAGCTCTAAACGTAGACATCAATAAAATGATTTTCCAACACTAGGAATCCTTGTGCATCTTTTCGCACATAGTGTGTGACATTATCGTCCTCTTTCACTATCTAGAAGAATTTTGTGTACTCTCAAGGTTTAGGGTCTCTCCTAGCATCATGGCTAAGGATCAATACACCATTAAGATCCACAATCACTGCCGAGCATTGTACTAGTGTGAGTCATTGAAGTGATTGTGTATTGACCTCCAAAATGGGTTCATCATCACTGGAGGACATAGCACTTGCCACGTTAGGCACTCTTGAACACATGCCAATAGAACTTAATTAAGATGGAGCTCATAAGAGCTCCCAAGGGATTTTCATCTTAAACACATTACACTCTCATTTAGCTAATGATGAAAGAAAATAGAACACACGACATTATCATTCAGTCAAGATGAAAGAAAATAGAACATATAACACTCTCATTCAGTTAAGATCAAATAAAATAGAACACACGACACTATTATTCAATCAAGATGAAAGAAAATATAACAAACTTGGACAAAGTTGAAGGTCTTTCATTTAATTAGTATGGGGTTACAATACACAAAAGGGTCCTCCATACGGTCAAGAGAACCACAACAAATGTGCATACATGATACATGGAACTACACGATACTGATGTAATACATGATGTTGAGTATTACAACTGCCAAAAATAATGTATTATACGATACTGATGTAATACACGATACTGAGTATTACAACTGCCAAAAATAATGTATCATGTGTTTCAAAATTATATAGTGCTGAGAATTAAAACTACCATCATGCATATAGTATACATGGGGTATGTGGGATTGCAAAATCACAATGTAGAAAGGTTGCACATACAAGGTGTTGAGAATTACAACTCCCATGCATATAGTATACAAGAGGTATAGGGGATTTTAGAATTACACCACAAAAAGGTTGTGCATATAGGGTGCTGAAAATTAAAAAAATGTCATGCATATTGTATGCACGATGTATATGACATGGAAAACTAAACCCTTTTAGTAGAGGTTAAAACATGGGAGTTACTTTTGTCTCCAGTTGCACTCCTACGACTGCGTGTATACACTGCTCTCTCTTTCTTTCCTTCAAAATCTACTAAGCAAGTGAAATATTAGTACATGTTCAAATTTTTGTATGCAAGAACTTTGGGCAATGAAAAGAAACACACCAATGCCACACATGTCTTGACTAGCCTTGTGTTTTTTGGAAACAACCCTTGCTAGATCATCCAATGTTTCATTATCACCTTCTGCATCGTTTCCTCTTGCATCATCATCCTTAGAACTGCCATGCTCAGTATCACACTGGGCTGCAAATGTTAATGTATCATTGCCACTGCTATTCTCAAGCATATTTCCACCCTAAGATACAGTTCTTGCTGCACCATCACTCTTCTTGTTCATACTTGCTTGTGGTGTAGGTGCTGCTACATCATGGCCCTCACTCTTATCTTCTGCACCATCAACCTTCGCCTTCTCCATAGGTTTAGGTTGGCCACCACCACCCTCAATAGCACTATCAACCTCTGAAAAATATTCTTTACTTCTGACATACCTACATTCATAGCCTCTCCTCCTGCATCCTCTTTATCACCTTTGGGTTTGACCTAGCTGCCATCATGATTTCATGCCTCTCCAACATCCTTATCATGTTCACCACCTTGGACTTGGGTGTGAGCTAGGTCTATTGCATTCTTCTCCTCCTATTCACCACCTTGGACCTAGGTGGGATCCAGGTCCATTGGATTCTTCTCCTCTTGTTCACCACCTAGGTGAACAAGAGGAGAAGAATGCACTCTTCTCCACCTGTTCACCACCTTGGACTTGGGTACAATCCAAGTCCATTGCATTATTCTCCACTTGTTCATCACTTGGGTGCGATCCAGGTCCATTGCATTATTCTCCACTTGTTCATCACTTGGGTGCGATCCAGGTCCATTGCATTATTCTCCACTTGTTCATAACTTGGGTACAATCCAAGTCCATTGCATTATTCTCCACTTGTTCATCACTTGGGTGCAATCCAGGTCCATTGCATTATTCTCCACTTGTTCATCACTTGGGTGCGATCCAAGTCCATTGCATTCTTCTCCTCTTGTTCACCACCTTGGACTTGGGTGCAATCCATGTCCACTGCATTCTTCTCCTCTTTTTCACCACCTTGAACCTAGGTGCAATCTAGGTCCATTTCATTATTCCCCTCTTGTTTACCACATTCCTATTCACCACCTTGGACTTGGGTGTCATCCAAGTTTACCTCGCTAGCCATCCACAAGAATGCATTCTTCTCCACCTTTTCATCGCCTTGGACTTGGGTACAATCCAAGTCCATTGCATTATTCTCCACTTGTTCATCACCTAGGTGCAATCCAGGTCCATTGCATTCTTCTCCTCTTGTTCACCACCTTGGACTTGGGTGCGATCCATTTCCACTGCATTCTTCTCTTTTTCACCACCTTGGACCTGGTGGGTGCAATCCAGCTCATTTCATTCTTCTCCTCTTTTTCACCACCTTGGACCTGGGTGCAATCCAGGTCCATTTCATTCTTCCCCTCTTGTTTACCACCTTCCTATTCACCACCTTGGACTTGGGTGCCATTCAGGTTTACCTTGTTAGCCATCCACATGCTACTCTCTTGCAACACATTGAAAGTTGGTATATGCTAAATAAAATATTTTATGTTACATGCTTATTATAATTACAGATCACCACCTGTATTAACATTGAAATCCCTTCCATTCTCACCACTTGAAGGTGTCCCATGAGTAGACATGGGTCTCGGTTGACATTGTGGCTTCTAGACCGTGCTTTTTTTAGAGGTACAGGGGATTGCAGAATTACACCACAAGAAGGTTATGCATACAATGCACTGAAAAGTAAAAAATTCCATGCATATTGTATGCACGAGGCATATGACACAGAAAAACTAAACCCTCTTAGCAGAGGTTGAAACATGGGATTGACTTTCAAAGAATGTGTTGTAGGAGAGTAGTATTATGTGCATGGCAGCAAGGTAAACCTGGATGGCACCCAAGTCCCAAGTGGTGAACATGAAAAGAAGAATGCAATGGACCTAGATTGCACCCAAGTCCAAGGTGGTGAACAGGAGGAGAAGAATGTAGTGAACCTAGATCGCACCCAAGTCCAAGGTGGTGAACAAGAGAAGGATGTTGGAGAGGCAGGAAAGCAGGATGGCAACCAGGTCAAAGCCAAAGGTGATAAAGAGGATGTAGGAGGAGAGGCTACAAATGTAAGTATGTCAGCAATAAAGTAGTTTATAGAGGCAGTTCTAAGGGTGATGAATGTTCTAGAAGGTGACAATGAATCATTGGACAATCAAGTGAGGGTTGTTGCCAAAAGGCACAAGGCTAGTCAAGACATGTGTGGCACTGGTGTGTTTCTTTTTATTCCCCAAAGTATACAAACATCTGAACATGTACTAATATTTCCCTTACTTTATAGATTCTAAAAAAAGTATACAAACATCTGAACATGTACTAATATTTCCCTTACTTTATAGATTCTAAAAAAAATAAAGGGAGAGCGGTGCATACGTGTAGTAGTAGGAGTGTAGTTGGAGACAAAAGTAAGGTATATGTTGAATAAAATATTTTATGTTACATTCTTACTACAATCATAAATTACCTATATTATAATTGAAATCCTTTCCATTCTTGCCACTTTTTGGTAGGTGTTCCATGAGTAGGCATGGGATTCGGCTGATGTGGCCTCTGGCTGGGACCCTGCTGGAGAGACCCATAAGTTTAACAGAGAATTGATGTTTTACAAAGCCAAAGGTATAATCAAAGCCAAAGCCAAAATCACCTGACTCTTTCTCTCTCCCATTTTTGCTCCTTGTTTTTAAATCAAGATATTGATTGTATCTTGCAGTGTAAGAACTTGACACCATGCTTTTGCCTCAACAAGAATACCTTAAAGTCCTCAAAGTGCAACACACACATTTCTTGTTCTCTACAAAGGCTTGAAAAGCACAGAGGGTGGTATTGATGTATACATGGTAGGATGTACACTCCAATGACCTACAAAGAGAAGCCAAATGCCACATAGTTTCCCAGAATGACCCTCTAAAGTCTAATTCATATGGCTCTACTTGAGGAGGTGTAAGATCCAAGTACAACCTCTACCCCTTCTACATAAGTAAAGTGGACACAAATGTGCACCGACATTGAACTTTTTCCAATTCTCTATCCAACATGCCACATTGTTCCTGAAAAACATGTAGAGGGAGAACTTGTGGAAAGAAGAGGTTGAGTGGTAGTGGTACCAAAGGTAAAGGCTGTTATGCATTCTAATATTTTTTGATTACATGTCAAATAATGTGCATATTTATGTAGTGGTAGAATTTTTTCCAAGAAAGTCCATTAAAAAAAGTATCTTTCATTCATGAAATTTATAAATAGTTTTTTATTTGAAAAAGATTGATATTTCTTTAAGTTGTGTGGACTCCTATGCCATTTTAAGTTGTGTGGACTCCTATGCCATTTTAAGTTGTGTGGACTCCTATGCCATTTGAAGTCAAGTTTATTTTTATGTCACAAATAATACTAGTTTATAAATCTATGGAGGTCAAACGTGTTCTCAATCTTGAAAAAAATGCCAAAATTTGTTGGGGATTTTAGAGCAATGCCACCTACTAGGAGAACCAGCATGGAAACATCTCCTATATGTTTATGTGTTTTTACTTTTGTCAAGGGAACGGCCCCTTAGCCGTTTTATGTCTTGTAATCTCATTTGTGTGTATTTGTGTATGAACCACCTTTTGTGAGGAAGCTAGCTAGGGCATATCGAAGGAACTGAAGCTGGCCATGGCAATGCAGAGAGTAAGAGCCAAGAGAGTGAGAGATAATAATGCTCGAAGTATTACTGGGAGTAGGCTCTTGACCTTATCTTTTAACATAACCAGACCACACATATTGTTATGACATCGCAAGCTCATTGTCACCACACACACAAACTTATCTAATCCACCCATAGGAGATGGATTATACACAAATACACACAAACGAGATTGCAAGACATAAAACAGCTAAGGGGCCATTCCCTTGATAAAAGTAAACACACATAAACATATAGGAGATGTTTCCATGTTGGTTCTCCTATAGTAGGTTGACATTGCTCTAAAATCCCCAACAAACCCCCCCTCTTCAAAGCAAAGGGGAATAATGCTCGAAGAAGTCTCTAGTACTATAGCAACATGTGACCTCTAGGTTACTCCTGGACCTCAAATCAACAAAGAGAAAATGAGCTCCACCATATCTGCTAGCTCCAAGCACTCCTCCATGGCCAGGATAGCCCCCTCTTCTTTCATACCGTGCAAAGGCTTGTACTGATATGTGAGAGTAGGTAGTGTAGAAGTCGGTGTAGGGTACCATAAGGATTACCTGAATGGAAAACTCAATTTTTTAGAACTAAAATGTCCAATCGTAGTCTTTCTCATCAAGAGAAAGACCTAAAATCTCTCTTATACCTACCATCTCCATGTGTTCCTGTTTTTCTTCTTCTTCTTCATTTTCTACTACTGTTAAGGTTCGCATAATGCTTCTCTTGCTCTTGCTCCATCTTCTTGAAGCATTGATCTTCCTTGTGTCCAAGCCTCTCGCAGTATAATGAGATCGAATCTTACTACCCTTCTTTCCACTTACTCAGCATTGCCTTATCAAAGTCAATGCTAGTATTATCCTGTGTTGATTCTCATGTCCTCCTCAATGAGTACGGCAACCACATCTTCATAGGAAGCATCTTTTGATAGGCGGAGAATAGTCATGACTTGGGAGAATCTTGGTACTTTTTGCATGCTTTTGAGCAACATAGGAATTTTGTCATCATCCTCTACAATCACTCCAATGCTGGAGAGTTGTTGAGTGGTGGACCCAAGGGTACTCAAGTGATCCCCAAGTTCAGCATTTTCATGCATTTTTAAATAAAAAAATTTTTGTTTCAAGAAAACCTTTGAGTTAACAATCTTGTTCCCAAATAAACTTTCCATATTCTCCCATATCTCTTTTGCAGTTTTCTTGAGGTCAAGGTGGTGGTGAATGAGACTGTCACCCAAGCCAAGAATGATTAATGCGATCGCTCGATCATTGCAATCCTCCCAAACTTGAATCTTTTCAGCATCATTCTCTTCTCCTCCCTCATCAGCACAGCAACAGTTACATCTTAGTCTGCCATGTTGGAATGTTGGTAGTACTGTCAAATTTGACCAGTTTGTAGTTGCTCCTTTTGGGTGCCATGATATTGGATGTTGCGGGCAGGTCCGTGATGAAGGGGTAAGGAAAGTGTCAGGATTGATGTACGTGAAGAGGGTCGCAGAAAATGACTCTTAGCATGGTGTCAGAAATGTCCTGCAATAATGTTTACTCCCAATCGTTTTTTTCTTGCCTCCTAACTACTACCTATTGTAAAAGATGTTATACATCAAGATTACGAGCTTTGACTCATGATGATTTAGTTTTTGGTAAAGAACAATTGGCATTCATTGGCATGGTGAGAACTGTGGGGCCCATCCTCCCCTAACATGCTAGTCTAACTTCTATGAGCATAGATATGTCATGGCATTTCTATGGGTGAAAATCTATTGATGTCAAGTGACATGACACTTCCATGGCAGGTACGCTAAGGACTATTGAGGATTTCTACAAGTGGAGGAGAAGTGACTTGGCACTTCTACACTAAAGTGGGCAAATGTGAAGAAGTGCTGTGAGGATTTCTACATGAAAAGAAGTGACACATGGAACTTCTACATTAACGCAATAGGAACTTCTACAAAGTAACTTCTTTGGGCCTAGAAATTATCTGGTAATTATACATGCGTAAAAGTGTGACTTATATAGAGAGATGACCTGGCACTTCCATACTAACATGGCAAGTCCTACTATGGGGGTAAAGAAGTGTTGATGATTTCTATGAGTGGATTAGTGACATAGCACTTCTACACTAATCTAAGAGGAACTTCGAAAAAGCACTTCTACACTAAATGTGGGAGGAACTTCAAAATGTGAAGAAGTATTGAGAAGTGACATAGCAGTTCTACACTAAGTATTGAGAAGTGACCTGGCACTTCCACACTGACATGGCAACAAGTACTATTATGGGCAAAGAAGTGCTGAAGATTTCTACAAGTGGAGAAGTGGCATAGCACTTCTACACTAATGTGGGAGGAACTTCTAAAAGGCACTTCTACACTAAATGTGGGAGGAACTTCTAGATGTAAAGACATGTTAATGATTTCTTTAGCCAAATAAGTGACACATGGAAATTTTACACTAATGCAATATGAACTTTTATAGGCTCAAAAACATTGAGGACTTCTACAAGTGCATAACTATTAATGTTTTTGGGCATAGAAATGGTATGGCACTACTATAAGTGTAGAAATGTGACTTGTATAGATTTTTATAGATTTTGAGGTTTGGACCTTTTTGGTGATTTCTTCATTTTGGACACTATGGAACATTGATATTGGACCTTTTCTTCTCCTTCCTTTCTACTTTCCTCGACATTTATCTAACTCACTTGTCTAGTTTCTTTAACATTTTTCAACAACTTGATTGCTTCCTTTAACATTTATCTTGATCAATTTACTTTTCTTGATATTTCTCTTTTATTGGCAAGACTTACTCCATCAACCTACTTTGTATATAAGTCAGCTTGTCACATAATACATAACACACTATGCAATTGAGTCTTGCTCTTGCTTTGACATTTCTCCTGCTCAATCTACTTTCCTTGATATTTCTCTTTTATTGACAAGACTTGCTCCATTAACCTACTTTGTATATAAGTCAGTTTGTCTCATGGTACAACACACTTGCCAATTGAGTCTTTCTCTTGCTTCTCTACTCTATCATTGTTCTTGTGTAGCTACTGTAGGTGTGAGAGAGAGGAGTGTTTGTTTGGCTACCTAACGATAAGTTGGCATGACAATGGATCAAGAGGAATATGATTATATAGAGGTCTTTGAAAGAAGAGAAGGTTGCATCCATTGCAACACATTAGTAAATTCCCAACAACGTATCTTCATTGTTCTTATTTTCTCTCGTGAATGTATTTCTAAGAGAGATTGGAACATGCCATAACATTTTTGGCATAGGAGAGACCAAAATGGGCTATAACAATGGGAGGCGGCGATGCTTTGCCTGTAGGAATATAAATCATGTGTAGTATATCTAGTGACCTCCCCTATATGGAGTACACCTCATAACCTGTTGCATGAGAAAGTCCTTTGATGGCTCAGTGTGCTCGAAATAAATCCTTTAACAATCATCTTACAAAAAAATGCCTCACACTCACCTCTGGGTCTGTGATGTTCAATCCCACTCTTACTTGGTTAGGATAATGGTTTCCAAGAAACTCTAGCCCTAGTGTGTGATGTTCAATCCCACTCTTACTTGGTTAGGATAATGGTCTCCAAGAAACTCTAGCCCTAGTGTGTGACGTGTCATCTAATCTTGACCAAAGAAAATTTTGAAAGAGGTGGCATAGCTGGACAATGCATATTCTATGAAAAACCTAATAAGAAGTGATAAACCAAGTAGTGGTTAGCGTGAAGTACAAGGGTCTAGATGCCAAATCAAGCTTCCTCCTACTCTAATTCTCAATTTTATTTTTAATGCTCATAAACACACGCACAAACTGTTGTGATGGGGAGATGTCAATGCCAGCCTAGTAACCAAGGTATCTGCTAGTGCATCCTCTCTCAATCCAAGTAAACCACCCCACATCCAAGCCCCCGTACCTGCAAAGAATGACTAATCCAAAATCCCACTGACTTGTGCCAATTAACGGTGGCTCTTCTACCACCAAACAAAATAACTCCAAGGTTATCCAAAAGACACATAGACATGCATGTGAGGCCTCTGAGAACATCTAATAACTCCTCCAAGTCCACTAACTCTTCCTTTTTATGTAGAGGTAATCTAAGGCCCAAGACTCCTGATGAACTTCTTTGTGAGCTGGCGGCTAACTATGTGTGGGCTACATTTGTGAGTTGTAGCACTCAACTCATGATTAGCTAAGAGTTGCTACAATATAGCTAATATCAACTTTGTGTGATAAAGCATGACACCATGTGAGCAATTAAGGGTTTGGAGAAGATAAAGATCACTAGCTCATCTAGTTCCTATGTGAGAGAGGGTGTAATAGCTCCTCAAGTGTGTGATAGTTGGCCTAGAAGTTAGCCTAGAACTATGGCTAATATTACACAATCACTTATTAAAGAAAAAGCTAGAAGCTATAGACAACATTAGTGTGTAGTAAGCTCTCTATGAGCATAAAAGTATCCAAAATTTCTTTGTGTAGCGAACTAAAGTAATCACCATAAACATTGGGAATTCACTCCTAGCCATCCCGTTTATACTAACTTCAACATTTCCTAAACTAGCCTTCCCCGTTCCTTCTGGAGGAACAACGACCATTGAGCATTCGTGCAACATCATAAGCATCAACAAAACAACTTCTCAATTATCCCCATAACAAAGTCTTCTCCTCAATCACAAGGATGTGATCACTATTGAGAAGGGGGAATACTAACTGATTTTGGGGTTAATAAGAGTTGCCACTGTAATTCTACATCAAATTAGATATGGAGGGATGAGCTTCAATATACCATGTATCTATAATGCATCTATCCACATATCCAAAATCTATCCATGTAAGTTTTATAATTATATTCATTGTTTGTGTGTTTCCAGCATCATTTGGATTGTGGTTTGTGAAGCCACGAAGCCAAGACTATAGAGACATTGGGATGCTTCCCTTGATTTTTATCGCAATGAAATGAGATGTGGTTTAAACATCATTTTTCTTATGATGTGACATGTAATTTGAAGATCAATTTTCTTGTGATGTGACATAATTACTTCCCTTGATTTTATGTGATGAGATGACTTCCCTTTATTTTTCTTGTGATGAGATGACATGCGATTCGAAGTGCATTTTTCTTGTGATGATGACATGCAATTTGAAAAGCATTTATACATTCCACATGAATACATTCATTTTGTGTATGACCTTATGAGTGAAGATCTAGCATAAGGCCCTATTCCTTAGCACATTGCCACAAAGGTAAGCACTCAAATCTTGTTGGTGTGCAGAAGAAGATGACAATATCACAATATCATTGCATCAACTTGAGATAAGAAAACCTATTCACCACCATAAGCGTTGCCTAAGAAGAGTCTCATTGTGGAAAACTTGTGGAATTTTCACTCTAAGGTTACTACACTAGTTATTAATAGCTTAGATTGCTCAACTTGGCTTAAGAGAGTAACAATCATTGATTATTATTATTCACCCACCCTATTTGCCCAATGTGAGTTGGGATTAGATGTCCACCTTGCTACTCACTAGCATGTGTTAAATGAGATATTGGGTTCATGATTTGCCCAATGTGAGTTGGGATTAGATGTCCACCTTGCTACTCACTAGCACGTGTTAAATGAGATATTGGGTTCACGATTGCTAGGTATCTTTTGTCTTATTCCATTTAGGATTTCCAATCCTAGACTACTTGGCTACTACTAGCCTACTCATCGCTAAGTTAGTAAACTCATTAGCTAAGATCTACTTGTCGATTAGTATTCCTCAACTCCTCCCTAATAGAGTTAGTATTATTAAGCCATTCAAATAGCTACAAGACAAATGTATAGACCGAATGCTTCATTATATTAATTACTAAGTGTTTATACAAGTGTATCTCACAACTTTCATGAAGCTAATTATAACTTTCATGTATCTCACAACTTTCATGAAGCTAATTATAACTTTCATGTATCTCACAACTTTCATGAAGCTAATTATAACTTTCATGTATCTCACAACTTTCATGAAGTTAATTATAACTTTCGTGTATCTCACAACTTTCATGAATTATATCTCACAACTTGCTAAGAATGTATACAAGTGTATCTCACAACTTGCTAAGAATTCATACAAGTGTATCTCACAACTTTCGTGAAGCTAATTTGATAACCTATCTTTATGATATAACTGAAAAGATAGTATAGTGTCCGACCACACCCTTATATAGTATTTACAATGACTTATGTCCATTGGTTTCTATACTAGGATCTTGGAACCTCTTCAAAACTCATTGGATTTATCAAGAATCTTGGGACTCATCGACTCACCTATTGCTTGGTAATTTCTTCACCAACTCTGTATTTCTTATTAGAGACTAAGATCCATGGTCCTTCCACTCCTCTCACAGATCATGATGGTAAAAATTTAATTTGAGCTTCGACCATTCTTATTAAGTCTCAATGTAACCATTCGGACTTGGTAAATTTCTTCTTGCCCAAAGCCTCCACGATCTCCCTTGGCCCCCAGTCTTTTCGTGGCCTTTTTATTTCCTTGGGGCCTTCTTCTTTCTGCCCTTGGGGCAACTCTATAAGCATTAAGCTCCTACTGCATTTTCATTTTTCTTATTTTAAAAAACTGGCTCAGATGGTTCTTGAGTGTAGTTATGTTAATTTGTTGTGATTTTGGAGAGAGAGAGAGAGAGAGAGAGAGAGAGAGAGAGAGAGAGAGAGAGATGCAATCTTTTTGTAAATCACAACTAGCTTGATGGTTGGCGGGCTAGCTAGCTTACTATTTTAAACACATTAGGAGGTAGCCTAGTGGTTAGTGGATTAACAGTAAACTAGCTTGATGCCTTACTATGTCAAACCATCTTGTTGGTTTGGATATAACCACCAGAGACAAGCTCATAATTGAAATAATGTCTAAAAAACCAGCTAGCTATATGCCCAAAGAGAATAAGCTAGCTACGTAGTTTGCTAGTTGAGAAAAAATAGCTATGATTAAAACATTGTCTAAAAAATCAACTAGCTAAAAGAATCAATGAGCTAGCTAGTTTTGCAGGGCCAAGAAGAAATAGTTTACCGATGTTGAAAACATCTAAAAAACCAGCTACTAAGAGAACCAGTTAGCTAGTTGGAAAACCACTACACTAGATCCAAATTATCTTATAAATGTAATTTTATTCATAAATTTAAGTGATCTCTACCTAACATTTGTGGGTAAGAACCCTAACATAAAGATTGGGAGGAAGAGCTTCAAAAATTACAAGCCTTGGTACGTCTGAAAAACTCATGAACATGTGCTACTAAAAAACAAACATAGACTTTGACCTAACCCAATAAGCTCTTAACATATGATCTAGATGGACAATCACTACATGCCCATGTGTCCTTAGTCAATTCCTTATTTGTTAACCATTGAGATCTTCATTGTGTGTCATAAACCTAAGTGCCTTGTGGAAGCTAGTTATTTTTTCAAAGGGAGATAATGTGAGTGGCATTGAATTGAACGTATTCATGGGACATGCAAAGACTATGGGTGTATATTAGTCATGGGGTTATATGCTTCTAATCAAGCATAACGTTTGAGGTAAGTCATATAGATACAATGCATGTATCTTAAGAAATAATATAGTAATCATGTATCTAAATCATATTTATAATGCTTAATGTTTAACTCCACTTAGTTCTTGAATATTGTAAACTAGTTTTATGAATTATGTACTTGTACTCAAGAAATGCTCAATTTGCATCAAAGAACATGTGAGTAAAAATAGTTTTTAGAAGTTTATCAAACAAGTTTATAAAATAACATGAAGTTCGTAATTTAAAAAAAGATGAATTTCTATGTATCTTCTCATATGAGTCATACCAAGTCTTTGTGGTTGAAGAGGAATGCAAAAGAGTAGAATGCATGTGTCATGTTAATTATATGAATGATATGTTTATAATTCATAATGTTCATCATACTACTTGCTTCAAACCCATACCCTATAAACATCCTTCTTGTTTTGAATATCTCTCATGTTATCATGCCAAAATAGTTTCATTCTAGCAATGGCTTCATTACTTAGGACTTCTCGTTGTATGGCATTGTGTTGATGCAGAAGAGAGGCTTCTTAGTTATTATAGCAAAATAGCTTTACTCTAGTAATGACTTCATTACTTAGGACTTCTCCTTCTATGGCATTGTGTTGATGCCGAGAGGCTTCTTGGTTTGTGATCCATCACTTCCATTCTATGGCCACTATTGGAGGCATTTTGATGTAGGGGGGATATTTGGATGTAACTCACAAAATCCAAGAGGGGGGGGGGGTGCTCTTGGGAATTTCAAAATGGACAAGGGGTTATCCCACATTTTTATCATGTTCAACTCAAGAGTGGTATCTCACTTTTAAAATTTGCTTAAGGTCTCGAAAGGGGGTAATTTAAATTTGAATAACCCCCACTACGTACCCGTTATTAATGCTTACAACTCCACCTCTTTTCTTATGACTTACAGCCACTAACACCATGCCATAGGGAGAGCACTCAATAATTGTTAGGGGGATCAAGGACAGCCCACTAATTTGCTTATGCCTACTAAATTAGAGATTTCTCTATGTCTCCTAAGGAATTAAGCATGGCTAATCACCTTGTTGAATTGGTTGCAAATTTACAAGATTTGGGAGGCTAATGGAACTTTAAGTATGGATTAATTTACCAAGGTTCTTGCACCAATGGCTTAGTAATTCGATTGCTTAGCAATCTATCCTAATTAAGAACACAAATCTTTTGCCTAATTCACATGCCCTAAAGTGGCTTGTTTAAGCAGTTTCATGAGGCTTAAATCCACTTAATTCTTCAAATGTTTATGGTTTTGCAAAAATGAAGGATTCTAAATAACGGCTAAAATTGGGTTCTAAGCACCTAAAAACACTTAAAAATCAATCCCATGATTAGATTAAGTTCAATTTTTAGGTTTTTATGTCTCTTGAGCTCCCTAATTACCACTTAATCCCCAAAAAAGTAGATAAATGCTACTAAAATGTGAATTTCTTTTACTTTTTGATGTTCTGATGCCTTCTAAATGCTTTTAACTAATTTCTAAATGATTTGCAAACAAAAACAAGAATCTACAAGCACTTTTTGGATCAAACAAGCATACAAACCAAGCCTTTTCCCATCTTTTTTCTCACATGAAAACATGAAAGTTCACACACACACACACACACGCACACACACACAAAAAGGTCTCTTCACCCTCAGGCTATGAAGACTCCAAGTAAATGAAATGAAAGAGAAAAGTAAAGGAAGCTTACTGACCATCCCCAACAATGACATATTAAGGCAAAAAGTCTCCTCTAATCCCTTAATGTCATGGACCCTCATTCTCAATAAGTTAGATCTTGAGCCGAGCTTAAGGACTTGCTTACTTCTTCCCACATCTGTTATCACCTCGGTGTGTGGCTCAATCTACTTGGGTAGTCACCTCTCTCTCACACACACTCTCTCTCACAAGCACAAGCACAAGCACAAGCACACTAGCATGGATTAAGAAATGATTAGCAAGAGGGTTAACAAGAGCAAGACTCAAATTGTTAAATGGGAGGGTCCTTTGCATTATGAGGGAAATTAATGTGTATACAAGGTCGTAGGTGTTCATACTCACTTAAAGTGTGTCCATTATGGCACAATATAGTTTTGGCTCACTCATGGCCTCATATAATTATAATGATGGTTCTCATAGTACATTCGTAAAACATTCATAGAGCACCTTCACTAGGAATTTGTACAAGCTTGTTACTACTCTTGAAGCAAGAATTGCGAAAGCAGCACCTTGAACATCATGGGCGCTTGTCCATGTTGTGGAATCTCCTTGTTGCTCTTGGTGTCAGTGTGTTTGCCCTTTTTTGGTTGGTGTCGGCAAGATGACCCCTTTCCCACCAATAAAGCTTAATATACTCGTTGAACCAACAAAAGAATACGATTTGGTTAAGAACTTGGAGAACTTCCATTTAAATATCAATTTTTAGCAACTCTTAGTCTTGTCTCTACCTTGGAAAATAAGTTTAGAGCAAAGATGTTTTACGCCTATCCAAATGTAATCTTGGACCTCTACCTTGCAAAATAAAGTTCAAAGCAAAGATGTTTTAAGCCTATCCAAATGTACTTGTATTTTGATGCTTTGGTGACATGCGGGCCATTGCCTCCTCTTAGCCGGCCGCCCAAGATAAAAGCAGCGAGTGAGAGAGTGTGTGGCAGCATACATGAGAGGTGGTCTCCCCTTGATTACAGAATTTTTTGAGAGCCCCTCCCCCCACCTCCCCACTCTCAAGCGAGGGGGTGAGTGACGCCTTGCCTTGTGGCAAGTGTCCTGGAGTGGATGGACTCCCAGTTTCCCTGTTCCTTCGTCACGGGGACCTCATGGAGGACAGCTTTTAGACCACCTTCAAAGAGATAGTCTCATGCTTGAGGGGCTTTTGGAGGGGCTCATTCACTTGATTCCCAAGGAGGGTGGTGACCATTTGGAGGTATGACAGTGGTGTCCCATCACCCTCCCTGGCAGCACCTACAAAGTCCTTGCCAAAGCCATCAGCTGCTGCCTGCAGCCTCACCTTCCAGATCTGTTTCATGGCACATAGATATACGAGCATTTTGGATAACATCTTAACTTTCTGGAGGTGACCCCCATGTCCCGCTTTCCCCACGAGGCTCTGGCAGTGCTGCTCCTTGACTTTGAGAAATCCTACGACAAAGTGGATTGGGATTTCCTCAAGGGAACCATGTTTTGGATGGGATTCCCGGCCAGATGATCCAGGGACTCTCAGCACTTTATTCGGCTGCCCGCGCTCAGGTCCTCATTCAGGGGGCAAACGGAACAGGTTCCTGGTTTCCAAATCAGTCCGTCAGGGGTGCCCACTCGCCCCTTTCTCTTTCTGTTTGTTGCTGGGGCGATGAGCAGTTTCTTGGATGCCCAAGGGACTGGGCTGCAAGGTCTTCATCTCCCCAACTGCTCATAGGAGGAGATTCTACACTCGGAGATTGCAGCTGATACCGCCGCCTACCTATGCGAACATGAGGGAAATCTTCAGTGATTTGCACAGGCCATCTAGGTCTCAGGTCAATTGGCACAAGTCATGTGGTTTTTGGGTTGGATCCTCCTCACCCGCCCTGGCTTTGAGACCATTTGAGTCTTCTAGACTCGGAGTCTGCAGATGATACCACAGCCTACCTATCCGGAGAGGAGGGAAATCTTTAGTGACTTGCACAGGTCATCAAGGTCTTCTGCTTGGCATTAGGAGCTTTGATCAACTGGCACAAGTCATGTGGTTTTTGGATTTGATCCTCACACACCCCATGGATTTGAGACCAGTTGAGTCTTTTTAGTGGATTCCCCATGGCACCTTGGTCATATACCTTGGATGTGAGGCGGGGATTGATATCTCGCCACCACAGCAATAGCTTGCCCCTCTTCTTATGAGCATTTAGAAGAAGCTCCTCTACTGGAGCACCACCCGGCTCTCCCTCGTTGGTCATTGTGGTGGCCAACCAAGTGCTCTTGGCCACCATGTGGTACATTACCTCTTGCTCGGCGAGGCTCATGGCCATCTTGTGAATGCCAAGATGGCATGGAGGGTTATTATTCAGCCCCATCATTGTGATGGGTTGGGCATCATCAATCCAGTTGTTCAAAGCAAAGCCTTATTGGGCAAGCTGGTTGTTCGAGGCCTTCAGCCAGGGGAAAGCCCTGGAAGGTCTTCCTTCTCGCTTGGATTTTGGCCCATATGTCGTCTTTGAGTGGACGGTGGATCCCTAGTGTAAGGTGGATCTTTACAGAAGCCTGAGCCTGTGGCCTCAACTCCTCCTTCAAGGAACACTTCACTGCCATTTTGATTAGAGCTTGGGGCCAAGCCAATCCTTACCCAGTTATCCCCGATCCTTGATGAGGAGAGACTCCGCCAACCCCTAATTTGGAACTCCCTCTTCAAGATGCCCAGTTGCCACCCCTTGGGCACTCGCTCTCACATTGTGTGGGGGCCCCTCGGTATTGGTCCCGCTTAGTTGCTAGTTGCATGGAGAGTGGGTTAGCTTCAGGAGGCTCCCCATAGAGACATAGGACCGTCGACGACCGTAGCCTTACAGGCATCCGGGGCCGCGATCAGATTACCCTCGACATCGACTCCCCCCCCGTGGAGTGGTTTGGCACTTTCACTCGCCATGATATCCCTCTAGTAGTCCTTGGTTCTGATGGGGGGCCTGTGCTCATTTTCTCAGTTGGTCCCCATGCTGACTGTCCCTCTCCCCCTCAGTGGACTACAGTGATGGATCTCTTCAGTGGGTGAGGCTTCTTGCCTTTCATGCTCTTTAGTGGCACATCGACGCTCCTTCGTCCAAGGTGGCCCGAGACAATTCCTAGCACCTATGGCTCTGAGAGAGTCGACCTGTGATGTTGCGCACTCCCTATATGCTCATAGTAGGAGCTTCTACACTCGGAGATTGCAAATGACACCGCCGCCTACCTATCCGGGGAGGAGAGAAATCTTCGGTGATTTGCACAGGCTATCCTAGGTCTCAGATCAACTCACACAAGTCATGTTGTGTTTGGGTTGGATCCTCACCCACCCCGGCTTTGAGACCATTTGAGTCTTCTAGACTCGGAGTCTACAGATGATACCGCCACCTACCTATTTGGAGAGGAGGGAAATCTTGAGTGATTTGCACAGGCCATTGAGGTCTTCTCCTTGGCATCAAGAGCTCATATCAACTGGCACAAGTCATGTGGTTTTTGGAGTGGATCCTCACCCACCCCGGATTTGAGACCAGTTGAGCCTTTTCAGTAGATTCCCCATGGCACCCTAGGCAGATACCTTGGAAAGTTGGATGTGAGGTGGGGATTGATATCTCGCAACAGAAATAGCTTGCCCCTCTTCTTCTGAGCATTCAGAAGAAGCTCCTCTACTGGAGAACAACCCGACACTCCCTAGTCATTGTGGTGGCCAACCAGGTGCTCTTGCTAGCATGTGGTACATTACCTCTTGCTCGGCGTTCTCTTGGGCATACCTTGGATAGGTGCAGAGTCTAATGGCCATCCTGTGAGGGCCAAGATGGCCTGGAGGGTTATTATTCAGCCCCATCATTGTGGTGGGTTGGGGATTATCAATCGAGTTGTTCAGAGCAAAGCCTTCTTGGGCAAGGTGGTCGTTCGAGGCCTTCATCTAGGGGAGAGCCTTGGAAGGCCTTCCTCCTCGCTTGGATTCGGCCCATACGTTCTCTCTCAGTGGACCTTGGACCCCTAGTGTGCGGTGGATCTTCATAGAGGCCTAAGCTAGAGGCTTGAGCCCATGGCCTCAACTCCTCCTTCGAGGAACGCTTCGCTACCATTTTGATCAGAGCTTGGGGCCAAGCCGTCCCCATGGCCAGCTATCTATCTCCCCTTGAGAAGACTACAGTGGTGGATCCGACAAGACTAACATTAAACAATTGAGGCCCATCACTCTCCTTGGATCTGCATATAAGATCCTAGCTAAAGCCTTGAGTATAAGGTTGCAGCCGATTCTCCAAAGGACTATCCATGATACACAGAATGGGTTCCTCCAAGGAAGGAGTATATTTGATAACATCTTTTCTTTCTGGGAAGCTGTCAAGTGGGCAAAGTCTAGTCAGCAGCCTCTTGCCATTCTTTTGCTTGATTTTGAAAAAGCTTATGACAAAGTGGATTGGGATTTTTTGGAGGGCACTAAGGCACATATGGGGTTTTCCCAAAACTAGATCAGAGGGGTGTCCTGCCTATACAGGGAGGCTCATAGCACTGTTTTAGCTTGTGGGGGGCGCGGTGAGCGTTTTCAGATTTCCCGTTCGGTGAGGCAAGGCTGTCCCCTCGCCCCTTTACTGTACCTCATTGTAGCTGAGGCTATGAGCAGGTTTCTTCAGGCTGCCCCTAGTGTTGTGGGTCTCAAGCTGCCTTTATGCACGGAGGAAGAGTTTTTGGACTCTGAGTTAGCAGATGATATGGCATTGTTCCTTGAGGCTTCACATGCTTGTTTATGTGCTTTCCGGACAGCCTTGGAGGCCTTTTGTTTGGCAGCAGAAGCTACTATCAATTGGCATAAATCAATTGGTTTTTGGATCAGTGATTCTCCTCTTGTAGATTGGGACACAGATGTTGGTTTTACTTGGATTGAGAGAGGATGCTCTGACATCCCCCCTGCACAACAGTTTGCTCTAGTGCTCTTAAGCATTAAAAGCAAACTTCATCATTGGAGTAGGAGGAAGCTCGACTTGGCCTCTAGAGCTTTGGTGGTTAACCAAGTTTTGCTAGCCATGACTTGGTTTATTGCTTCGTGCTGGATTTTTCATAAGGGCTGCATTCGCCAGCTTCGTCGCCTCATTCAAAACTTTCTTTGGTCAGGGCTTGATGGAAATGCACACACCAGGGCCAGAGTTTCTTGGGAAACCATTATCAGGCCTAAGCAGGAAGGGGGATCGAATATCATTGACCCCGAGGTGTAGTGTAAGGCTTTGCTTCTGTAAGCTTGTTGTTAGGGGCTTTCTTCCAGGCACTAAGCCATGGAAGGACTTTCTCATGCAGCAGATCACGAAGTGTGTCCCTGTTCGCGGAGGTGACTAGAAATTCACCTCACGCTTTATTTTTTTAGATGCAGTTCACCGCTCCCCTTCATGCCCTCTGGTTAGGTCCCTCCTACGGGCTTGGGACTGCCTGAGGAGTTTTTTGGTACACATCCCCCTGCGTTCAGTGGAGGAAGCTAAGAGGCAACCCATTTTGTGGAATGATTTGATCTTAGATGTGCAAGGTAGGCCTCTGGGGGCAGCTATGCATATTCTCTGGGCTGGCTGGGAGACCCTATGCCCCACAGTGCTGGCTTGGAAGAGGTTTCAGAGCCTTACCGAGGTGCAGAGATTGGATTTCACGCAGCATTTGAGAGGCTCTAGCCGGAGGATTGCACAGATTGATGCATCCATTCCCAACCACTGGATTACTGGATCTTTTTTGGAAGGTCGTCATCATTCTTGGTTTGGGGTTTTCTCTAGGACAGGTGTTCCTCTTCAGGTTATGGGTATCTCCTTGCCTAGGGAGGATGATGTACCGGTCTTTTTTTCTGTACAGGATGGATGGCAGCTGGAGAGATGTGATGTGCAGGACCTTATTGAGGGCCCCCAGATTCGTCCAGTCAGAGTTGTTGGCAGGTTAGGGAAGCACGTCTTTGTTGACCCCCCCCCCTCCCCCCACCCCCGCCAGGGATGATCACAGAGAGGGTTAGCCTTTGGTTGTAGCCTTTGGTTGTTTGGGGGCTACCCTATCAGACATTTGCTTTGGGACCCCGGTGAGTGGAAGTGGAAGGATGCTTGTAACCCTTTGAAAAGCATGCCTTTTTTCGGTTGTACGGTACGGAATGCCAGACATCTTATCTTGGGACACATTCAGAGTGTCCTTACTCTTAGACCCCATTGGGAGTCTTATGGCATTTCGATTGACATTCAGAGGGTATTTTGGCGGAGATTGTGGCATTCTTATAGGAAGCCACAGATTTCCTCCTTTATCTGGGTTTTCCTTCATGGTGGTCTGGCCACCAATCAGTGGAGGTCTGTTTTACTGGTGCTTGCCCAGCATGCCCTAGATGTGCAGGAGTTTCGGAGTCAATTTACCATTGTTTATGGGAATGCAGGGAAGCACAGAGGGTTTGGTTTGCGATTGCACCCCTCTTTGGTAGGATTAAGAGGGACGCTATCATTTCTTTTGGTTCTATCATTTGGTTGACACACTCTGGGCCTGAGCTGAGGTTCGAGGGACTGACAGGAGCTTGGCCATTATGGTTAGGCAAGGAGTTGCTCGGCAGTGTTGTCTTCAGGATTTGCCACTTTCACACTTTGTCCCTCCAGCACAGAGGTTAGACAGTTCTTGGGAGATTATTGCTAGCATCTCAGGCTGGAATATCTGGAAGGCTAGATGCACTGAGGCCATTGAGGGTACTCCCGTTCTTGTTAATGAATCTCCCCAGTATGCGCTGGTCTGCTGCCTCAAAGATCTGGTGTAGGGAATGTGGCTCTCTGAATAAAATGGGATATCTCTCTCTGATGGCTGTATATGCTTTGCATAATGCTCCTCACTCTCCACCTCCTCTCTGCACAATCTGCATACCCTCTCCTCTCAGGGGATCCGTGCTGCTCTGCCAGTCTCGATCTCCAATCGATGTGATGAGACTCTAAGCTGACCAATAGCTACTCGGGAGCCGTGTGGTAAAAGCCCTCCATGTATCTAGGCCTCTCTATAAATCCATCATCAGTGCTACTCATGAAGTGATCTCTGTAGTATAGCATCTTCGGTGGAAGAGGCTGTGTAGGCAATATCCATGTCTCTCGTGTATAGAGCTGCCATAGGTCCTGTCTCAATACTTTGTTCCTCTCACTATGAGAGAGACGGATTTGTGGTGCATCCCTGTCATACTGGAATGGTGGTAGATGATCCATGTCTAGGCCATGCTGTGAGAAAAAATGTGTGACTTGTGCATACCATGATCCTCTGTCTCCTGCCTCAGCCAGCTGTCTAGATGCCTCAAAAGCTCTGTATGACAATCTGTCTTGTGGCATCTCTCTGAATCTATCTAGCAGGCATATAGTTTGGAATATGGCCTCTACCATCATAGGAGGCGCAGCAAACTCTGCTCGGATAATGTCATGAGGTACTGACGGTTTGCTGCGTATCATGCGTGCCATCATGAGGGCCTATGGTCTCTCTATCTGTGTCCACCAATGGGTAGCAAGGCCTGGCGCCCATACCGCTGCTCCATACATTAGTGCCGGTGTGACTAATGTGTCAAATAGCCACCCCTTTGTCTCGGGCGCCTGAAAATGCGCCTGGTGGCACTGTCTCTCTAGCATAGCCAATGCTGCCCGTGTCAATCTAGCTTTGGCTGCTGAACTCATGGTTAAGCGCGTGGCTACTGCAGAGAAGGTAACCCCTAGGTACACGTATGATGTCACCACCTCCACCTGGCGTCCTGGGAGAGTGAATGTCAGCTGACTCCTGCCCTGTCTTGATGTATGAAAGACCATAAGCTTGGTTTTCCCAAGGTTCACAGTAAGACCCCTCTGTGTGCAGAAATCATCATCAGCATAAAGCATAATATGCACTAAGGTACCTGCTAGATCAACTCCATCTCCGCCTCTCCGTGTAATGAAGTCAGCCACCTCATCAATGTATAACCCAAATAGCGTGGGGAAAAGTGGGCATCCTTGCTTCACACCAATGGTGCTAGCAATAGTCTCGGACATACCTCCTGGGCATCTGACTCGCCCAAAAACCTGCTCATTTTATGCATAGATCCCCCATGTCATATCTGCTGGTATGCCAAGAGACTGCACGCGCTGAAAGAGCCTCTCTCGTGGTACTGTGTCAAATGCCTTGCGGAAATCCACAAAGCAGCAATAGAGCTTTCTCTTCCTCACTCTGGCCTGATCAATCATACATCTCAAAGTGAATACACGGTTAGTGGAAGAGAAAGCTCTCCTGAAGCCTGCCTGCCCTGATGAGCGTAAACCTGCTCGCTCGGCATATAAGCTAAGCTCTTGCTCCAACACTGCACCATAGAGTTTGGCCAACATGTGGCCAACCATAACCGTCCTGTAGTTGCTCGGATCGAGCATATCCCCTGTTTTGTGGATCGGCACAATGGTGTGCATCGTCCACTCCGCAGGCAAACCCTCTGCTAGTGCCTTATTAAACAGGTGTGCAAGAAAAGGAGCCAAAGAATCTACTGCATATATGAGATGCTCACCCTGTAGGCCCATATGGTCGGTGGCCCGTCCATGCTGTAGGCGGTGGATAGCTTCCTTTACCATCGAGTGGGTAAAGAAGCTAGCTGTGGTAGGTCGAGGCTCCTGTGGTGGCTGAGGTATAGGTGGCTGCTATGGGGCGTGGTATATGCCCTCTGCATATGTGTGCCATGTCTGTGGGTCTGCAATGGGTGTCGGTGTCTGGGGCTCTCTGAAATGCCGCCATGAGATAGGGCTGTCTCTACTCATGAAGAAATGGAAGATCTCTAGCTCCTGTATCTCTGCGAAGGCCCGCCTTTTGCGACGAGTAAGTCTCCTCATCTCTCTCCTCGACTCCTGCTCTGTGATGGCTCCCAAGGCTCTCTGTATGCGGAGCCGTGAGTATAGGGCTCTGCACTCGTCATCATACCATCTGTTATGGGGCATAGTCCCAGATCTCGTAGGCTCTCCTGAGTGGACACGATGTGGGAAGCTCTGTAATGCAGCCTGTGTAGGAGTGATGCCAGCCGGGCTATAATGGTATCCATAGGTGCCAGGGGATCC
Organism: Cibotium barometz; assembly: GCF_041138505.1. Taxonomy (NCBI): domain Eukaryota; kingdom Viridiplantae; phylum Streptophyta; class Polypodiopsida; order Cyatheales; family Cibotiaceae; genus Cibotium; species Cibotium barometz. Next base: position 15,361,551 of record NC_141066.1, on the reverse strand, counting down.
ATGAGTAGGAGCCCATCCTCTACTCTGCCAATGTATATGTCTGCCATGTCATGTGTGACGTAGATGGTAGTGTGTGGCGTCGGTATGTGGGGGGCTGGTGATACTGGTGATCCGGCTAGTGAAAATGCCAAGTATGTATGATCTGCCCCAATAGGAGGAGGTGGGATGGAGAATGAGGTGACAAGCTGTGATGCCTCCAAAGACCCCATAATGTAGTCTACCACCGTGCCTCCGGTCCGTGCATGACCCCCATGTGGGAAGCATGTCAGCCCTCCTGATCCCGGAGAGAGTGGGACATTGGTATCTTTTTCACATCCGCTCATTCGGGACCCTATTGGCAGCACAGGGCTCGTGATTGGTTGAGATCTCCACCTTGCTTGGTGTGAAATCTCCATTTTGTAAAATTTTTCATACTCAATAGAAGTCTCCTTTCTGAAAAAAAAAACGCATGCGTAGCCGGAAGGAGGCCTTCCTGTACACATGGTGCATGGGTCCCTTCCTCACTAATCCGGCCGGTGAGATGACTTGGTATTACAGGCCACTGTTATGGCCCCCCCTTTCTCCCTTGTATGAGGTAGATATTCCTCTGAGAGCAGCCAGCCATGGAGGGAACCACCCCTCCCTACTTTGTTTTCATGCCTCTTATGAGGGTTTTGAGCATGTACATTTAGCCTTCCGGCTTCTTTTTTTTTAAATTAATAGAAGGATCTCTTTTCCGGAAAAAAGAAAGAAAGAAATCACTATGCATTTCCCAGTGGGCTCTAGCCCGAGTGGTATAACAATTGGGCTTGCTATAAGGCTGGTCTGCCTGGCACCTTTAGAAAAATAAATAGATCAGTCAATCAACTAATTAATGCGCATATTTTTGTTGCTTGTACAATACTTGCCTTGCAACTTTTAAGGGTCGTTGATATTCTTGCTCAAGTTTGCATTTTAATATATAGGTACGATTTTCTCAACATGTAAAAGAGTAACATAGTGTAGGTGCTTTTCTTTCAGGTTGAAGGTGCCACAAGAGAGGGAAACAGAGGCCTTTCCATTTGGGATACTTTTGTCAACACACCTGGTTAGTTGAAATGGATGATTATCCTGCTCATGAGTAGGGTTTAAAATAGGGTTTATAAGGAAGTCTTGCCATCATCGCCATCATTATCATCATCATTGTTTTACCCCCCCCCCCGCCAATCACCATCACCATCACCATCATCACCACCACCACCACGACAACGACCACAACCATCATCATCATCATCATCACCACCACCACCATCATAATCATCATCACCACCATCATCATAATCATCATCGCCACCACTATCCATCTTTAAGACTTAACGGTTTTCTCAATCTACTTAATAGGAACTAAAAGTGCCACTTTGTGTGTAGCTAGCTTGCTTGTGTTGTACCTCACTGAACACTCTTTTCTCTTACTTTCTTAATGCCCAGTTTTCAGTATTTTTTAAATTTATCAAAGTCTTTGGTGCACAGGCAAGATCGAAGATGGAAGTACTGCCAATGTTGCATGTGATCAATACAATCGCTTTAGGGTTTGTTTTTGCTTCTCATATCTTCATGGTTCCCCCCCCCCCCCCCCCAAAAAAAAAAAAAAAAACACGTGTACACAGGCGCATGCAGAGCTATACAGATATATAAGTTCTCAATAATATAAGGTAAAGCTTGGTTTTCAGAGTGTCGGTGAGTAGTGCAGTTGTCACCCTAAAATGGCTTGCAGTCACAATGTTGGCAGCCTGGTATGCTAAGGGGATAGCATTGTTGCTATTTTGACAGGATGATGTAGATTTAATGGATGATTTAGGATTTAAAGCATATCGGTTTTCCATCTCATGGCCTCGCATATTCCCTGGTACAATCCGAAGCATAAGTTCTTGTATTAGTACTTCTTTACTCGTAACTGAGCTCTCTGATTTTGATTTGAAATGGAACCCTTACTTTTAAACCATGCACTTCAATGCAGATGGATTTGGCAATATGATAAATCATGAGGGTATTCAGTATTATAATAATCTCATTGACTACCTTTTGGAAAAAGGTATTGTGTCACCTAATGTCAGTATTGCAAAGCATCTAATCTTTTCAAGAAACAAGGACGTTTCAAAATATTAGTAATGCTTAGGTGGTTACATTATATTGAGTGAATAATAGTAATCTTCAAGTGCTGCACTGGACATATATGTCAATTCCCTGGGGTGTGTGCATGTATGTTTGTGTGCATGTGTGCATATATAAAACTTGCCTTTCTACCCTTGAATACTGAAACAATTGCTATATAAATTGTTTGGATTATTAGGCATGACACCCTTTGTAACTTTATATCATTGGGATCTACCTCAAGTACTGGAGGACAAATTAGGAGGTTGGCTAAGTCCGGAGATATCGTAAGTACACCCTATTTTTGGCTCTTTATTTTTTTGGTACATCAAGAAAACTTCTCTATTTTTTTTAAATGTTGGGAGGTTTTAAAAAACAAATTCTCTTTATGATGCAGGAAGTATTTTGCAATTTATGCAGAAGCATGTTTCAAGGCATTTGGAGACCGTGTGAAACACTGGATCACAATCAATGAGCCTCTTCGGTTTGCAATCTTAGGTTATTCTATCGGCGTCCATGCACCTGGTAGATCCTCGGACAGATATAACTGCCCTTGTGGGGACTCCTCTGTGGAGACTTACATTGTTGGACATCATGCACTGCTGGCTCATGCTGCCACCGCAAAAATCTACAACGAAAATTTCAAGGTACTCCCATGCTGTACGAAGTTTGAAAACGAATAATTTATAACAGATAAAGACTGGGAGTGGAAAGTTTATATGTCGTCAATGGGATCAATACATTGTGGTCTCCAAACCTGCCAAGCCGTTAGGTTCCCTATATTACATGTTCTTGCCTGGTCAGTTTCTCCCTATGGATTGGAGACTTGCATCTACCCATCACCTCAGAGGGAGTCTTAGACGGATCGATCAAATTGATGCAGCTGTACCTCATGAGTGGATTACCGGCACATTTCACGATCAACATAATCCTAGGTGGATGGAAGTTTTTTCTCCAGGATAGGAGTGCCATTAACTTGTGTTAGCCTTGCTGGATCACAATGAAGAGGGAGATATTATATCCATCCAGGATGGAGATTGTTGAAATGTGAGATGCAGGCGATTATTCCTAGCACTTCCCTTAATCCAGTGAGAGTAGTTAGTCAGACAAGAAAGCATTGGCATGTTGACCCTCCGCCTGATATTGTGACCCATGGGTCTTGGTGCTTATGGTTGTATGGTGGATGTCCTGTCAGATATCTTCATTGGGATCTTGGTGAGTGGGAGCGGATGGATGCAGCCAATCCTATGAAGAGTCAGCCTTTTTTCAGCTATAGTGTCCGTAATGCTAGCTAGGCTCCTACTTGGACAGATTCAGAGGACGACTACACTCAAGCCGTGCTGGGAGAGCTATGATATCACCATTGTTTCAAAAGAGATTTGATCAATGGAGGGCTATATTTGGAGTAGACCCCGCATGCCTCTGGTAGCTTCTAAGACAGTGCATATGGGGGTGTAGAGCTTCTCAGATTTGGGGCTCAGCTCAGCGCAAATTGAAGAGAGATACCATTTATTTTACTTGCGATGCTATTGCTTGGCTCACTTAGATTGGTCCACAAATATTTTATGAAAGAAGGGATCTGGACACCGCCATTGCATGCTATAGGATATTCCTCATCCACAGTATAGAACACCTCTGCAGAGGATTGATACTACTTGAGAGCGCATTGCCAGTATCATAGCTTGATAGATTTGGAGGGCTAGATGCGCAGAGGCTATTGAGGGCACTCGGATATACGACACTCAATGCATTTGTACTATATGGGGAGATATTATTCACTCTCTTATGGCCACGTGGGCTTGTATACAAGGACCATCCAAGTCTGCACAAGCAAAGCACAATGTTTCCATGAGGGAGTGGATCAAGGGATGTTTTTCTCAAAAACGACCCCCTGGTGCCTTTGTGCCCTATATTGGTTGAGATCACCCTACATTTTGGGATGTGGTCTTGTTTTGTTCTGACTTCCAGCCATGATTTAGTATGGTATATTCATACTTAAGTCTCCTTTAACAAAAAAAGAAGAAGCATAATGAATGTGTGTGTGTGTATGTGTGTGTGTGCGCGTGCGTGCATGCTAGTTTTCAGTTATGCCGTTTATTCTCACGAATGCCCCGGCCATGTTCAATAGAATGGTGGATCGCATTTTTCCGTGAGCATTAGAAACTCACAGGTGTGTTTTTTGATGGTATCTTGAGCTGGAACACCGCCAGCATTTTGGCCATTGTGTTTGAAGAGCTTCGTAACCATAAGTTCTTCATTACTGCGAAAAAGAGTGAATTTTTCCTTTCCAAGATTCACTATTTGTGTAACCGATCCCGTCAAGTGGGAAGACTCCGTTGGACACCCACACGCTTAATAGCACAACTTTAAAACCACAAATTTGAAATGGACAACTTAATACAACTTGAAATTGAAATGAAATGAAATGGAAAGATGGACACCAGCACTGGGGCCGGAACGGGCCGACCCCCCCCTCAATATATGATATATTTATTGGGAGTATTTAACAAATACAATGCTCCATGGGTTCCAAGAACCAAATGATGTCCATGTACATATGAAAACAGTACCAAACAAATAGGCTCGAAGTTGAAGTTCGATGTAGATGCTCGAAGCAGAATGACCACTAGCGTGGTCCAATCTCTACGGTCCTCTGCTTTCACTGGACTCTGCGGACAGCGCCTCACTGGTGTTCCGAGACCACGCACAAACAGGCGCTCTCGTACTAACGCCTGGCTCTCCCGATCTCAGCACCTTTGGACCGAGGTTCTCCAATAGAGCTTGGACAACCCGGCACCGAACGGGTGGAAAAAGGCCGTATAGGGAGTCGGAAATCCCTTATCAGGTTTAAACACAAAATACTTTACTTAAATCTGAAATTCACTTACTTGTGGATTGTAGTTGGCAGACCAGAATTCATGGTGTTAGTACGCAGTTACTTGAGAGAAACACCATGATGCAGCAGCATGTTGAGAGAAGTGGCTGCCTGGAGTAAAGTATAGCCTTTTGGTGTGGACAGCCGCCTGCTTAAGCACAGCCTGTTGGTGGTAGACAAAAAAAAGGCCTAGCTGCAGGATACAGCGTGTTGGAGATGTTCACACAGCCTGCTGGTGATGAATACACAGCCGGCTGCTGTGCAGTGCAGCAACTAGTAGTGCAGCTGCCCAAGAGAGAAACGCCATGGGCTGGTGATCATGCGCACAACCGCCTGGGGGGTAGTTCAGAAGTCGCCTAGGTGTGCAGAGAATACAGCCGCCTGTTGAAGGATTAGCGCAGTCACTTGAAGCGTGTACAGCCACCAGCCACGATGGAAGAGATGGCCGCCTAGTTATATAGAAACGCAGCCAGCAGCCTTAGATGTAGTCGCCAGCTGTAGAGGTAAAGCATGCGCCGTCTGTATGGGAGAGGCAGGTGAAGCGCACAACCGCCTGGGAGAACATGCGATGGAACAATCTGAAGAAAGCGTGGAAATGAACGCCCAGCTATCCTTCACGAAGGGTGATGGCTCTTTTTTATAAAATTTAAGGTGGAGTTTAACAAATTGATTTGGCTGGGCCCCCCACGCTTGCATGTTGGTGGCCAGTTCCAAAAGGGTGTGGTGGGTGACCGTGCCCACCCCCACACTCACTTAAGTGGGGCTCCCCACCTTGGCCCCTAAGTGGGTGCCCAAAGTGGTGCCCACATTTAAATGAATGTGAACACTTAACCTTATAAAACAAAGGGGTTAGAATAAAATATTAAAAACAACATGTGCGACATACTTACCACCGGTTCACATGCACCAAAACTTGTCAGAATACAGAGCAGACTTCACGACTCACTGGCAGGCGTCCCCGCTCAGTAAGTAACACGTCAAGCAGGCAAACACACAAATACATGTCATGCGAAAACAGTTTCAAACATGCAAAACATGTGTGCATGTGCAAATAGTAACATGGACATATCTCTCGTTCATGGAGCAAGTACAAAATATCTGTCGGCACAAAACTGGCACGACATAAAAACATATAAACCTGGTCTTCCTATGGAGTGACAGTCCCATAGGTAAGACACAGTTCCAGGCACGAGTCTCCCTATGGTGTGACAGTCCCATAGGCAAAACACGGCACGAATACTGGCTCTTCCATGGCGTGACAGTCCCATGGGTCGAACACAGTCCAGGTCATACACGGGTGGCACTGGTCTGGCTCCCGTCCATACGACACCATCCTGCTAACACACGGGTGGCACCAGTCTGGCTCCCGTCCATGTCAGCAAAATACTGGCCTCTTCACACGAGACACCGGCCTGGCCTCAAGTGAATGAGACGCAAAAACTGGAGATGGACCAAATGGCCCAATTGGTGACATCCCCCCGGGCTTCTAAAGAGTTGACCTCAACTGAAAAGCCTCAAGATATGCCTGCAATAACTGCGGATAATCTGCAAAATAATCCTCATTTACCCATTTGGCATCAATCGGCAAATAATTCTTAAACTTCACAAGGTATCTCCTGGAAAGCTTTCCTGCAGGTAGCTTTCTCTCCTTGTGAAAAACAATCTGTTCTGGCTGGAGGATCTCCTCAAGCTCTTCAATTTCTGGCGGATCTTCTGTGACAGGGTCATCAGGATCTGGCCCCACATATTTCCGAAATAGACTCACGTGAAAAGCATTGTGAATCTTCCAATGACTAGGTAAAGCAAGCCTGTAAGACACTTCATTGATCTTGTGAATCACCTTGAAGGGTCCATAATAGCGAGGAGAAAGCTTAGGATATGATCCTTCTCGTCCTGGCCTCTTCCGAAGCCTAGCCTTCTCAAATTTCAGCAATACCCAATCACCTTCTTTGACTTCCATGTCCCTTCTATGCTTGTCCGCAGCCATTTTATGCTTATCCTGAGATCTTGCAATGGCTGTCCGCACCTGACCAAAGGCAACATCCAAGTCACGAACATATTCATCAGCTGCAAAAATCTCATCCTTAGTACGAAGGATGGGTGGCAATACCACTCTGCCATAAATAATCTCAAACGGAGCCTTTCCTGTGGAAGCATGGATTGTATTGTTGTAGGCAAACTCAACAAGTGGAAGATACTTCTCCCATGCACTCTTTTGATCTGCCACATAACACTTCAACAAATCCAACACGGCTGAATTTGCAGCTTCACTTTGGCCATCCGTTTGGGGATGATAAGCTGATGAAAACTCAAGCTTAGTACCCATATTATCAAACAAAGCCCTCCAAAATAGGCTTGTAGTCCTGGGATCTCTATCCCCAACAATGGATTTAGGCATACCATGATGCTTGAAAATATTAGCAAGAAAAAGCTTTACCATATGATCAGCTTTGATGTTTCTTGACGGGCAAGAAGTGAGCTTGCTTGCTAAACCTGTCCGCAATAGTCCAAATAGCATCATTCCCATGCTGGGATCTAGGCAAATCCATAGTAAAATCCATCGTGATACTTTCCCAAGGTTGCGAGGGAATTGGCAATGGCTGAAGCAAACCTGGAGGTTTTTGTCTGTCAAATTTCACCTTTTGGCAAGTAATACATGCACGCACATAAGCCTCAATGTCTTTACGCATGCTTGGCCAAAAGAAATACCTCTGAATCATACGAGTAGTAGGCATAATACCTCTATGACCAGCATAAGGTGGAGCGTGACATTCGTCCATAACCTTTGGACGCAAATCCTTCACCACACATAGGCAATTATCCTTCATGAGATAACCCTCGTTGATAACATAAGAGGCATGTGAATGACCAGCCATCAAATCAGTCCATATATGGCAAAAATCAGCATCCAAATGATACAAATCTCTCAGTGGTAACCGATCCCGTCAAGTGGGAAGACTCCGTTGGACACCCACATGCTTAATAGCACAACTTTAAAACCACAAATTTGAAATGGACAACTTAATACAACTTGAAATTGAAATGAAATGAAATGGAAAGATGGACACCAGCACTGGGGCCGGAACGGGCCGACCCCCCCCTCAATATATGATATATTTATTGGGAGTATTTAACAAATACAATGCTCCATGGGTTCCAAGAACCAAATGATGTCCATGTACATATGAAAACAGTACCAAACAAATAGACTCGAAGTTGAAGTTCGATGTAGATGCTCGAAGCAGAATGACCACTAGCGTGGTCCAATCTCTACGGTCCTCTGCTTTCACTGGACTCCGCGGACAGTGCCTCACTGGTGTTTCGAGACCACGCACAAACAGGCGCTCTCGTACTAACGCCTGGCTCTCCCGATCTCAGCACCTTTGGACCGAGGTTCTCCAATAGATCTTGGACAACCCGGCACCGAACGGGTGGAAAAAGGCCGTATAGGGAGTCGGGAATCCCTTATCAGGTTTAAACACAAAATACTTTACTTAAATCTGAAATTCACTTGTGGATTGTAGTTGGCAGACCAGAATTCATGGTGTTAGTACGCAGTTACTTGAGAGAAACACCATGATGCAGCAGCATGTTGAGAGAAGTGGCTGCCTGGAGTAAAGTATAGCCTTTTGGTGTGGACAGCCGCCTGCTTAAGCACAGCCTGCTGGTGGTAGACAAAAAAAAGCCCTAGCTGCAGGATACAGCGTGTTGGAGATGTTCACACAGCCTGCTGGTGATGAATACACAGCCGGCTGCTGTGCAGTGTAGCAACTAGTAGTGCAGCTGCCCAAGAGAGAAACGCCATGGGCTGGTGATCATGCGCACAACCGCCTGGGGGGTAGTTCAGAAGTCGCCTAGGTGTGCAGAGAATACAGCCGCCTGTTGAAGGATTAGCGCAGTCACTTGAAGCGTGTACAGCCACCAGCCACGATGGAAGAGATGGCCGCCTAGTTATATAGAAACGCAGCCAGCAGCCTTAGATGCAGTCGCCAGCTGTAGAGGTAAAGCATGCGCCGTCTGTATGGGAGAGGCAGGTGAAGCGCACAACCGCCTGGGAGAACATGCGATGGAACAATCTGAAGAAAGCGTGGAAATGAACGCCCAGCTATCCTTCACGAAGGGTGATGGCTCTTTTTTATAAAATTTAAGGTGGAGTTTAACAAATTGATTTGGCTGGGCCCCCCACGCTTGCATGTTGGTGGCCAGTTCCAAAAGGGTGTGGTGGGTGACCGTGCCCACCCCCACACTCACTTAAGTGGGGCTCCCCACCTTGGCCCCTAAGTGGGTGCCCAAAGTGGTGCCCACATTTAAATGAATGTGAACACTTAACCTTATAAAACAAAGGGGTTAGAATAAAATATTAAAAACAACATGTGCGACATACTTACCACCTGTTCACATGCACCAAAACTTGTCAGAATACAGAGCAGACTTCACGACTCACTGGCAGGCGTCCCCGCTCAGTAAGTAACACGTCAAGCAGGCAAACACACAAATACATGTCATGCGAAAACAGTTTCAAACATGCAAAACATGTGTGCATGTGCAAATAGTAACATGGACATATCTCCCGTTCATGGAGCAAGTACAAAATATCTGTCGGCACAAAACTGGCACGACATAAAAACATATAAACCTGGTCTTCCTATGGAGTGACAGTCCCATAGGTAAGACACAGTTCCAGGCACGAGTCTCCCTATGGTGTGACAGTCCCATAGGCAAAACACGGCACGAATACTGGCTCTTCCATGGCGTGACAGTTCCATGGGTCGAACACAGTCCAGGTCATACACGGGTGGCACTGGTCTGGCTCCCGTCCATACGACACCATCCTGCTAACACACGGGTGGCACCAGTCTGGCTCCCGTCCATGTCAGCAAAATACTGGCCTCTTCACACGAGACACCGGCCTGGCCTCAAGTGAATGAGACGCAAAAACTGGAGATGGACCAAATGGTCGGCCAATTGGTGACAATTTGGGACACATTGTATTGAAGAATGGTGTCAAGATGGATCCTTCAAAGATTGAAGCCATTTGGAATTGGCCTGAGCTATCTTCTGAACATGAAGTACGAAGCTTTCTGGGTTTATGCTCGTATTACAGGGGTTTTATCAAACACTTTGCATGGATTGCTTCGCCATTGCATGAGCTCACTAAGAAGGAGGTGGTCTTCAAATGGAGAGTTGATAAGAAAGAGGATTTCATTCGCCTCAAGGATGCTGTTATGAGTGGGCCTGTGTTAGTCATTCCAAACTTGCAGAAACCTTTCCATGTGAAGTGTGATGCATTCGGAAGTTGCATTGGGGCTGTCCTAAATCAAGAAGGACATGCCATAGCTTATGAAAGCTGTCGTGAACCTGCGCTGCTGCCCCCGCCTGACCTCTGTTGCCTGCGCCTGCTCCTTTGCTGCTCCCGCATGCCTCTTCTGCCTTCGCCTGCCCAATTGCAACCCCCCGCCTGTCCCTCTGCAGCCTTCGCTAGCCTTTCCTCAGTCCTCACCTGCCCTTCGCTAGCCTTTCTTTAGTCCCCGCCTGTCCTTCAGCTGCCTACGCCAGCCCCTCTGGTGCCCCCCGCCTGCCTTCGCCTGCCCCTTGTGCTGCCCTCGCCAGCCTCTTTTACTGCCCTGCCTCCTCCTTTGTTGCCCGCCCCCTGCCTTCTTCAGTCCTCGCCTGCCCCTTTGCTGCCCCCGCCTACCCCTTTGCCCTTGCTTCCCCAGCTGCTCCCACCTTGCCCCCCTTCCTCTGCTCCCGTTTTCCCAGTAGCTATTTTATCTGGATTCAAGTCAGCCGCCCACTTTTCTTGATTGGTCTTATGGCTTTTTCTGCCGCAGCCAATCTCTCATCACCCCCACTGGACGGGAGAATCATCAATTTCTCACAAGACGAGCTCACCTCTCTTTAGCACAACATTGACCTTGAGGTCCAAACTACCCTTGTTGCGAGAGTTTATGGTTCCCACCCCTCTCGTTTGCAGGCCCGTGAATGGCTTCTAGCAACTCTCCCTTCGGAGCTGATTGTGCACTTTCAGGATACTCGTTTACTTGGTCGAGGCTTCTTCCAGGTGGACTTTCATTCTTCAGAAGCTACTTCTCAAGCTTTGGCTAGCAGCCCCTTTCCTCTTGGTCCTAGGAATATTTTCTTCTTTCAGTACCAAGTAGGCTTTGATCCAGTGGTGGAGGATCAACGCCTTACCCCAGTCTCACTACGGTTCCTTGCTCTTCCTCGGTCCTATTGGAAGCTTTTAGCTTCCATAGGGGCATCCTTTGGCCAGGTTCTAGAGGTACCAATCCTCCCGAGCTCTTCCGCCTCAGCTTCCGCGGCCGTTACCACCACTCTTGATGGTGTACCCTAGGTCCTTGTGCTTGTTCTTGATCCATCGATTACTGATGATCATGTTATGCTTTAGAGACCTGATGGATCTCATTTCCGCCAGAGGATGGAGATTGCAGGCAGACCTGACCAGTGTCGGATTTGTCGTCGACAGGGTCACATTGCTAGAGATTGTCCCAGATCGAGGGGCCATGCTAGGAGGCGGCGTGGTCCTGCCTATCAGAGGCCTTCTACAGATGCCGAGACTCCAGCTGCTCCTTTGCCACAGCAGACCACACAGCGTTGGGTTGTGGTTAGGGATGGCAGGCACCCTCGGACCCCCGTGCCTGCCCCTTCACCCACACCCCCTGTGGAGCACCCTAACCCCTATGCAGCTCTTGCCTCACAGGATGTTGATCCTTTTTTGGAGGATGAGGCCTTGCAGGCACATGATCTGGATCCCTCATAGGAGGATGTTGCATTACAGTTACAGGATGATTGTACCCTTGAGGATGATGTTGCACATTCTCATGGTACCTTTCCAGTTATGAGGACTTGCCCTGGCTTTTCCCCGGAGTGGGAGAGAGAGGTAAGGTTTACATCGTACTTTCGCCTCTAAAGGGGGTCCTTCGTCGACCACGAGATCTGGTCGTTCCTACTCTGAGTCTTTATGAGGATTGTCTCTTGGAACATTCAGGGTCTTGGGGGTTTTTTTCCGCGTCGACGGAAACAAATTGTAAAAACCCAGCTTCATTGTGCAGTCACAGGTGGACCTATGGATATATTGCTCTTGCAAGAGCATAAACTGGATGCTAGTCAGTGTGGGAGATCAGGCAAGCTTCTCTCGGGACACACCTTTTGGTCACCGACTGTTGGTACCAAGGGTGGTGTTTGTATCTCTGTTTCAGCTTTGATCTTGCCTTGCATCATTGGACATGGTGTCATTTTGCCTGCGAGAGCGCAGTGGATCCTTCTTATGCAGGGTACTACACGCATTGGTATTCTCAACCTCTATGCTCCTAACCATAGAGGTGAGAGGATTGCCTTTTGGAAATCTCTCACTACATTGATGCCTCTTGCCAACCATTGGATTATTGGTGGGGATTTTAACATGGTTGAGATGCCAACGGATAAAAGAGGTGGACATGAGGGCTTGGTGCATCCTCTTGAAAAAGCGTCTTGGGAGAGGTTTATACTCTCCATTCATGGTTGAGATTGTTGGCATGAGGATGACATTTTGAGGAGTCCATCCACTCTTCTTTATTCATGGTCTAACAGGAGAAGAGATGTAGGATGTATCTATGCACGGTTAGACAGATTTTATGTGGATGATAGGGTGCTTGACAGAGGTGGACATACTTTTATTGCTACAGGCACCTCCAAATCGGATCATTGCCCAATGGTTTTATGTATTAGAGATCCAAATTGCCTTGGATCAGCACCCCATGTACACATCCCTGATCATTTGTTTTCAGATGCAGAGCTATCACGTCGTATGCTTGATATTTGGAGATCTCATGACTTCTTATAGGCCTCTCAAAGCCTGGCCTCTGCTCTCTGTGATATTAGTGACTTTTATCACACATGTGCCCTGTCTAAGAGGCAAGAGGCCTTGGACTTAGAAAGGGCTATTAGACGTAGATTGGCTGCCTTGCAAAAAGAGCCGGAGAAACATCCTCATGCTCAATGGGTTGCAAATTCTTTATGTACTGTTAGAGCAGATTTTCATCACTCTCTTGAGCAGTGCGTGGAATATCGTTTCCATGCCCAGGAATCCTTTTGGACACAGATGGGTGGCGGATGTAACAAACATTTCTTTGCTTCTCATCACGGCCCATCTCATGCCAGAGATAGTGTCAGGCAGTTGCAGGATTCACATGGCACTCTTGACTCAGATCCTCTTATGGTTAAACAGATTGCCACCGATTTCTATTGCTAGCTTCTTAGTGCTGAGCCGCATTCTGATTTGAGACACAGGGCACAGAGGAAGGTTTGGAATGCATTGCCACATTTGATCACTGAGGAGATGTGTGCCGCTCTGGATGCCCCTTTTTCTATGCAGGAGTTCAGTCATGCTCTTCATGCCTTACCTCATGGTAAGTGTCCAGGGGAGGATGGCCTCTCCCCTGTTTTTTTCATTACTTTTTGGGATGAGATTGGGGCTGGGATCACATCGGCTTTGCATGAGATGTGGGACACATGTTCTATGCCTTCTTCTCTCAGTGAGGGGCTTATTTATCTTATTCCTAAGAGCGGGGATAAGACATTGATTGGCCAGTGGAGACCTATCACCTTACTTGGGACTGCCTATAAGATTCTTGCTAAGGCAGCGAGCATCAGGTTGCAACCAATTTTGCACGATGTTATTCATGATACCCAGAATGGATTCTTACACGGCAGGAGCATCTTTGATAACATTTTCTCGTTTTGGGAGGCCGTCGAATGGGCTAAAGCGAGCAATCAGCCCTTAGCCATTCTGCTCTTGGATTTTGAGAAGGCCTATGATAGAGTGGATTGGGACTTCCTTGAGGGTACTCTTAGTCATATTGGCTTTTCTCAGAGATGCATCAAGGGAGTTTCATGCATGTATCGTGATGCCCACAGTAGAGTTCTTGCTTGCGGTGATAGAGGAGAGCAGTTTCAGATTTCTCGCTCAGTACGACACGGCTGCCCATTAGCCCCTTTGTTATATATCATATTTGCAGAGGCCATGAGCATCTTTCTCCACTCCACTGCTGGTATTTCAGGATTGAGGTTGCCTCTTTGTAGTCAAGAGGAATTGGTTGACTCTGAGTTAGCTGATGACACAGCCCTATTTTTGGAGGCTTCACATATATGCTTACCTTCCTTCCGGGTAGCATTAGAGGAGTTTTGTTTGGCAGCAGGGTCACTCATTAATTGGCACAAATCTGTTGGTTTTTGGGTTAGTGATTCACCGAGAGTTGATTGGGGTGCAGAGCTTGGTTTTACTTGGATCGGTAGAGGATGCACTGCTAGATATTTGGGATGCCAAGTTGGGATTGATATTTCTCCTGCACAGCAGTTTGCTCCAGTACTTATGGGTATCCGGAAGAAGCTCCTCCATTGGAGCTCCAGGAGATTAGATTTAGCCTCCAGGAGCTTGGTTTTACTTGGATCAGTAGAGGATGCACTGCTAGATATTTGGGATGCCAAGTTGGGATTGATATTTCTCCTGCACAGCAGTTTGCTCCGGTACTTATGGGTATCCGGAAGAAGCTCCTCCATTGGAGCTCCTCCATTGGAGCTCCAGGAGATTAGATTTAGTCTCCAAAGCTTTGGTGGCTAATCAGGTTTTGCTTGCATTAGCTTGATTTATTGCCTCTTCTTGGTGCTTCTCTCGTGCATGCATTGGCCAATTGCGGAGATTGATCCGTAATTTTCTTTGGTCGGGCTTGGATGGCACCTCAGACACTCGTGCTGCCAGGGTAGCTTTGCTCACAGTTATTTAGCCCAAACGAGAGGGGGGCTTGAATATTATCGATCCGGATGTTTAGTGCAGGGCGTTGCTTTGCAAACTTGTGGTCAGAGGTTTCCTACCTGGCACTAAGCCTTGGAAGGATTTTGTCTTGTCTCAGATTTCCAGATGTACACCCAGGGTCAGGAGAGACTGGATGCCCAGCAGATGTTTTTTGTTCACAAAGTCTGATATTAGGACACCATCTTCCCCTCTTATTGCAGCCATTGTCAGAGCATGGAGAAGCATGAGATATTTTTTGCGACAAAGGCTTCCTAGGTCTTTGGACGAGGCTGACCAACAACCTATTATGTGGAATGAGTTCATTAGGGATGAGGTTGGTCGGCCACTTGGTGCATCTCGTTATATGCAATGGTCAGGATGGGAGAGATGCGCATACAGAGTTCTTGCTTGGAAGACCTTTAAGAGTCTTCCGGAGGATCGAAGAGTTGCATCCACTCAGCATCTTAGGGGCTCTCGCATTTGTATTGATCAGATTGATGCAGCTATTCCGCATGAGTGTCTTTCTGGGACCTTTCACGGAGACTATCATCCGAGTTGGCTGGGAGTTTTTTCGAGGATAGGCATAGCTCTGCAGGTCATTGCTCTCCCGGGCCAGGAGGATACCGATTGCCTCATTTATTCTATCATGCCTGGTGGGAGATTGAGGAGATGTAGTATGGAGGAGATCATCCCAAATACTAGGCTTAGTCCAATGAGGATTGTTGGTCGCTAAGGGGAAGCACTGGTTCATTGACCCTTCTCCTCATATAGTGACTCATGGCTCTTGGTGTTTGTGGCTATATGGTGGTAGTCCTATCAAATATCTTCAGTGGGATTTAGGAGAGTGGGAGTGGATTGATGCATTCGATCCTTTGAAAAGCCTTCCTTTTTTTAGTTTCACTATTCGGAATGCCAGGCTTCTCCTCACTCGAGAGATGCATAGGATCCCTACTCTTAGGTCTCATTGGGAGAGCTATGATATTTCTCCAGTGACACAGCGCAGATATTGGCATAGACTTTGGCACTCATACAGAAGGAGCTAGATCTCTCATTTCTTTTGGTTATTCTTACATGGTGGTCTCCCCACAATCAGTGCACCTTCCTGTCCTAGATGTGCGGCAGATTCTGAGTCCGTACAACATTGTCTATGGGGATGCAGCTTTGCACAACAGATTTGGAGTCCTGTAGCCCAACTTATGGGCAAATTGAGTGGCCGAGCCATGCATGTGACTTGGGGGGCAGTTGCTTGGCTCTCCTAGTAGTCTGGTCCGTAGCTTTTTTATGAGGGCAGTGGTACAGATTCTGCTTTTTTCATCCGTAGAGGTATTGCCCAGCATGGTTTATTGTAGGATGTTCCTCACTCTGATTATACACCCCCTAGACAAAGGATTGACACCAGTTGGGAGATTATTGCCAGTGTTACAGCATGGCAGATCTGGAGAGCTAGATGCACGGAGGCTATTGAGGGTGTCCAGATTTTTGGGTCTCAGTGCATTAGTACTATATGGGGTGATATCATCCACACTCTTATGGCTACTTGGGCTCGCATTTAGGGGCCCTCTTGTTCTGCGCAGGCGAAGCGTGTGATATTTATGCGGGAATGGGACCATGGCATCTTCTTTTCCTCTAGTACCACAGGTCTTACATGGCATCATGATGCTCCTCAGTGGTTGAAATCACCTTACATATTGGGGTGATTCTATTCTTTTCCGGCTTATAGCTGTGATTGTTGTATGTTTTTCTTATACTTAATAGAAGTCTCTTTCTGGAAAAAAAAAAAAAAGAGAGCCTAAGGTGCTTCTTGATGCAAACAAAGCTTTCGGAGAAGCATATGAGGATGGCAAACTTCTTGTCTATGTTTCATTTTAAGATCATGCACACTCCAGGAAAGAAGAATGTGGTGGCAGATGCACTGTCTAGAAATTCATATGTGGCTGCAATGTCAATTACCTCACATGGGGACTTGTTTGCCATGCGTGGATTGTAACATACGGATGCTGATTTTGGGCATATATGGACTGATTTTGTGGCTGGACATGCATGTGCCTCTTAGAAGACGGGTATCTCATGAAGGATAACTGCCTCTGTATCTCTCAAACATGAGGCAAAAGGTCATTAATGAGTGCCATGCTCTTCCATATGCATAACATAGAGGTATAATGCCTACTACGCGCATGATTGAGCGTTACTTCTTTTGGCCAGGAATGCGCAAAGATATAGAGGCATATGTACATGCATGTGTCACTTGTCAGAAAGTTAAGTTTGACAGGCAAAAGGCTTTTGGTTTGCTTCAGCCTTTACCTATTCCCTTATAGCCATTGGAAAGTATTGTGATGAATTTTATCATGAATTTGCCTCGTACTCAACAAGGCAATGATGCTATTTGGACCATTATTGGCAGGTTTAGCAAGCAAGAACGCTTTTTGCTGGTCAGGAAGACCATTAAGCTTGATCTATGATCAAGATATTTGTGGCACAAGTGTTCAAACTCCATGGTATGCTTAAATCCATTGTGGGGGGTAGCGACCGAGTAGGGACCCCAGGACTAGCCTCTTTTGGAGAGCTTTGTTTGACAATATGGGCACTAAGTTGGACTTCTCGTCAGCTTTTCTCCCCAAACGGATAGGCAAAGCATATTTGTCAGGTACAATACCATATGATTCGTACGATATGATACTGTATGGGAAAATATGGTATGATATAAATTTTTTTCTTATCGTGCGGTAAAATATGGTGCTTTAAAAAAATACTTATAAACTTAGGTATTTCCAATTTCAAGATATGGAGTATTTTAAAAAGGGGGGAAGCATCATAGTACAGAGGAAGCTCAAACAGCCGTAGACAAGCAAAAACAAGATCATTACCTCCCAAAAAATTATTTTTTGGGAGATGTTTTTATTAAAAAAAGTTGATTTTTTTTGGGGGAAAAATCCGTACGAATCCGTATGGTATTCCGTATGATATGGTGTCGCACGCCGTACGGAAACAACTATGGGGCAAAGTGAGGCTGCAAATTCAGTTGTGTTGGATCTTCTCAAATGCTATGTTGCAGACTAGGAAAAGTATCTACCGTTGGTAGAGTTTGCATACAACACAGTGCATGCCTCCATGGGAAAGGCGCCTTTTGAAATTGTTTATGGCAAAGTGATATTGACGGCCCCCATCCTACGCACTAAAAATGAGATCTTTGCAGCTATTGAGTATGTCAGAGATCTTGATGTTGCCTCTACACAAGTGCGGATAGTCATTTCTCCTTCACAGGATAAGTATAAGAGGGTTGCCGACAAGCATAGGAGAGGTGGACATCAAAGAGAATGATTGGGTATTATTGAAATTTGAGAAAGCAAGACTCTATAAGAGGCCAGGAAAGGAAGGAGCATGCCCTAAGCTCTCAACTAGGTATTATGGACCTTTTAAGGTGATCAAGCGGATCAATGAGGTTGCTTTCCAGCTTGCCTTGCCTGATCATTAGAGGATTCACAATGCCCTTCATGTGAGTCTATTGCGTAGGTATGTGGGGCCAAAGCCAGAAGAGCCTATCACAAAAGAGTCGCCAAAGGTTGATGAGCTAGATGAAGTTCTTCAGCCTGAGTAGTAGATTGTGTTTCACAAGGAGACAAAGTTACGTGCCGGTATGCTCTCCAGGAGATACCTTCTGAAGTTCAAGAATTATTTGCATATCAATGCAAAATGGGTTGATGAAGACTACTTCAAAGATTACCCACAGCTTCTTCAGGTGTACTTGGAGGCTTTTCAGTTGACGTCAGCTATTTAGAAGCCGGTGGGGATGTCACCATTTGGCTGCCCAAGTGGTCTTCCCCTATTTCGTGCAAGAGTACGGGAGGCCAGGGAGCTTCATGTCACCCGTACTAAGCCAGGAATCACGTCACCTACGGGAGGCTAGGAATCACGTCACCTACGGGAGGCCAAGCCTCGTGTCACCCATAGAGTGGCCACAATGTGGAATCCACTGTCAGGGATCCCAGTTTAGACTTCCCACTGAGCCAATTCCGTGCTTGGGAAGACCTGCTATCTTCAGGTTCTAGGAATGGGAGATATATCCATTTCATAATGCACATGCACGCATCTTTGCTTGCTTGAAACTGATTTCACGTGACTTGTTTTTGTGTGGCTGCCTGCTATGACATGTCCAATTCACGGGCAGGGGATGCCCACTTGTGAACCATGTGAATGCCTTGTATTCTGACATAATTTGTGGCATGTGAACAAGTGGTAAGTATTCATTTTAATCATTATTGAATTGGGGGGAAAAGGTTTATAACATTTGGGCGTTCAGACTTCGTTAAAGTCTGGAGCACCCACTAAGTTATACCCAGGGCCTAAGAGCCATGTGTGGGCAGCCCAAACCTTGGGCACCACACTTGGTCGTTTAAACCCGCCATGTGGCCACTCTAATATGTGGATACCTTATGGAGGTGCCCATGCTTATTCTAGATGGGTTGTGCCGCAGGGTTAGACCCCTCCATCACCTCGCCCAAATCTTCTCCATGACTCTCTCCTAGTCTGTCTCCTGCAGGCGGGCGTGGGGTTCTCTTTTCCTCTCCCTGGCTTAAAGTCGACTCTCTCCCCCTCTGATGCCATCTCACATCTGGCAGCTGGCGCATCCCTCCCTTGCTCTGGGTCTGCAAAAGGCGACTAGCTCTTGTGTGATCTCTGCTGCTGTACAATGTACGAGCAGCACCCGACTGTGCTTCTTGTGCTGTGGCCGCCTTTTGTACCTGATGTACCAGCCGCACCCGACCAACTGCTGTGCTGTAACCGCGTACCTGATGCACCAGCAGCACCCGACTATAACTGCTGTGCTGTAACCGCCTTCTGTACCTGCTGTACAAGCAGCACTTGACTGTAGCTGACCTTGTACCTGCTGTACTAGTGGTACCCGACTGTGTACCTGATGTATTTGACTGTGTACCACTTGTACCTACGTACTGTACCTGCTGTACTGCTTGTACTACTTACTGTACCTGCTGTACTGCTTGAAATTGAGAGGAGAGAGGAGAGAGGAAATGTGTGTGTGAGTTTATCCCATATGGAGATGGGTGTGAAGTGCTTTAAAAGGTTGTATAAAAGGGCATGTACTTGGATCTTTGGAGGGATCATTGTAGTACGAGTTATTTGCCTCAGCATTTGTGAGTATTGTTCTTTTCTATTTCATTTCCAATTATCTCTGCTCCTTAGTTCAATTAGGCACACAAGATTGCTACAGATGTAGCAATTTCTGGCATGCCTGGTGGGACAGGGGGTGTTCCATCTCCTCCCTGCCCCCAACTCTTATTCTCAAATTAGGGTTTACTGTATTCCTTGCTCCTAGGGCTCGGGATGGTGAACTCTTATAACCCGGGGTATCTATAGCAGGGTCAAGTGCCCGCTTTTATGAGTTGTAACAGTGATTGTAATCGAGAGGAGAGAGGAAATGTGTGTGTGAGTTTATCCCATATGGAGATGAGTGTGAAGTGCTTTAAAAGGTTGTATTAAAGGGCATGTACTTGGATCTTTGGAGGGATCATTGTAGTACGAGTTATTTGCCTCAGCATTTGTGAGTATTATTCTTTGCTATTTCATTTCCAATCATCTCTCCTCCTTAGTTCAATTAGGCACACAAGATTGCTACACTCCAACACACTTTTGTTTGGGTAACTTGTCTTCATCGTAGACCAAGGATTTATTTTTGACATCCACGAGTTGCTTTTCTGTGTGCTTGGGGTGTGGAGCAAGCTAAGGGCAGCCAAGAGAGCTGGCAGACTGCTTCTCTAGGGAACATAGGGCTGTTGGACAACAAGGAAGAGACCTATGTGACAGGCCGACTCCATCTACTGCTGCCAGACAGCTGGCCGACTCATGAAACAGTGAATACGTGGCTGGTCGACTGTTGAAACATCAGCTACAGGGCTGGCCGACAACGTTTCCTCTTTTCTTTAGTGCTGGCTGGGATGTATACAGGCTACAGGGACCAGACAAGTTGCATAAATGCTACTTAGGGCTGGTTGACTTCCTCTATAGCTTCTCTTCTGGCTAGCTGTGCTGATTTACAGCAGATTTCAGCAATACTCCAAGGGTTTCCTTGAGATGGAACAAATACAATTTGTGCCTGTCTTCAACCCTACTTCACTGGATGCAAAATGAGTGGTCTAAGTGCTGTTTGGGCCAGTTGGGAGCTACAGATTTGCACAAATGTGTGGACAGCCGTGAAACCAAGGGAACAATTGGTGACTGCTGGGCCCAGGTTGGTGACCGTGGGCTTGGTTTCATGGAAAGGCTGTTGGTGACTGCTTTGGCCCTGGTTGGTAACCGAGGGTTGGCTTTTCCAAAAAGAAGTTAGTGATTGCTTTGGCCCAGGTTGGTGACCGAGGGTTTGCTTTCTCTATTGAGCAGTTGGTGACTGCTTTGCTCTGGTTGGTGACCGAGAGCTTGTATTGCTTTGTTTTACACAGATTTGGATAAATCTAGTGCCATCAAAGGAGTGGAACTCTTGGGCACCCGCATCTTGTACAAGAGATTACTATGTTGGTAATAAAGATACCTCAGGGGGGGCTGGCCCAACTTCAGTCCCTAGTGTTGTGTCATGTGCAAGATTATCTTATGTGATTGTAGGATGTGTATGTGCTTTATGATGTCTGTGGCAGATGTATTGATTCATGCTCATGTTGTGATGGATGTTGAATGTATGCTGTGATTTGAGCCATTGGTTTTTTGTATTCACGTGCCCGGCTGTGACATGGACAGCTTGGAGTGGTATAACACGACACAAATGCGGATGGGAGCCATCATCTCCTCAAACATGCTAGCTCTATCAACTAGGAGGCATCGAAAAAACTATAGCTGACTGGTTGTCCCAACACCCTGGGAGGGCCGCCTAGCGACTTTGAAGGGAGAGTCCAAACCGGAGAGAACAATGGTCATCTCTACTAGCTCTGAAAAATGAAGAATCAATCATCGGACAGAGCCGGTCGGCTATCGCTGCTCCAACTCTGGCGCAATCGGAGGGTGGGCGGGAGTGCTCTAGAGAGGCTGAGGGGGGGAGGAGGATCTAGAACGGCTGAAGCAGAGGAAGCATGAGGGGGAAGAGTCGAGGAAGACTACAGGGGGAGGGAGAGAAGGCGGGGGGGGGGGATGGCTGCAGAGGCAGTGAAGGGTCAACGATCTCCACTGGCTGAAAACTCGGAGGGAGGTCCCAATGAGGTAATGGTCTCTAGAAGGGGGGGTCCGGGGTGGGTTCCCCGGGCCGTACACAGTGCGACGAGGCTTAGCTGCATGACTCTATTTGAAGCTGCAGGCGAATCGAACTCAACCTGGTAGTAGCCACGCCCAAGAGGATGAATGTTTGTGATCTTTCTAGGTGCGCCAAGAAGGCTTGCCTGTAATAATAGATCCCTGAACTGTTCGCATGCTGGGCGGCTAGCCACAATCTTGCATACCAAGGTGGAGGCCTCCAAAGAGGCAACTGTCGAAGCGAGCAGCTGGAGATCTTCTTTGGAATGAAACCACAATGGCATGTGGATGCACATGAATGATTCCATAAGCATGTAAATGGCTTCAATATACAATCCAAAGCATCAATGGTGCATCCACAGGGTTGCATTTGTACGTACGTACCTTATGATAAGGTACGTTTTAGTGTAAAGTATGGTACTGTACCGTACAGTACGGATCCATACGGGGTAGGTTTTTCTCTCCCCCTCCCGACTAGCCTTTAGCCCAAGATCCTCGTGTAGTTACCGATTTTTCACCGCCTATAGCCGCTTATTTATCCACCCGAAGGCGATGCCACCGAGGAAGCACCAAGGGGGGTTTTGAACCCAAGACCTCTTGGTCCTAGGCAAACACCTTCACCACTTGATCTATCACCTCATTGGTAAGTACAGGGCAGTTTTTTGGGACAAAAAAAACCCTAGGCCGGCCGCCGTCGCCGATTTTAGCCGACTTATGCAAAGTGCGAACATAGCCATTCCTCTCATTGATACAGGAATTGCAACGAGAGATGATGATGATGTGGTCACCGCCATTACAAAGCCAGATCTGAGAGTATTATAGCGAAGGAAGCATGTTGACAAATGGAGATCTTGAATCTTCATCT
This sequence comes from Cibotium barometz, assembly GCF_041138505.1. Classification (NCBI taxonomy): domain Eukaryota; kingdom Viridiplantae; phylum Streptophyta; class Polypodiopsida; order Cyatheales; family Cibotiaceae; genus Cibotium; species Cibotium barometz. The sequence goes on along the minus strand of NC_141066.1, from coordinate 15,338,685 downwards.
TCTTCATCATCCGATGGTGATGAAGTGGATTGATCATTGAGCGCTCTACAATGTGCAGTGATAGTGACACTAGTGACTATATTAAACTGTCTTTTAACTTTTAAATTTTTATTGATTGCTTATAGTATGTAACCCGTGGCATTTGAGTCATGGATACCTAATGTTTGAGTGATTCCATTTCGTGAAACCTATTTATGCTTTTGTTTACTAATACCTCTCATTTTGTTAATTGTGTTGTTATTCAGAAATGAATTGTTTTTCAAATTTGAAGTTTGCAGTTTTTCATTCATTTTTTTGTATATATATACACTATATAGTATATTTTTTATGTTTTTACGTACCTTACGTATTTAACGTACCTCAAAATCTCAACCCACACTTGAATGTGTACCTTACGTACATGATTCATACCGTACCTTACGTACCTTTCCACCTTGTGCATCCATAGCATGTATTGTCACTCAACACATCATTACTTATGCAATTGGCAAGCCATAAGCTTGAAATTCCATGCAATGATGCCATAATAAGCCCAATCTTGGACAAATGTTCAAAATGAAAGCCTATGCAAGCATTATGGCATAAGCAATGCTTCCAATAGCCTCAATGAGTTCCCAATGGCAAGAGGAAATGGCCAATTTCTGAGAAATTAGAGTTTCTTGAAGAAATCCGTAAATGCCATTGAATCTTGCAAGAAATCAACCAAGAAATCAAGATTTGGCAATAGCAACTCACCAATGGTCCTTAGGAAACACCAATGCTTGGAGTTGCTGAAGATTTTCCCTCTCTTTGTGTAGATTTGTAAAGAACTTTTCTCTGGTTTGTCCACTTCAAGAGAGCTCCAAAATCACCAAGATCTTCAAGAAGAAAGTTTCATTTGGTCTCCCAAGACCATTGCTAAGCCAAAGAAGACATCAAATCTTGCAACAAATGATTGGTTGAAGCAAGGAAAAGTCCCTACAGGCTGAAAATCACCGCCAGCTCCATGAGGGATTTGGAAAAGAAGCAAACACATATAATGCTCTCAAGTGTTCCCTAGGGTTAGTAGATAGTGTATATGATGGATCTTGAACAACTTAGAAGCTTGAGATCACCATTTCTAGGGTTTCTTGAACACATGGGAAGAGGGAGAAAATCAGAAAATACATGCTTCAAGAATAGGTCAAAATGGTGCTCTTATGTGTTGCTAAGAATGTCCTCAACCAAAGTCCCAAGGTTGTGTTTGCAAACGGCTACTGTGTGATGAACCCTAGCCATGGAAAGCTTGAGGAAAAGTGGAAGAGAAGGTAAAAACGTAATTATCAAAAAATTAACACTAATCACTCCCACTTAGTTCAAATTTGATCCACAACCTCAAAAGATTTTGTCCAAGAACCATAGTCTCTGCAAAAATTTGGCAAAAATCAATGGAACCATGGATAAAAACACAAGAGCTCTAATACCAATTGAAAGGAAGTGACCATAAGCTAAGATTTGGGACAAATCATTATGTTGATTAGCATGCAATTAGCAACAATCACACATAATTCCTAAGTGATTTAGCCTTTCACCAAAGGATGAAAGTAGCCTTCCATAAGCTAATGTATGGTAGCTCTAGGCTCCGTTGTCATATGATCAAAAGTATCAAAAGGTTACAAATGAGGGTCCATGAGCCCCTTTTATACTTGAGACCATGCCCATGCCCTAACTAAAGTTCCTACTTTATTACAGATTCTTGTTGTGTTCATACTCTGTTTGGTATTTGAAGTGTTTGTCTATTGTTCAGGGTCCCCGATCAGTTACAAGGCATCGAGCAATCTTACTCTCCACATAGCCAAATAAAAATTCCCAGTGAGTTAGCTGCCATTTGCCAAATGTATCTATATTCACATCAAAGCAAAGAGCTGCAATCAATTGAATCCAGGGCTACTACTGCGCAATAAAAGTCAGAAGCAGAGTGGCTTTGCGTGCCAAAACATGATAATGGATATTCAAAATATTAAGCCCTCTATGCATTTTCGGCAAGCATATAAACTCATACTTAAGGAGTTGCGAGGCCTTCTTATAATGATAATTTTGTCAAAAGATCTCAATGCTTTTTGTCATAAAAGAAGAGATTTGGTTTTTAGACCATGCCAGAAGAGGGAGAAAAAACTGAATGTATGCCATCAAAATTGATTGAACTATTCTCAGTTAGACATGAAGTGGCCAAGTAGAGAGTTTCTAATATTCCAACACCCAATCTGTAGCATCACGAAGGGAAAGATTCCATCCCACAGGATATCCCAAATGTCTGACATGTTGTGTAGGTGATATGATTTTCCCATGCCATAGAATGATGTGCCATTCAAATTCATTAAGAGGCAACAATTTTGATTTTTTAAAATTGATAAAAAGACCTACTGCCAATCCAAATATATGCAATCTTTTGAAGAAAGTTTTTGACACAAATCCTTTTTTGGCACCAATCTTATCAGTCCCTCCTAACAAGCAGAAGGCATGATGCCCGAATTCCAAGTCTCATTGATCATAAGCAAAAGTGATTCTTCAAGCATAGGCCAAAACTGCAAGAACTCCATAGTTAATCCATCCCATTTCGGAGTCTTCCATTTACCAAGTGCCTTTAGTGTCTTGTTTAGTTCCACAATTGAAAACATGGCCTCCAAATCAATTGCTTCATGATTCATTCATATCCACAATGTTAGAACACAAGACAGAAGCTCCTGCCTAGCCCTATGAATATCAGGAGTCATCTAGGGCAGTGTTGCAAAAACATGCTGAAAATGCATAACACATTCATGCTCTAACCTGTGTCCAATTGCCATCCTCTTTCATCAGTCAAGATATACATTGTTTTTGACTAGAAGTGTGCAAGCTTTTGAAGAAGCTTTGGATGAACAACTCTTATCCAAAAGGGGTTTTTTGGCGTGATCTTGTGAGGGGAAAAGGACGAAAAGACCAGATGTAGGAGAGATCAGAGAAAATCAACATAGCATGAAATGGATGAATGAGTATATGAATAATGGTGAATGTAATCCAATACAAGAGGGCCTCTGAGTGAGGCAAAGATGAAGTAACTCTGAGTAGTAGACTGGCGATGAAGCAAGGACAAAGTTAGTGCAAGAGCACGGTTGATGACGAAAGCTCGCGTCGAGGACAGCACTAGCACTCCGTGTGATGTAGAGGGCTGTGAAAGCAGTGCTGCTGCAAGGTCAGGGTGTTGGACCACCTCCATGCCGAGGAAATACAAGAGAAGACCGAGATCAGTCATCTCAAACGTTTGTCGCAGTTGTGTCATCATATTAGCCACTTTGGCTTGATTTGAACTAGAGATGATAAGATCATCGACATACAACACTAGGTAGCATACCATCCCCGATCTGTGTGGAAAGTAACTGTATATTGTACGACCAACGCTGAGTGGAGGAGAGAGAACAACTGTAGTCGGCCAGAAGGTTCATGTGCATGATGCTACAACAATAGCTCCTCCTCATGCTTTTTAAGGAGTCGTGTCACCAATTGGCCGACCATTTGGTCGATCTCCAGATTTGTGTCTCGTTCACTTGAGGCCAGGCCGGTGTCTCATGTGAAGGGGCAAGTATTTTTTTTTGCATAACATGGACGGGAGCCAGATTGGTGCCACCCGTGTGTTAGCAGGATGGTGTCGTATGGACGAGAGCCAGACTGGTGCCACCCGTGTATGACCTGGACTGTGTTCTATCCATGGATTGTCACGCCGTGGAAGAGCCAGTATTTGTGCCGTGTCTTGCCTATGGGACTGTTACTCCATTGGGAGGCTCGTGCCTGGATCTATGTCTTACCTATGGGACTGTCACTCCATAGGAAGATCGAGATTTATACTTTCTGTCGTGCCATTATTGTGCCCAACAGGAATGTTTAGTACTTGTTCCATGAACGGGAGATATGTCCATGATATTGTTTGCACATGCATTCATGTTTACATGCTTGGAACTGTCTTCGCGTGACTTGTATTCTTGTGTTTGCCTGTTTGACGTGCCACTTACTGAGCGGGGACGCGTGCCAGTGAGTCGTGAAGTTTGCTCTGCCTTCTGATGAGTTTTGTTGTGTGTGAACAGGTGGTAAGTGTATTGCATTTGTTTATTTTATAGCACTATTTCTAACCTTTGTTTTTATAAGGTTGCAGGTTCACACTCATTAATGAGTGGGCAGCCTCCCCAATATCTCTTGGTGCCCTTGGTAGGGTGGGCACCCACACATGGGCCATGGTGGGGAGGGAAGCCCTCCCTTAATCATGTGTGTGGGGGTGGGTGCATGGCCACCTACCCACCCCCCCCCTTGGGAACTTTGGAACTGGCCGCCTCCATGCAAATAAGGCTGTTCGACGTGTGCCCCCTCCATCGTTTAGGCGTGATCCTTCTCTTGCATATAGGCGGCTATGCATGGCCACCCTATCTCATCTTGCCGGCTGACGACTGCAACAACGAGACGACTGTGCACAGGCGGCTGCGCAGAGGTTCTTCTTTCTCCTTGCTTTGTAGGCAGCTGCACACAGGGGGCTGCACAAGTCTTCTTTCTGTCTTGCCTTGCAGGCGGCTGCACACAGGACTTCACTCCCTTGCCTTGCAGGCAGCTGCGCATAGGCGGCTGCATACAGGCTTCACAACAGGCGAATATTACTTCCCATACTATTGGGCAGCTGTTGGCTCTCCATCCCTTATCTCTCAAGCTGGCAGCAACAGCAGTAATAAAGACTTCTCCTTTCATACGTGGGTGCCTAGTGTTAGAAATCTAGCATGGTATCACACAAAACTAGAACATGGGAAAAGTGCAAGAGGGATGAAGCAAACTGAGATTGTTCCATTGATGTGACCCCTTGAATATATAGGGGAAAGTACAAGAGCTGAGCATGAGTGCATATGGGATAAATCCCTGAGTGCCACGTGGCATACACTGAGATGACCAAGATTAAAAGTACTCCTAGTGAGCACTTATTTCCAACACCCTCCTTAAGTGGACACTAGGAGGAAGACAAAAAACAAGATTATAACATGACAAAAGATAAGACCAAGACAGAGAGACTAGACAAGGATTGAGAGACAAGCTAGAAGACAAGATAGACAAGACTAGAAGACAGACATAGAGACTGATAGACTAAGAGACAAGACATAAGAGACAAAAAGATCCTGAGACACCCCTCCTCAAGTGATATCCTCATATGGGTCCACAAGGGTAGGGACAAGAGTGGATCATAGACAGAGAGAGAGAGAGAGAGACAATCAGCCAGTAGAGTGGTCCCACAGAGAGAGACTTTTAGATAGACATGAGAGAGACTGACAAATAGAAGATAAATGGGGACATAGACAAAATGCCAAAGACATGTGGGTAACTAATCCACAAAAGATAGGCATATAGACTGATAGACAGAGTGTCAGAGATATATGACTGTAAGATCACACAAGATAGACACATAGACAGAGAGACTGACTGACTATAGATAGACAGAGAGATGGACCTTGATAGATAATCCCTCCTCAAGGTCAATCCTCCTGCTAGAGTGAGTAATGCAGGGGTGCCTCTTGGATAGGGACAAAGATAAGTCCATGTAGACATGACATTACCCCATGATCTACATCATTGGTGATCAATGGTGGTATATAGACAAATATGAGAGAGATGGGAAGGTAAGTCCAGAACAGGGTCCTCTTTGGTCTACATCATGTGGTGACCAAAGTAGGAGAGAGAAAAAAAAACTTTTTATGCAGAGAGCAAGGGCAGAGTACCCAAGAAGAGATGCCAAAGATAAATAAATGAGAGACAGCATCAGAAATGAGAAGGTCTTACCCCTATTTTGATGGGCAGTGTCTGTTCTCTTACAAGATAAAATTCAGTTCTGAAAATTAATTTTTAAGAGTAAAATAGAACTGAGAATATTGCAGCATACAAAGGATAATCCATTTTAGTTTTTACCTCAGGTCTTCCACCCTTTCAAGCCCATGTGACAGACATGCTATCCAGGGGGTAACCCGAGAGAAAGGCAGCTGCAAACAGAGATTTCTTAGAGGAAATGTTGCTGCAGAGAGAGAGGCATACGGGCCTGTCAGAAGCAAAGGAGCACCAACTCATACCTTGTTTTGATATAGGAGTGGAGCAGCCAGTAGAGAATATGTCTTGAACAGAGAATGGGGGCTGCCCATATTGAAAACGAGTTGTTGTTGCAGCACCAGCAGCAAGAAAGGTGTCGACAGAAGCGGCCTGCTGCTGTAGCATAATGGAGAAAATGGAGACGACCCCAGGGAAAGAGAGCAGGTCGGCCTGCTTGCTGAACAGAAGCGGTGGCACTCGGCACAGAAGAGAGACGAAGAGGAGAGCCCTCTGATTGAGCTTGGCGAAGTCGACGCGGCCTGTTTCAGCAGTATAGAGAAAGGCGACACTATAGCGGGCTGCGCTGCCTCCGCTATCTCCGGCACCACCATCGCCGCTGCAACCGCCAACGCTAATGCCGTCGCACCGGCAGCCCTTTTCTCCACATTGAAGACCTTCGCCTCCCCATCACCGGCACTCATGGTGAAGCGACAGCATCGAGGATGATGAGCCGGAAGGAGAGGTTTACTAGACGGCGAAGAGAGTGAGCTATTCAGAAGGGAAGACTTGGCATGGGCGCATGGAGAGACAACGGTAGAGAAACTGAGAGAGGCAGCTTGTGGCAGATCAGCAACACCTCAAAGAATAGGAGAGGAGAGTAGCTAGAGCTGGATCTAAGACCCCCGATGGGGCAAAGCTAAAAAGGAAGCTAGACCTAGAGAAAATCTATGGCTAGATCTAGACTAAAGGGCTGAGGAGAAGAGGAATCTACATGGCTCTGATACCATGTTAGAAATCTAGCATGGTATCACACAAAACTAGAACATGGGAAAAGTGCAAGAGGGATGAAGCAAACTGAGATTGTTCCATTGATGTGACCCCTTGAATATATAGGGGAAAGTACAAGAGCTGAGCATGAGTGCATATGGGATAAATCCCTGAGTGCCACGTGGCATACACTGAGATGACCAAGACTAAAAGTACTCCTAGTGAGCACTTATTTCCAACACCTAGTACTACTGAAGGCCATATTCATTATTTTACAAGTGGATTGAGATTCAAGCAAAGGTCTTTGGTGTAAATCTTACAAGGGATACTCTCTGCTGTGCTAACACCCGTTCGGTGCCAGGTAGTCCAAGCTTCTGGAGAACCACGGTCCATGGGTGCCGAGATCGGGAGAGCCAGGCGTTAGTACGGGAGCGCCTGTTTGTGCGTGGTCTTGGAACACAAGTGGGGCGCTCTCTGCGGATTCCAGTGAAGGCACAGGACCGTAGAGATTAGACTTCTTCAAGTGGATCGCTCTCCTTCGAATGTCTACTTCAAGTCTCTTGTTTGGTAACTGTATTCATCTCAGTTGTACATGGACATCATCTGGTTCATTGAACCCATGGAGCATTGTATCAGTTAAATACTCCCAATAATATATCATATATTGAGGGGGGGGTCGGCCCGTTCCGGCCCCAGTGCTGGTGTCCATTGATCATCATTTCAATTTTCAGTTGTTATTGAGTTGTCCATTCATATTGTGATATTTAAGTTGTGCTATTTACGCGTGTGGGTATCCAACGGAGTCTATTCCCACTTGACGGGATCGGTTTCAAGTCGACCAGCTCTAGTTTTGCTATGCTTATCTGCTTTTATGCTTTTTCCCAAACTTGCTCCCCAAGCTGGAGCTAGGTGCCTCCTTCTGTCCACTAATACATGCCCAAAAATAATAAAATGTCCAGCTAGCTATAATAATGTGTGAGCACACTGACTTATAAACCTAATAAGTCACTTTAATGATTATATTCCCATGTTGCTCATGCTGTGTAGCCATCTTTTAGGCCAATCTTTGGCAGTGAATGCTTCAGCTTTCTTCTTTGGAAAATCCATGTTCTCACCTTGGTTTTGTTCTGTGCATGGACTTGCCCCAAAACACTCATCAAGACTGGTGAAGGGACCAAATGGTGACATCCCCTCCGGCTTATGAGACAGTTATTCGCAACTGTATAAGCCTGATACCATTGGAATACTCTTCAAGTATAGCAGATACTCTGCCAATTTGTAGTATTTCATAATCCGGGCATTAAAGCCATAAGTCCAGATCCACGATCCTAAATCAGATACAGACGCAAGTGCCAACCATATCGAGGAACAAACTTTTGCCATATCCCGAGTGAACAACTTTGATAATAATTAGACACAAGCATAAGAGCCAACTGTGTCGCAAATATTCATAAATCCATAAGTAGCTTTAAGTACCTCTGCAAGAAGAAAATAAGCAAAAGACAGCCACAAAACATCGTGCCATGCCATTGGTTGCATAAAGGCACCACCCCTATGATCCATACACATGCCGAAGCTTAAGATGCTTCATTAGGGCAACGACCCTTCCATGAAGTCAAACATGCTCGCCAAAGTTTCCCCTTTCTATGAGACTTCACTCACTTGGGTTACTAACCCTTCCATGAGTTCTGATACTCACCAGGGTCACCAGCCCTTCCATGAGTTCAGATACGAACTCACTAGAGTCACCAACTCTTGCATGAGTTCACAGGGTCACCAACCCTTAGTCACTCACTAGGGTCACCAAGTGCATCGAGTTTTCCATGTTAGTAGACTACGTAAAATTATGGATCACCAGGATAACATGGTTAATCCCAAGGTTTCAGTTGAGTTCATAGAATCGCGATCACTTCCATATGAACCAAAAATGATTCTTGAGTTTAGAAATTGGAACACAAGGCATAATGTGTACTGAGAGGCACTTGTTAAGTGGAAGGATACGTTGGAGGAGGCCTCAACATGGAAATGATTAAATACATCCCTTCCATGAGTTGACATACTCACTAGGATCACCAACCCTTCTATGAGTTCACATAACTCACTAGGGTCACCAACCCTTGCATGAGTTTACATAACTCACTAGGGTCACCAACCCTTCCATGAGTTCAGATAGTGAGTAATCAAAGCGACCAACTCTTCTCACTGATCAAAGTCACCGACTCTTCTCGCTTATTAGAGTTACTACTCACTGGACAGAGTCACCAACTCTTCCATGACTTTAGATACTCAATCACCAGAGTCACCAACTCTTGGATGAGTTCAAATAAGATAAGAATGAATCATAGGCATAGAGATCCTGGTTCTCCATAAGCATGTCTGCGATAGACAGTTTTACAGGCATTTCGGCCGATGATAGAAATCCATAGAAAAATCCTCGATCCATGAGATATCCATGAGTTTCATAAGTCCATTGCATCCCAAATAAAAGGAGCCGAAAATATACTTCATCCCAGTAAAGGGAGCACTAAACCAATGATAACCATTGTAGAGACCTCGGTCTCGCTGGGATTGGTGAGTGCAGCATGGGCTGGCGAGCTAGTGGTGACCATTGATGTGGGCCACCGGGTGGGCAGAATTACATGGTAAAAAATGTGTAAAGCACTTGCAAGGGTGCCCGAAAGTGGAAAGGGCAATGAGCCGTAGCCAAACGCGCCGTTTGGTATGGATGGCTCACAACGCATGGCCAACATCGATGGTGACAAAGGCAAGCATACTGGCGAGGGAGCTGGTTGGCGCAAGAGGGGATGCATGCTTGCAAAGAGGCAAGGGCGGCAGTAAGGAGCGAAGTAGGATGAATGCTTTGATGGTAGCACAGTGGTAGAACAGCGCCTACCCATACCGGTTATCCCCGCCATGTGCTTTGCGTGACTGTTTCTTCTTTGCCTTTGTCCCCCACAGCAAGTCACCTGCAAAAAGATTCGAAAGCTTTCTGTTTGTTTTTTTCTACGCTTCCTCCTCCTGCCTGTCTGCTGTACACAGCACTGGTCAGCGCTTTGCCCATGGCGCCTTCTTCTGCGCTTGCTTTGCACTAGTAAAACTTCCCGCCGGCGAATGCGTTTTTTTCTTCCCTTTCTGTTCATCAGTGAAACTTTGTGGATTGGGGACACTGTGGACTGGTGAAGCTTTCTAGCTATGGCATTTTCTATGGATCTGCAAAGCTTTCTTTGACTATGGCATCCTCTTCTCCTCTTTCTGTGTATTGGTGAAATACTCTGCTCTTTCCTCCAACAGGCAATGCGACACCTTCCTTCCTACTTTATTCACCGAACCACAACCCAACAAGATTGCACTCCACTATGGTGCCCGAAACAGCACTAGAAACTCCTACAAACCCTAGAAGCAAAAGCAGAGAAATAGAATGACTATCCTAACCTAGAATAAGAGCTGGGGCAGGGGGCGATGGAATCCCCCTTGTCCCACCAGGCGTGCCAGAAAATGGCTACATCTGTAGCAGCTCTATATGCCTAATGAAATAAATAACTGAAGATGCGCAAACAACTAAAGAGACACACGTACCAAAGTGCTCAAATTTACACCAAGCCAAGAGATAATGTTTCCATTAGAAAAAGGCCCTTTTGTACAACTTTTGGACCCATTCACACCCCTTCGTATATGGGATAATACACACACTACAACCTATTTTCACACAACCAACTTCATTACAATGGGCATCCCACCCCTCTACAGCGCCAAACTATCGTATATGTATAAATCCTCGAGCAAAGATATGCCAAAAACTTAGTCCCTAGTCGTTGAAACGATTCAAGGCAAACTACACACAATTCTACTTGTACGGGCATACAAGGGTTAAGTGTCCAAAAAACACTTTTCTACACAATGACCTACCATCTGCGTCAATGACCGACTCCGATAAAGCATCTACTCCATCAACCCCATTCTCACCAATGAAGTTCAATGCCAAAACCTCGCAATCAACAACCATTCCTGAAGAAGTTCCCCCCGCTTAACCATCTATCTCTAACAAGGAACTCAAAGGAAAAGCCCCGGAGCCTATGCCTCTTCACTCATCGACAAACCTCACCAAAGGAGAAAACCGCATGCTTGAAAGCCTTATCATCGACAGCCACTCCACAAGAGACTCTAACCTCATCATCGTCAATAATACCCATGAGTCTCAAACCTCCGACCTCAGCGCCAACCAATGTGCAGGAGGTCCCAAAAACTTCCACTTCAACCAAAAAGAAAACTCTACCAAGATAGCTAAGATCAAGGTATCTTAATGGTATCAAGATGTGGGTGGAGAAGCAGATACTTGTAGCTCGAGGCTACTACGAAGGTTCCATTCAAATTTGGGTGCCTCAACAGTCAAAGCCTCTTCCTCTCAACGCAGCACTCGGAGACCAAGGAAAAAGAAAAGTACTCCACAGCACCGTCCACAAAAGCCTATGCGAGTTCCTCAACAAATTGCAAAAAGCAACATCTTTTCAAAACTCAAAGTATACTTAGCTGTTCTTTGCCAAGTTCATCATGAAGCCAAAAGAAATATCTCCTCACTATATACAGAATATGTCTTGAGATATAGCTCCATATAGCTTGCTTCTTGTAAGCTCAATTTATAATAATCCATATGGAAAGAGTGTTGAACACAGGCACATAAAACCAACTCCATACTTCAAGGATAAAATTTTCCAAGCTGTCTACTGCTCATGCTCTTGACACATGACTGCTTCCATAAGCTCAATAGCAAAAGTGTTGGTCAGTGTGGTCCCCACTTTTGATCTTTTCTCTTCCTCGTTGTTGGAAGGAAGTCTTTGCTTTCGAGAAAGCTTATGCTCTGATACCACTGTAACCGATCGAGGACCCAGAAAAATAGACAAACACTTCAAATACCAAACAAAGCATGAACACAGCAAGAATCCACAAAAATATAGAGACACCGCATTGAGCCGGAATGGTCGGCCCCCCATAGGAACTTCTTTATTCAGTAGAAGCTTCTACAAGAACTCAAGGTGGGGGTGCAAATAGCACCAAATTTTCCACAGATCTAGTTAGCTTTCCACAAAGCATAAACGAAACTCTGGCCAAGTTCTCTTCCGAGAGCCAGAAAAAAAATAGCCGTCCCAAAACCGTCTCAAAATAGTCCCAAGATTCAGCCTCAAATCTGCCCATTGCATGGTCAAAAGAAGAACACCAGCTGAAGTCACACGTATGGCTAACTGTACGGCTGTCTATATAGCCCACAGTCGACCAAGTTTTGGAGGCGGTGGATAGATGCATTACACTACTAGCAACTAGCTTCTGAACTGTAGAGAGAGAGAGGTGGCTGTTGTGCTGTGTGCAGACAGTTGGAAAAGAGGAGAGAAAAAGCACCACTGCTGCAGTCGACCAGCCCAAAGCAAGAGAGAAAAACGGCACTCCTCAATACAGCCAGCAAAAGAGAGAGAGAAAGTAACTGTATATTGTACGACTAGCACTGAGTGGAGGAGGAGAGAGAACAACTGTAGTCAGCCAGAAGGTGCATGTGCATGATGCTACAACAATAGCTCCTCCTCATACTTTTCAAGGAATCGTCCAGCTCTATTTTTGCTATGCTTTTGACTTGGCTGCCAAAAATATCTGCTTTTATGCTTTTTCCCAAACTTGGTCCCCAAGCTGGAGCTAGGCGCCTCCTTCTGTCCACTTGTTCATGCCCAAAAATAATAAAATGTCCAGCCAGCTTTAATAATGTATGAACACACTGACTTATAAACCTCATAAGCCACTTAAATGATTAAATTCCCATGTTTCTCATGCTATGTAGCCATCTTTCAGGCCAATCTTTGTGAGTGAATGCTTCAGCTTTATTCTGTGGAAAATCCACATTCTCACCTTGGTTCTGTTCTATGTGTGGGCTTGCCCCGAAACACTCATCAAGACTGGTGAAGGGACCAAATGGTGACATGTCGTTGTGTCTCTCATCTCCTTGCAGACTGGAAGTTTGTTCTGCAATATATTCAGTGGTTGGGTAGACCTCCTAAGATTGGCAATACTTTCAGACAAGAAAATATATTTTGGAGCCAGGCATTCCCTATGCCTTTGGCTCTTGGTTCCCCTTGGTGAGCTTACTTTCTTTCTACAAAAGGCATTCGGGTTTGCCAAGATGATGTTGATGCTGAAGGAAATGTTTTTTCCTTTCCTCGAGCTCAAAGCCGTTGGCAATTGGGTACAGACCTTTAGGCACATGTTACAAGAACAATTGCAGCCTTATACTCCTCTTACGGTTGTTCCGGATGGTGAAAGAACGGAGGATTGGATTTTCCATAGGGCAGATCCTGGACCTTAGCCTAGATTCTCTTTCTCTCATGTTTCGGCTACTTTGATCTACAGGTTGATTTTTCCTACGCCTTAGTTTGTCGATCGAGTTTATAAGATTTGGCTCCTCACTAAGACAACCCATTGGTGGAAACAAAATCTAAAGAAAATTTGGCATAGTAAATTGCCACTCAAATCTAGATTGTTTTTATGTCGATTCTTGTCCCAGTTGGTGAAAAAGACAGATAGCTGCACCGAAATGCCCTTCTTGCCGTTGCATAAAGGAAACAAAGATGCATCTTCTTTGGTCTTGTCCACAAATCAAAAGTTTCCTTTGCCAAATTTCACATTTGCTTTGACTCAGATTTCCAGGGTATTCCTTCTTTTGGCTCTTTGGTAGGTGGCCTTCTACATTGGATCATGCACAGCCCTTTCTAATCTGGACTAGATATTGGGCTTTGTGGACAATATGGCATACAAGAAATTAGTTGGTTTTTCATTCCGTAAGGATTGCACGCTATCCCTACTTTCGTTAATCCTTGTGTCAGTCTTTATTTGACTCCATCCACCTGGATTAGATTGATGACGGCTAGTTGGCTATGTTTTTTCAGTGCTTTTAGCTTCTGTGATTGTTCTTTAAGAAGTTTGCCTCTTTTTTGGGACTTCTTTCTTTGTACAATGAAGCAATAGAACATAGCCCTTTACAAAAAAAAAAGTGTATGTTTGGCGGGGGGGGGGGGGGGGGGGGGGGGGGGGGGGCGCGGTTTGGTTGTGGTATTTGTGTCTGCACTTGGCAAGTAAATTATATGTCTTACATGTAGCTTTTAGGTGTTTCATCTTGATATTTTTTATATGGATGATTGTACATTCCAAGGAATTTGATGAATTGATAAAAAGTGCCACACTGTAAGCTTCAAGAACTCGTTTCTAGGACTTTGCAGGAGAAACAAGGTGGTCTCATTGGTATTACAGTGGATTCAGAGTGGCCGGAACCACTTACTAGCTCACTTGGGGACAAACAGGCTTCCCAAAGACACTTGGAGTTCTCATTGGGCTGGTAAGTTCCGTGTTTGACAATTCACTTTTAACATTACATGTGGTTAACAAGACTTGTTTCATGTATAACTGGATCTCATCGAGCTCACGCTGGAGTTCCCCCTGTTGCACACCTGCTGCCATCCCCCAGCCCCCCCCCCCCCCCCTCGCCCCCCCCCCACTCTGTCCTTCCCTTGCCATCGCCAGCACTTGCGCCTCCCCCTCCTCCCACTTCCTCTTTCCATCGCACTGTTGCCCACCTGCACCACCTCAGTCCCACCTTCCCCATCGGCCTCAGCCCCCACCATTGCTCCGCCTCCGCCTCTTTATCTTCACTGCCAGCTCCCCTTCGCCCCCCCTGTGCACCGCCCCCATTCCCCTCCATTGCGCCTCCTCGACCTCCTCATCCTCTTCGTTTTTGCCGTCTCCTCCCCTTTTTCTGCCCGTCAGTGCCTCTTGTGTGCTTTTCATCTCGCCAGCCCTTCCTCTTTCATCGCCCTTTTTCCTCAGCACTGCTGCTTTGCTTCCGGGTTGTTCTTCATCTGCAAGAGTAGGCGCCTCTGGTCTTTGCCTTTCAAGAGGACTCCATGGCAGCCGGTCTGTCATCCCCGATTGAGGCTGCCATCCCTTGCCTATTTTCAGAGGCAGACCTCCAGCTCTTAGCTTCAACAGTATCCTTCCTTGTGGTCTCTTCTTTGGTTTGCAAGATCATAGGGAGCCATCCCACCCGCAGACATACCCAGGATTTGCTCCAGGCACCCCTTGTCAGGGACCCCGGAAAAATCACCAGCATTCATTTTCTTGGGTTTGGCTACTCTCAGCAGGTAGAGTTTGATTCACCCGCAGGCGGCTGATCGTGTGATGCAGCAGAGTCCCGTTGTGATACGCAGCGCTCAGGCATTCTTCGCGAGATGGCACCATAGCTTCGACTCTGCATCGGACCCCCCAGCAGGTGTATCCATCTTCTCCATGAGATGGTTTGCTTCCCCGGCCTCCGAAAGGAGTATCACCCTCTGATTCAATTGATTGGACGGTCGATAGGGCAGGTTTTTGAGTTCCTGCAAACGACTGCTTTAGTGGTGGCCACCAGGACATGGGTATCCCATCCATAAGAGTTTGCATTGCTTCCCCAGAGGATCTCCCGTAGGTCATAAAGCTCCCCAACCTCCAGGGCGACCCGATGCTTCAGCGGGTAGAGTATGCCAGTCTCCCCGGCCAATGTTTCATCTACAGGCAAATGGGCCACCTTGCTCAGTCCTACCCTTAACTTCATGCCCACAAAGGATGCCCCTAACCCCTGCCCGAGGCCTCAGCACGAGTGCTCGGCGAGAGCAGGAGATGCAGGACCCATGGCTTGACCAGTAGATTCCAGCGGCCTAACCTCCCTCTCAGGCTCAGCAGGAAGAGCCCAGGCACTAGCCGCTGGCAAACAGTTTTGTTGCCTTAGGCATCCCCATCGCCCGCCTCATTAGGAGTGCCACCAGCCAGATTGCCAAGTAGATCCATCCCCCCCCCATCTCGAGGTAATGGTGCCCACTGGGTGGCAACTGTTATGAGCATTTAGTTCTTCACGAGGAGATGGATGACATGTCGACCCTCCCCCCGGTGTCCAAGAGATTCTTGCTGATTTTGGCTCGTCCTCCAAGTTTCCGGACCTGGTGCCCCCCCCCCCCCGCCCCCCCCCCCCCCCCCCTCTCTCGTTTCTTCCCCCCCTCCCTCAGCTTCCCCGGTCCATTCTCGGCGCCCCCTTGCTGCTCCTGACCCCCACAAGAGCCAGCAGCCCAGCCCGGCCACATCAGCTTTCAGATCCTATGGAGATGACCGCCCTTCCCCCTAAGTCTCCCCCCCACCCACCCCCGCCGGCATCATGGGGGTGCCTATGGACTATAGTCTTCTCAGATGCCTATCGGTTGAGGAAGGGGAGTTCTCGGAGACTGTGGTGCCTCTCCGTATTTGTGTGGTCTTCCACCACACCCGGGCAATGGAGCGGTGGTCCTCTCTTTCTCACTCAGCATTGCTCCAAACAGGGAATGGGACTACGACAAGTCGTCCTCCATCGCAATCCACTGTCAAGCGCGGTCTCCCTTGCTTAGCACCTAGGAGATAGCTGTCTTGTCGACATTGTCACCCACTTTTGGGCCCTGGCCCGCATGGAGGTAGAAGGATCCTGCCTTAAATATCAAGATGGAGACACTGATGCCCCGAGCTTGGAGATGATATTGTATGTGAACGTTCTTCCACATGGCTGTCACTAATCCTTTGAGGCACTTCTTCCGGTTCCTTTACTGCGGCAACGGATGGAGCACAGAGCAAGAGTACCACAGGGCCAGAGCAGAGTGGAGCTTTATGGAGGAAAGGATCAGGGATCACCTAGACTGCGTTAGATTGTGATTATGCCCCCTCCAAAACCGACTCCAAAGACCCTCCGTGGTGAGGGTGTCTTGAGTAGGTCTCAATCCTCCCATCCTTAGTTATGCGGATCATCTCTTGGAATGTTCACGAGATGGTGGGACCCCGCTTCCATTGCCGAAGAGGGGTCCTTCTTCTGGAGCTTCAAAGAGCCTGTGTAGGAGGCCCGATGGATCTCTTGTTCCTACAGGAACATCACCTCTCAACAAGATGCACCCGCAGATGCGGGAAGATCTTGCCTAGATGCAGCCATACTTTGTGGTCCCCTGCCTTCGGCCCTAAGGGGGACCAGGGAGGGGTTTGCATCTCGTTCAATGAGTAGTTTCTTCTGTCAGTGCTAGATTCAGGCACCACTATGCAAGGGAGGGCACAGTGGATTATAGTCAGGATTGGGGAAAGACCGCGTGGGTTTCCTCAACATTTATGTCCCCAACAGTGTGGCAGGGCAGACTGAATTCTGGACCTAGGGGAGGCAGGCACTTCCCCAAGCAGATTTTTGGTGCTCAAGTGGAGAATTTAACATGTGAGGTCAGGAAGGGAGGAGGCTTGGATACTATCACAGGGAGAGAGTACACGGCGTAGGAGGAGCTCATCCTCTTCTTGAGGGGTTAGGATCCATGGCACTTACGAGAGTTTGGTGGTATGCCCGGGAGCTTTCGCTTCTCCAGATTAGACCAGAGGATACAAGGACCGAACCTCTCATGCATCGACAGATTTTGTGTGGATGAATGGGCGTGCATCAAAGGTGGTTTGATTGGTATTCTTGCAGGCATTAGGTTATCAGACCATTTGCCAATTTTCCTGATTACTTGGTCCACGAGTCTCCGTAGGGACCTAGCCTCCCTCCAGCAGCTTTAGGAGCAGACTCTAGACAGCCCATGGGTGGAGTCCCAGTTGGAGGCCAACCGCATGGAGATCCGATCGATCAAGGAGAGAAGAGTGGAATATCGGTACCATGCTAGACCCTCCCTTTGGACTCAAGCAGGGGATAGGGTCACCTGTGATTTCTTTGAGACTGCAGACCCTCACCACCGCAAAGATGGGATGCGGAGGTTGACGGGCCCAGGTGGTACCACTGAGGAATATCCCCACCAGATTCCGGCCATAGCCACAGGCTTTTTTAGAGATGTCCTATTAGTAGATGCCCTCACCCTGTAGGTGGATGCGGCGAGGGAGAGAGTTTGGCAGGTGGTGCCCTCTGACCTACATGCCCTCTTGTGCTCCCCCTTATCTCTCATCGAGCTGCGAGATTCTCTTCGTGCCCTTTTGTGGGACAAGTGTCTTTACGAGGATGGCTTACTGGTCTCTCTTTTTCTACGCTGCGAGATTCTCTTTGTGCCCTTTTGCGGGACAAGTGTCTTTACGAGGATGGCTTACTGGTCTCTCATTGGGATATCATGGAAGGCGGTTTCATGGCCACCTTCAACGAGATCATGGCCTCAGGACACATGCCAGACAGACTCACTTGATTCCAAAGGAGGGTAGTGATCATTTGGAGATTTGTCAATGGTGCCCCATCACCCTCTTAGGAAATGCTTACAAAATCCTCGCCAAAGCCATTAGTCAATGCCTGCAGCCTCATTTACCTAACCTGATTTATGGCACCCAAACGGGCTTCATCCAGGATAGTAGCATCTTGGATAATATCTTCACCTTGACAACTACAACCAAGTTTCATACATGGCAGTTTTACTTCTGGACTTTGAGAAGTCCTATGACATAGTCGATTGGGCTTTCTTGGAGGGAACCATTCTAAGGATGGGCTTTCCGGCGGGATGGATCAGAGGTGTCTCTGCCCTTTATTCGGTAGCTCATAGCCAGGTCCTCATCCAGGGGGCCAAGGGACAGGTTTCCGATTTCCAGATCAGTTAGACAGGGATGCCCCCTCGCCCCGCTCCTCTTCCTCTTCATAGCTGAAACAACAAGTTGTTTTCTCTCCACACAGGAGACAAGACTCCAAGGTCTCTATCTCCCCATCAGATCCCAGGAGGAGCTTCTCAACTCAGAGTTCGCAGATGACATGCCCACCTACCTCTCATGAGAGGATGGGAACCTTCAGAGATTTGCCCTCACCATCAAGACATTCTGCTTAGCCTCCGGAGCTCATATCAACAGGCACAAGTCGTGTGGTTTTTGGGTGGGATCTTTGCCCGCCGTGACTTGGTGTCTAGTTGAGTCATTCTAGTGGATCCCCAGGGGCACCCCAATCGGATACCTCAGGTGCCAGGCTGGGATTGACATTTCAGCCGAGCAACAGTTAGCCCCCTTCTTCTAAGTATTCAGAAGAAGCTTTTGCATTGGAGCACCGCCCACCTCTCCCTCACCAGTGGCATGATAGTGGCCAACCATGTGCTCCTTGCCACCATGTGGTACATCACATCTTGCTGGGCATTTTCCATGGCATGCCTGGGTCAAGTTCAGTGAACAACTGATCCGGAACTTTCTGTGGGCTGGGACCAACGGCCGACCGGCTCAAGCCAAGGTGGCTTGGAGGGGTGATCACTCAACCGCTGCAAACTCGTGGAGGATTGGGCATCATTGACCCAACTGTGCTGCTGGGAAAGTTGATCATCATCAAAGGCCTTCTGCCAGTAGGTGATCTCAGCTCGGACCCCCTCACTTGGGGCCCCTGGACTCCCAGTGTTAGATGGATTTTCACAGAGCCCAATCCCAAGGCCTGAGCACTGCCTCTGAGGAAAGATTTGCAGCTAGTTTTATGCGAGCTTGGGGCCACCTCAAACCAACCCTTAAGCAGCTCCCCCCGGCCTTGGATGAGGAGAGACTCTGCCAGCCATTGATCTGGAACCGCCTCTTCAGGTGGCCACCCCTTGGGCACACGTTCTCACATAGCCTGGGGCCCCTCCAGCTCGGGCCCTACCCAGTCTCTGGGCGAATGGACTAGTTTCAAGCGGCTTCCCCAGGAGGCTGAGGATAGGCATCTTGTTGAGATATGAGGTAGAGAGCAGATAGTCCTCACCATCGGCTCAGACATCCCCCCCCCCGACTAGCTGTCTGCCTTACAGGATCCTTCCCCCACTGGCTGGGAGCTTTCGCGCGCCATGACATCCCTCTAGCAGTTCTAGGATCAGACGGGGTCTAGCTCTCATTTTCTCCGTCGGATGCCATGGGCATCTGACCCTCTCCCCAAGCCTCACCACCCCCTTTTTTCACTACTCTATGAGGCTAGGCCGACGGATAGAGATGCATGAGATTGACAGTATTCTTGCTTCAGCAGATCATTGGTTCTCCCAAGACATCTCACCTAGCTTCCTAAGAGACTATTGGAAGCGATTGTGGGACCAATTCCGACCTTGAAAGGTCACTATGTTCCTCTGGCAGGTGGCACACAAGAGTTTAGCAGTTTGCATGTGGCTTGCCATTGGTGGTCGCCCAGCGCAGTGCAAGAGATGCAGCCACCCGCAGGAGTTGCAGCCACAGTGCCGTTGGGACTGCCCCAAAGCGCAGCAGGTATGGCAGAGGATTCTTCGACTATTCACCACCTCTTGGGCTGCCTACTGCATCATCACTTGAGGGGCAGTCGCCTGGGTGACAAAGTCAAGACCGGCCCTCCACTATGAGGAGACAGCTGATGGCCAAGCCCTCAAGCACACACATTGCAGGATAGAGTCTATCCCCACCCCCGACTCTCCAGTAGAGGCTTGGTCCCCTGGCATTTGTCAACAGATGGGAGATCATCAGCAGCATAGCGGCATGGCACATTTGGCGGGCACGATGCAGCGAGACCATTGAGGGCACCCTATTGGCTGGTTTTTCGTATTACTAATAGAAGGATCTTTTCCCGGTAAAAACAAGACTTGTTTCTACAAAGGACTGACTATACCATATCAGCCACCACAAAGGACGACTAGTGGTGCATAGGCAAATTTTACTTGTTCATTGCTTACTTATCAACAGGTTCGACTCATGCAGGTTTTTGGACCCTATATACTTTGGACGGTACCCAGCTTCTATGTGTGAGGTCCTCGGTGAACGTCTTCCACGGTTAACAACAGAGCAGATGGATTCAATTCAGGGATCAGCCGACTTTATTGGGCTCAATCATTACTTTTCGGGATACGTGACAACTGCTCGTTCTGCGACAAGTGACAGCTCTTTTGGAAGCCCTGAATTGGGATGGTTTGAGGATGTCAAGACTCACATTCTATGTAGGTGTCTGAACATTGAAAACATTCACATTCATGGATAAAGAATCATCTTTTGAACTTGTAGCCCCGTGGAATGATTGTGTGCAGTTGAAAAAGATGGAGAGCCCATTGGGGACAAGGTAGCTTCTTCCCCAGCTTTTCTACATATCAATCATTATGGGAATACTTGTAAACTTACATGATCTCTCTCTCTCTCTCTCTCATACACAAGCACACACTCCTGATATGGGGGGTTTGAGGTCCCTATGCCATGATGGTTGAGGTAGGTTAGTGATACCAATAAGAAGTACAACATCCTTAACAAGAACTTGCATGTTTTCACAGGGTGCCTCATTTTGGATGTACATTGTTCCTTGGGGTTTCGGGAAGCTATTGAACTGGGTAACAAAACGATACAATAGGCCACCGATTTTTATAACCGAGAATGGTAAATAAAGCCAGAAGACACAAATCTCTCTCTCTCTCTCTCTCTCTCTCTCTCTCTCTCTCTCTATATATATATATATATATATATATATATATGTATATATGTATATATATATATATATGTATATGTATATATGTATATATGTATATGTATATATGTATATATGTATATGTATATATATGTATATATATATATATGTATATATGTATACACACACACACACACACATATATATATGTATATGTATATGTATATATGTATATGTAACGCGTATGTGTGTGTGTTGAAGGGGGGTGCATACAGACATTGTGGTTATGTATATTATGGTACTGTCAAGATTTTTAGCATGATTTTTTTTCTGCTGTGGTTTAGGTGTGGATGAAGAAAACGACCCATCAAAATCAGTAGCGGAGTTCCTACATGACAAAAAGAGAGTCAAATTTTATCAAGATTACCTGTTTTATGTCTCCCAAGCAATAAGGTAAAACAAGATTTGCAACATTAAGATTTTATTTTTCAATGTTTCTAAATGGTGGCATTCTTATGATTGGCATAGGGAAGGTGCGGATATACGCGGCTACTTTGCATGGTCTTTGTTGGACAATTTTGAATGGGGATCTGGGTACACGAAGCGGTTTGGAATTGTGTTTGTGGATTACGCTGATAATAACAAACGCCATCCCAAAGATTCGGCCTTGTGGTTCAAAAAGCTATTAGCATATCAGCCAAAAATTTAATCCTTAGCTAATTATATCTTAGCTTCTAAAATAAGGTCACTAATGGTCTCCCATTGCCGTTACCTAAAAATGGGTGATCCCTGGTAATGGTCACCCATTGCAATTACCTAAAAATGGGTCCTCCACCCAACTCTTTATTTTGACAATTGTGATCTTCATGTATACTTCAATGAAAAAAAAAAAAGAGAGGACACGTGCCATGAATTTACGGCGCCCATCCGTCGAAATGCGGGCGTGAACGATGTGTACATTAATTCAATTGGTCTTTTACATAACACAATGTGATTGAATGATGTGTAGCTCTACAAGCTCTACTTTTTTGAACTGATGGAGCATGCCATTTTCAATATCTAGCCTTAGCCTTTTGATTTTCTACACCCTTAGAGAGGGGAAAAAGGGTTTCTCCACTGTTGCCAAAAAACTGTAAATCGCAAATTTTTTATGATGTTCCATCACAAGAGCTTCATCGTAGAGCAGCCATGTTGGCGCACATTTCTCCATGCTGCCACACATAGGGGAGGTAGCATATTCTTCAAGTGGATGTAAAACCATCTTTCCTCAACGGGAACCTCGGAGAGGCTGTAAATGTGGAGTAGCCACCCACTAGGGTTCGTAGTTCTCGATTCCAAAAGAAAAGTTTGTAGGTTATGCAAGGCACTTTACGGACTAAAATTGGTCCCATAAGCATGATACCAGAGGATTGATGCTTACTTTCTTATGCAACCTTTCAGATACACATTTATATGCATATCTGATGCACATTTTTATGTGTATCAGATACACATTTGTACCAGAGGATTGATGCTTATTTTGTGAGTATTAGTCTTTTATGCAACCCCTCATATTCACATTTGTATGTGTTTTATGAGCAAAGAAAGTATGTATTCTCTATGTAGATGACCTTAATAAGGGATCACCAAAAACAGATGTCACAAGCACAACGGAGATTGAGATGACTAATTTTGGGCTCATGCATTATTGTTTAAGGATTGAGGTTTGATAACATTTTCATATCTCAACAAAAATATGTAGGTGAGAGATACAACGTCTCTAAGAGGCCATAATGGCCTATGAGACCAAAACTAAGAGTACATCTGAAGTTGGTGTCTCATCAAAGAGAACAACTAAATGAAATTGAAAAGTACAATAAACTGATTGTCTTACAGTTATAAGAATGTAAGTAAGACTTCACTGGAAAATGTATATCAAGTAGATCCATTGTTACCATTTTTTTTGTTGGGTCATTGTACATTAAATTCTATGTTTCTACTTATCAAGGGTGGCTAGTTCCTAATGGACATCATGAGGGAATACCGAAAGGCCTTGCAAGGAAGTCAAGAACAAAGGTGGGGACCATACCTTAAGCTTTGATTTATTATTATTATGAGGTCAATGGTAAAGAGATACTTGCAATAAAAGTAGAATTATTGGTAAGGAGAGAGGTGCATGCATCTTTGGTGTGAATGGAGTGTAAAGGGGATGAGGACATAGTCTTACACGGTGGGACTACATTGACCAAGCATTAAAGTGCTAAGTCCATATACCACATGTATACTTATATGCATTATGGGTGGTGAGTGAGGTGGAAAAATATTTCTTTATTATTTAACAATGCATGGGAGGGGGCCTCCAAGAAGACTTTGGTGCAGATTATTGATGGGGAGTAATGATACCTGATCTTGGGCAACGTTTTTTACAACCTTCCGCTCAAAATTTAGTGCCAAAAATGTACTTACAAAGTACGTACTTGTCAAAGATCTTCAGAGCGCATCGCGAGCTTTCCAACACTTCAATCCATCTCAAAGTCGGAGTTACGCGGCAAAAGTTATGCTCGAAACGGTGAACTGCAAATAGTGAGGGAGTCCCAGGCAACACACATGTCCCTCTTTCACATCTACTCTAACACTCTCACACACATGTACACTCCCACAATCCACCCAACTCTCTCTCTCTCTCTCTCTCCATTACAAGGTGCTTCCTTACCATCACTTCTTTCTTCTCTCACAATTACACACTCTCTTACTGTCCTTCTCTCACTCTCTCTCTCCCTTCTATCATTCTACCTAGCCTCTCCACCTCCACCTAGCAAGCATGGGGAACATGGGGGTCCATTGTTGCTCCACCATGTCAATCACCTTGTGCATTACCCTTCCTTCTCCAAAAACCCTATAAATAGAGCCATCCATCACCATCAAACCAAGCCACAACCTAGACGCCCTTTATGCTATCAGTTTGCCTTTAGACATTTTTATCTCCTTAGCTTAATGGCCATAACCCTCTATCCCTCTCTTCTTCTTTATGCTAAGCTTTATGTATACCATATATGCATCTATATTGCATCCATATTGCCGTCTAATTTCTTATCAAACCCTTGTAAAAAGACCATATAGTTCTACCATCTATGCATAGTAGTCTCTTTAGCAGCCCTCTCTAGTCCACCAATTGCTTCGTTGCCATTCATAATAAATAAGCAACTCATCATGAAGTCCGGCCAGCCACTCTTTGCATGGGCAACCCTAGACGAAGAGTAGCAAATTCGGTGGAGCCAACCAAAAAGGCCATGGAGTATCTATCGAAGTTTGGCACGACGGGAGACAACGGGCCAGCTGAAGTTTGAGGGTGGGAAGTTGGTGATGTACTTCAAGGAGCCTCAACATACGGTTGCATATATGGTAATAAATAAAAATGTCATGCCGCCACCGTTCATGAAGAAATTCTCACTTGCTATTGATGAGTCAACTCCACTTTTATCAAGTTTTCTTTATGTGTTTCTTAATTGCATACGGTATAATAGAGAAATTTACAATTGTGGGTGGTGAATTCTCATGTTTATTCTTTCTTATATTGTACCAACCTTGAATCAATTGATCCTTAACATCATATCATCTGTAATTTTCCCACAAAGCAATGTATTGTAATTTAACTCCAACGCGGCACATGCTTTTGGTCTAACTTTCATTCTAAATCAGCAATGGCAATGAATCGGCCCAACTTACCCATTTGCCCAAATCACCATACCAGTCCATGCCTTACTCTCTATTCATATAATAATTAGTAATAAAATGAATTTTCAAGAAAGACTAGCCCTTCGCTTTGGGGCCGAGCGTCTAGCCAAAATAAATGCTTCTCAACCATTCATCTTTCCCACCCTCAACTATGATATTTCATTTGACGTCTATATCTTCATACTATTATAAGTTGATTTTAATTTGAATTCCTTAGAAGGATTCCATCCTAGTCTACTCCTTCACCATAACCACCGTGAGGATATCACTGTCTCTTCCGAGAGGTAATAAAGAAAAATGTCATGCCACCCTCAACTATGATATTTCATTTGACATCTATATCTTCATACTATTATAAGTTGATTTTAATTTGAATTCCTTAGAAGGATTTCATCCTAGTCCACTCCTTCACCATAACCACCGCGAGGATATCACTCTCTCTTTCGAGAGGTAATAAATAAATCAGCAACGGCAAATGAATCGACAATTCATCTTTCCCACCCTCAACTATGATATTTCGTTTTACGTCTATATCTTCATACTATTATAAGTTGATTTTAATTTGAATCCCTTAGAAGGATTCCATCCTAGTCTACTCCTTCACCATAACCACCGTGAGGATACCTACGTCCAAGGTCAAATTTTTTCCTCACATAAAATTGGCGATCTTGCTGGGGAAGGCTCTAGACTAGGAAGGGGTCTCTTAATATCATTGGCACATGGGAGATTTTCATGTATTTAGTGGGGCAGACAAGGAGGATGTGAAGGAGTTCTTACTAAAGTTCCGTCGGGCATGTTTCTTGATTAATCGGAGGCAACCTGCAGAGATGTTGGAAGCATTACCTATGTTCCTAGAGGGTAGAGCACAATTGTTTTTCCAAGAGCTTGAGGATGAAGTTGCACAAGATTGGGGGAGGGTAACACAGGCATTAGAGGCTGAGTTTGTTCGTGAAGAATCACCGGATGCCGTATGGAAGGAACTTCAAGACTTGGGGAAGAGGGAGGGAGAAACTATGCAACAGTTTGAGTCCAGGTTTAGTGGAATTTGGCAGCGTTGGGAGGGGGCAGTTGCATTGGCCCAAGCTAGGGCTAGGGGGGGAGAGTAGCCCCTATAGCAACCCCTTCACCAGAGAAAGATTTCATTAAGATGGACCAATTTGTGAGCTCCTTAGACCCTCTTCTAAGGACTAAAGTTCAAAGTCGGGCACCTAGATATTATCACGAGGCAGTAAGGTTTGGAGTGGAGAAAGAGAGGAAGTTAATATTAACCACAAGCTCTATGGAAGGTCCTGCACTAACGCGGGAGCCACGTCAAGGGCCAATGATCGGGTGACTAGTGTGGAGAGGCACATGGAAAAGCTCATAAATGAGTTTGCAGAACTTAGGGTGCAGTTGTTGCAAGTTCCAAGGCAAAGGCCTCCCTTGTTACCTAGGCCCGGGGGAGAAATTGTCTGTTACCATTGCAATGAGCGAGGACACTTGAGGACAAATTGCCCACTTCTCAAACGACCATTGGGACCAAGGGCTGAAGGGGTAATTCCACCATGTGTAACACCACCAGGAGAGGGTTTCAGGGATCCACCAATCCATGTGATCGGTATTGAAGAGGGGAGTCGAGAAGAAGAAGAAGCAGATGTGTTGGTGGGTAAGAGGGTAAGAATTAGTGAGACACATGAGGAGGGTGACAGTAACAAGAAGATGAAAAAGAAGAAGAGTTCAAGAAGGAAGATTGGTTTAGGGGATTTCCAGGGAGAGGGGGTCTCTGATTAGGATTTAGTTAAGGATGTCCAAAGTTTCAAGACTGCAGGGTTCATTTTTCATGTTGATAATTCAGAATGGGTCTCGCCAGTGGTGGTGGCTCCCAAGAAGGGTAACAAGTGGCGCATATGTGTGGACATGTGGCCACTAAACAAGGGCACAAAGAGGTATCATCACCCTCTTCCATTTCAACATGAAATCTTGAATGAGGTAGCGGGCCATGAGTGCTACACAGTATGTGATGGATATTCAAGGTATTTTCAGATCAGGATTGCTGAGGAGGATCAAAAGAAGACCACCATTGTGACACCATGGGGTTGCTTTGCCTACAGGGTGATGCCTTTTGGTCTCACAAATGCACCAGCGACATTTCAAAGATTCATGAATTTAGCGTTTGAGCCCTCCTTGGGAACATTCATAAGGGTTTCTTAGATGATTTTTGCATTTACAACTCCAAAATTGATCATTGTAACAAGGTCCGCTTGGATTTCAAGCGGCTCTCTCAGTTCCGAGGTAGTCTCAACCTAGCCAAATGCCATATTGCAAAGTCCAAGGTAGCTTTGTTGGGCCATCTTGTGTCAATGGAAGGCATTCATATTGACCCTGTTAAAGTGGAGGCGGTCTTGGCACTTCCCCCTTCTTCAATTGTCAAGCAACTTCACACCATTGTGCAAAAGGTAACCTACCTAGGAAGGTTTCTTGAGGATCTATCCCAACTCTTGTTTCCTCTTCATCAGTTAACACAGAAGGGGATCTCTTTCATATGGAGTAAGGTTCATGATGATGCTTTTCAAGCAGTAAAAAATGCAGTTAGCACAGCTCCCATAAACAACCTGAATGGGACAAAGAATTTTATGCCAATGTGAGCATTAGTGAGAATTCTTTGGGATTAGTTTTACTCCAAAAGGATGATAAGGGCTTCATGAAGCCAATCTATTTTGCCAGCAGGGATCTCTCTCCAGCAGAAAAGGGTTACACTGATGTGGAAAAAATGGGTTTGGTGCTAGTATTCATTGTCAAGAAGTTTAGGGCCTACCTTCTCCCTAAACCTGTTATTTTTCTTGCAAATTCATGTATTAGTTAAACACATGAATCCACCAAGCAGGTTTTTAAAATGGTTGATGGAATTGCAGGAGTTTGAATTTTCTTTTTTGATAGAAGATTCTACAAAAGGGCAACTCTAGCCAATTTCTTGTCTAGGAAGGAATATCAAGAAGAGGTGGGTCATATTGATAATAAGCAGCTGGAGACACCTGCCAAGGAGGACCCTATTGAATTAGAGAACCCTCATGTAATGCATTTTGATGGGGCCTTTAGGAGGTCCACAAGTGAAGCTAGTGGGGGGTGGGAGGGTGGTGGTGTATGATAGCAACAAGGAGGAAGTTTTTGCAGAGTCAATGCAGCTGCCATTGGCAAAAACCAACAATGAGGCTGGGTATGGGGCCCTACAGTTTGGGTTGGGGCAATGCTAGAGGTTACAAATAAAGCAACGTCTCATAAAAGGAGATTCCCTTGTTGGTCATCCGTCAACTACAAGGAGTTTGGAAGGTGAGGAATACACGATTGCTTGAATTATTTAATGG
The DNA here is from genome assembly GCF_041138505.1 of Cibotium barometz. Lineage (NCBI taxonomy): Eukaryota > Viridiplantae > Streptophyta > Polypodiopsida > Cyatheales > Cibotiaceae > Cibotium > Cibotium barometz. Next base: position 15,310,443 of record NC_141066.1, on the reverse strand, counting down.
GGTAAAGAAACTGCTTGAATCTTTTGCCAAATACCAGGTTATGCATGTGCCAAGGATAGAGAGTGCACGGGCCGATTTCTTGGCCACCAATGTGATGTCTACATGTGCATGTATAATGGATGTTGATGTGGGGCTAGAGTCACTATTAGATGTACAAGATTATTTACGCAGTGGTACTTTTCCCAAGGCATATGTCTCAGGATAGGAAGAGATTAATGCAAACGGCCCGAAAATATGCTCTCTTAGATGATATATTATATCATGGGGGTAAAGATGTTGAAATTTGAGCATAATGATGAGCTATGGTGGATCATACACTAGAATCAATATCATTAACAAAGTGATTAAGAAATGATTAAGATGTAATTAGTGAATAATTAGCAGATAGATTAATGTAGGCATGGATACTCAAAAACCAGCAAATTCTCATTAGGGCTATGCCTCAATTTATAGAGTTTACATCAAGCATCAAATCCCATTGATTTCTCCATGATTCACTCCCAGAATATCTCCACCTCTTGCCTGATTCTCTCCACCTCTTCTCTTTTCCCTGAATATCTCCCAGAATATCTCCACACTCCTACATTCTCTCATGCTACCCATTATTCTCTCCCAGTAGATTCTTCTAACCTTTTCACAGGTTCTTTCACAATTACATCTCCTCTTTTACAGCCTCTAACCAAGAGCTTGTTCCCACACACACCCTATTCACTTGTATATTTCAACAAAAGACTTGGTTTACAGGCAAGTGGTGAATGCAGAAGAAGCAAAGCACATAATGCAAGCATGCCATGAGGGCCTTTGTGGGGGCCACTTTGCACATGAGGGGACGGTGAGGAAAATATTTTCAGCAGGGTTTTACTGGCCAACTATACACAAAGATGTTCATGAATGGTGCAAAAGCTGTGAACAATGCCAAATCTTTGGAGTTGAGAAATTGATGAGAGGTCCACTACACCCAATAATTTCTTTTGGTCCATTTGAAAAGTGGGGAGTGGATTTTGTGGGGCCTTTGCCTCGTTCTTCTTCAAGGAAGTATTATATCTTGGTGGCTACAGATTGCATGATGAGGTGGGCGGAGGCCAGGGCCACCTCCAATGCAATGGCAAAGACTGTTCTTAATTTCATTTTTGAATTCATTTGCTCACGATTTGGTACTCCTTTGGAAATTGTGACTGACCAAGGCCCAGGTTTTCGAGGGGACATCTTGAAAGAGCTTATGGAGAACCTTTCTATCAAGCACAGGCACTCCACACCCTACTACCCACAATGCAATGGGCTAGTGGAGAAGACTAATGGAGTTTTATGTAGGACTATTTCCAAGATGGTGGTGAATCACAAGAGGGATTGGGACACATGGCTAGCACCTGCATTGTGGGCCTACCGTACAACATATGAGGTAGTCACAAGGTTTACTCCTTTCAAATTAGCCTATGGAGTGGAGGCAGTCCTACATGTGGAGCTAGAGCTAGTAGGCAGTCTCAGGATTGCCCATCATGAAGGTTGCGGGGATTATGTAGAAAGTCTCACAAGCCGACTAGCACAGTTGGAAGCTCTCGAAGGAGATCGAGAAGAATCCATTCAACGGGCAAAAGCCAAGGCTTCAAAGATAAAAGCCAATATAGATGAGCTCAGCAAGAAGCCAGAAATCTAGAAAGGGTCACTCTGGTTCTCCGTTATATGACAGCCGTCTGGATGACCGTCATGACAAGAAGTTTCTCATTAGATAGGAGGGGCCTTACCAAGTGCATCAAAGTTACAGCAATGGGTCATATTCGCCTCAAGGACCTGGATGGGACTCTCCACAAAAGAAGGGTAAATGGCTATCGTCTGAAGCCTTTCATACCCAGGAAAAAGGATTGATTTGCTAACTTATTTGTTAAGTTGGCATCAAGTACCATCTTGACAAATAAGGGGGGGGAAATATGTTACCATTTTTTTTGTTGGGTCATTGTACATTAAATTCTATGTTCCTACTTATCAAGGGTGGCTATTTATACCTATGTACATAATTATTCGTGTTCCTAATGGACATCATGGGGGAATACCGAAAGGCCTTGCAAGGAAGTCAAGAATAAAGGTGGGAACCATACCTTAAGCTTTGATTTATTATTATTATGAGGTGAATGGTAAAGAGATACTTTCAATAAAAGTAGCATTATTGGTAAGGAGAGAGGTGCATGCATCTTTGGTGTGAATGGAGTGTAAAGGGGATGAGGACATAGTCTTACAGGGTGGGACTACATTGACCAAGCATTATAGTGCTAAGCCCGTATACCACATGTATACTCATATGCATTATGAGTGGTGAGAGGTGAAAAAATATTTCTTTATTAATTAACAATGCACGGGAGGGGGCCTCCATAAACACTTCGGTGCGGATTATTGATGGGGAGTAATGATACCTGATCTTGGGCCCTGTTTTTTACGACCTTCCGCTCAAAATTTGGTGCCAAAGATGTACATACAAAGTATGTACATTTCAAAGATCTGTAGAGCCCATCATGAGCTTTCCAACGCTTCAATCCGTTTCAAAGTCGGAGTTACGAGGCAAAAGTTATGCTCGAAACAATGAACTGCAAATAGTGAGGGAATCCCAGGCAACACACGTCCCTCTTTCACATCTATTCTCACGCTCACACACATGTACACTCCCACAATCCACCCATCTCTCTCTCTCTCTCTCTCTCTCTCTCTCTCTCATTCTCACAATTACAAGGTGCTTCCTTACCATCACTTCTTTCTTCTCTCACAATTACACACTCTCTTACTATCCTTCTCTCACTCTCTCTCCCTTCTATCATTCTACCTAGCCTCTCCACCTCCACCTAGCAAGCATGGGGAACATGGGAGTTCATTGTTGCTCCACCATGTCAATCATCTTGTGCATTACCCTTCTCCAAAAACCCTATAAATAGAGCCATCCATCACCATCAAACCAAGCCACAACGTAGATGCCCTTTATGCTATCAGTTTGCCTTTAGACATTTTTATCTCCTTAGCTTAATGGCCATAACCCTCTATCCCTCTCTTCTTCTTTATGCTAAGCTTTATGTATACCATATATGCATCTATATTGCATCCATATTGCCGTCTAATTTCTTATCAAACCCTTGTAAAAAGACCATATAGTTCTACCATCTATGCATAGTAGTCTCTTTAGCAGCCCTCTCTAGTCCACCAATTGCTTAGTTGCCATTCATAATAAATAAGCAACTCATCATGAAGTCCGGCCAGCCACTCTTTGCATGGGCAACCCTAGACGAAGAGTAGCAAATTCGGTGGAGCCAACCAAAAAGGCCATGGAGTATCTATCGAAGTTTGGCACGGCGGGAGACAACGGGCCAACTGAAGTTTGATGGTGGGAAGTTGGTGATGTACTTCAAGGAGCCTCAACATACAGTTGCATATATGGTAATAAATAAAAATGTCATGCCGCCACCGTTCATGAAGAAATTCTCACCTGCCTATTGATGAGTCAACTCCACTTTTATCAAGTTTTCTTTATGTGTTTCTTAATTGCATACGGTATAATAGAGAAATTTACAATTGTGGGTGGTGAATTCTCATGTTTATTCTTTCTTATATTGTACCAACCTTGTATCAATTGATCCTTAATATCATATCATCTGTAATTTTCCCACAAAGCAATGTATTGTAATTTAACTCCAACCCGACACATGCTTTTGGTCTAACTTTCATTCTAAATCAGCAATGGCAATGAATCAACCCAACTTACCCATTTGCCCAAATCAACCATACCAGCCCATGCCTTTACTCTCTATTCATATAATAATTAGTAATAAAATGAATTTTCAGCAAAGACTAGCCCTTCTCTTTGGGGCCAAGCGTCTAGCCGAAATAAATGCTTCTCCTCAACCATTCATATTTCCCACCCTCAACTATGATATTTCATTTGATGTCTATATCTTCATACTATTATAAATTGATTTTAATTTGAATTCCTTAGAAGGATTTCATCCTAGTCTACTCCTTCACCATAACAAACGTCAACGAAACCTAGGTCCAAGGTCAAATTTTTTCCTCACACCATGTATGCTGATCAGTTGAAGTGTTGCCCTCTCCTCAGATCAAATATCTCCGTCATGGGTGTTGAAATTTGAGCAAAATGATGAGCTATGGTGGATCAAACACTAGAATCAACATAATTAACAAAGTGATTAGCAAGTGATTAAGACGTAATTAGTGAATAATTAGCACATAGATTAATGTAGGCATGGATACTCAAAAACCAGCAAATTCTCATTAGGGCTATGCCTCAATTTATAGAGTTTACATCAAGCATCAAATCCCATTGATTTCTCCATGATTCACTCCCTGAATATCTCCACCTCTTGCCTGATTCTCTCCACCTCTTCTCTTTTCCCTGATTATCTCCCAGAATATCTCCACACTCCTAAATTCCCTCATGCTACCCATTATTCTCTCCCAGTAGATTCCTCTAACCTTTTCACAGGTTCTTTCACAATTACATCTCCTCTTTTACAGCCTCTAACCAAGAGCTTGTTCCCACACACATCCTATTCACTTGTATATTTCAACACCTCCCCTCAAGTGAATAATCCTAGCACACCTGGACCCTGTATCAAGTTTCCCTCTTACTTGATAGCCCACGACCAGTGCCTCAAGTCCCTAAACTCCATAGTCCTTGACACTCTCTCTCTATGTGTCCAAGGCTATTATAAGTGCCCGCGACCTTGACTAAAGTGCTCACACATACATCTACCACTTGGCCTACATCATCGGTGGCTCAGAGGTGGTTTTACTTTATTGGGGCAGGTTACATTGGGTTGTGGGTTCTCTCTCTCTCTCTCTCTCTCAGAAAAGATGATCCGACTCCACTTCTCTTGGAGCCTCCATGAAGTTTGCCGATGTCGTTCCTTCTTCACTGGGTTTGCTGTAGCAGTCTCTCGCCATGTGTCCTGGCTTTCCACATTTGTGGCAAGTGAAGATCCTCCCCCCTACTCTGCCTCTTCCTCGTCCTCGTTCTCGAGAGAATCCTCCTCGGGTGAAGAATGCTTTTTCCTCTCCTGCTGTTGAGTCGAGCTCTTTCTTCTCTTTGCCTCTGCTCTCTTGCTCTAGTAGAGCTGCTTCTATCTCGTGTATCTTCAGTTCAGGTACATTCTTTAGTGTTGCTACAATGTTTTCATAATCTCCTTTGTCCACACTCTTCAAAACTACAGCTAATGCTTCATCATCTTCTACCTTTTTGCCAATAGCTGCCAGCTGTTGCTTAATGCTTTTATATTTGTTCAAGTGTGTGATTAAGGGTTCACTTTCCTTCATGTCCAATTTGTAGAATTGCATTAATAGATTTATCTTGGAATTTTTTGCTTGTGTACCAAATAATTTATTAAGTTCATCCCATGCATCTTTTGCCCACTGTATCCCTGTGATATGATGAATGATCTCATCATTTAAACTGAGTGCAATAAGTCCCAATGCTTTTTCATTCCTACTCTTCCACTCATTTTCTCCTCTCTCAAGGCATTCATCTCTCCCTTCAACTAATCCCCACAGATTTTTCCTCATCAGCAAATACATGGTTTTTGTCTGCCATGTATAAAACTGTTCCCCATTAAATTTGGCTATTTCCTGTGCTGAATTCATGGTGATGTGAAGGGGGTCTTACCTCGATCCAAATTCAAGATTCAAGGGCAGTGTCTATCCTTTTACAACTCAATCTGGTGTTTAATAGATGATTACAACAATTTTATCAGCATAAAATTACCAGAAATTACATTAAATTGAGAGTAACCAATTTGTACGGAATGGTTGGAGTATCAAACCAACTCCGATTTGCAATCTGAAGCTTTAGGGATCTGTATCAGATACCTAATGGTTAATTTGAACCCTCAATTGCACCAAAGTACAGTGATTAGCACTGATTAATCACTGATTAGCAAATTAATGCTCTGGTTTGTGTGCAGAAAACAGAGTATGCAGGGAGCCAGATCTGGTGCCTTCCACTTCAAATGAGCTCAAATGCTTTCAAAGGCATCAATAGCAATGAGTCTAGTAGAGGATTAAGCCAAGAAACACAAGATTTGACCAAATAATGAAAGCTTAATCTCTGTTTTACCAAAGTCACCTCTGCAGATTTGATGAAGAGCTTGGATCTCACTATAGACTTGATGAAATTGATTTCTGTCTTCACCAGCTTGTAGAGCATGCTTGATTACCCCTTGGGCTAAGAGGAATTAGAAAGATTTGAACTAATGAGCTCAAGATCTGCAGTTTCCTTCAGAAAAACGACGCCTGCTAATTAGCGAAAATTCGCTGCTTCCGCCGACGGTTTGCTGCGTGGAGTAGATGGGCTTGAAGCTAGGGATGTTAGCTAGCTTGTGTATAAAGCTTGTGCCCTAATTTTATGTGTGCAAGGTGCTAGAGACCCTCCACTGACTGGGGGTGAAGGGGAGAAGTGAAAACTCACTAAAAATTTGATTTTTTTGCTAATTACCTACTAATCTTGATTAATTCACTAATGGGCTCATAAATCTGGTTGATTCTAGGCATGGCTCTGATACCATGTTGAAATTTGAGCAAAATGATGAGCTATGGTGGATCAAACACTAGAATCAACATAATTAACAAAGTGATTAGCAAGTGATTAAGATGTAATTAGTGAATAATTAGCACATAGATTAATGTAGGCATGGATACTCAAAAACCAGCAAATTCTCATTAGGGCTATGCCTCAATTTATAGAGTTTACATCAAGCATCAAATCCCATTGATTTCTCCATGATTCACTCCCTGAATATCTCCACCTCTTGCCTGATTCTCTCCACCTCTTCTCTTTTCCCTGATTATCTCCCAGAATATCTCCACACTCCTAAATTCCCTCATGCTACCCATTATTCTCTCCCAGTAGATTCCTCTAACCTTTTCACAGGTTCTTTCACAATTATATCTCCTCTTTTACAGCCTCTAACCAAGAGCTTGTTCCCACACACACCCTATTCACTTGTATATTTCAACAATGGGACTGTCTAGAATGGAGAGGTCGTAGAAGCGAGGTAGGCGTCTCCGTTGCCGAGCAATAATGGCTCTAATTTGGCGATGGTGAGGATAACATGGTCGGGATCCTGGTGGGTGTGGCCGACGAGCACGACATAAGATGACTGCTCTATCAGTCATGACTCCCTGGAAGCATGGCCGGTACCCTGATGGCCCGAAGGAGGAGGTGTGTGGGCTAGGTTGCTAGTGCTGGAGCTATTGCCAAAGAAATCTGTTAGGATCCTCTGTCTAGGTACATCATGGCTCGGTCTCCTGTCTGTCAAGAGGATCTCTCTGTGTCTCCTGAGCTCAAGTAGGAACAATCCCATGCATCTCTGATCCTCAAACTCCATGACCTTGCGTAACGGCCCAAAACCCTCTCGGAAGAGACAGTGATATCTCCCTCGGATCTCATAATAGACTGTACATCGGCAAATGTAGTGCTTCTGCCTCCTGGTAGCATAGCTGACAAATGCGATCATCTAAGATCTGATCCATGTATCGCCCTATCTCAATCCACAGCTCATGTGATGAGGTCTGCATTTGCCCAATGGCACAACATATCCCATGTGATACGTGTACATCCATGTACGCCGGGCGGGTGATAAAACCATCTGGTGAGAGGTGTAGAAAATGGCCATTTTCATGCCTAGGGACTCAAGGGGACTAGTCCATGTCCTCTCTGTGTCCACTCCGACAATATCTTGTAATGAGCCATTTTCGTGCCTAAGGGCTCAAGGGGACTGTGAGAGAGAGAGAGAGAGAGAGAGAGAGAGAGAGAGAGAACACGAGCTGTAGAGAAAGAGAGACACAAAAATTGCACAACTCAAATTAGAATAGATTAATGTTACATAACTTGAATCAAGTACATGCTTTTTGTAGGTTTACAACCGTATCTTTTGACTATCAAAATCACATAAACACATGACACATGGCATACATTTATCTTATCCACTTAAGAAGTGTTCACACCTTAGCAGGTGTTCACACATATACATGGATGAGGTGGACACACACACACACACACACACACACACACACACACACACATTTACTTAGCCCTTTGGGGCAGTTCACACATACATAAGCAGGGACACAAACAGTGAATCACATACACGGTGAATACACACACGAGAGCTCCGAAACCCCAACACATCACGCTCGAGGATTTGACCAAGTGCTACCTCTTGCTTGAGACGAGCACATGTGATGCGGCACACTCATCGTCATACCAACCATTCTCGAGCATGGTACCCGTCTAAGGCTTAGCATTGGAGCGGGGGGTGTATGGAAAGCTTGCTATGGCTGCAGAATGTATGGTGTCCGTGAGTTGGGAGGTGAGGGTGCCAAGGGGAACTGATGGGTCCATGTCCATTGTCTACCAAACATGTACATTTTCTTGTGTATCCTACACTTCTTGGTCCTTACCTTGTTAAGGCAGAAATTTGATGCCAAGGGAGCGTGCTTTAAACAATGGGCATGAGAATTCCTACATGACTAGCTGCGTAGGAAATATAGACAAATTTGAAATTTTCGGTAGCTTTAAGTTTGAAAAAATGCATTAACAAAAAGAAAGTCCAAACAATACTTTGTAAGGTACTTTGTAAGGGCTCTACTTGGAGGCAGTGAAATGGGTAATGCACAGTGTGTGTTCTTGAAGAGGTCAATTATTGACAATTACATGCAGTTGTCTTATCAACAAATCAAAGCTAAACAACCTTCATTCGGGTTGGTATATCTATCTTTGCTCTCTTCAATATTTTACTAGAAGCCTCCTTCGCAGCTTTCAAAATTGCTGCCTACACTCACACACACATGAAAACATGATATAATTAGAAGGTTAATAAAACTTTGATATGATTAGAAAAAAATCTCAAATAAAAATCATTAAAGCTCATTATTATATAATAAACTCAATACAGCTACCTCATCAACGGTCAATATCTTCTGTGCACGCATGATCCACCGACCATCACACATGACAGAATCAATATTTTCTGTTCTCATGCAGTATACCAAACTGGCAACCCTGGAAACAGCGTGTATAAGGAGACATCAGACAAGCCATCCTTATATGATTCTTGACATCGTGTGTGTGTGTGTGTGTGTGTGTGTGTGTGTGTGTGTGTGAACAGTGGTTTTCACACGCACAAAAAAAAGTGTGCACACGCGCAGGTGTGTGACATCAGAAAACTGGCTTTTACCCAAAAAAAAAAAGTGTGACATCAGACAAGCCATCCTTTATATGATTCTTGACATTGTGTGTGTGTGTGTGTGTGTGTGTGTGTGTGCACGTGTGAGCGAACATGCATTGATTTCTATGGAAACTTTGTACTTGAACATGAACACTTACGGGTCATGTATGGGCATCATTGTCCATGTATTTGGATTTATTACCACCAGGTCTGCCTGTAATATTAGAAAGTAATCGTCAAAAATGGATTGCAAGTCCACCACAAAGTCATATTTATTTCTGAAGGCAACATTGATCCCTGTGGGGTGAAATGTGGGTTCAACATAAGGAATTTTATAAACAAATCTCAAAAGAAAATTTTAAAGGAATGTGCTTACATTAGAGATATTTTTGTGTGTATTTGTTTTTAGAGATCATTTTATAGGACCAAGTTTTACAAGTACGGAGTTTTATAAATACCCTTTAAAATACACAAAATTTACAGTGTTTTTGGACAGTGAAGCCAGGCTTTTGTACCTTTTTCCCTACTTCTAAGGACCCGATATTTTTCTCCTGAAGAACAGCTTTCGCTCCAGATATAGTCGCCATTTTCAAGATGCATTCAGCAGGTAGAGCACTGGGATCTGTAGCCCCTTTTGTGAAAACAACCTTGCCTTTATGAATAAGGGATGCCAAGTACATCTCGTCCACTGTTCTCGGCAAGATATATTATGCAAAGATTTATAAGTGGTCAACAAACCCAGGACTCATAAAATCCCATATTATCATATTTAAAAAATTTCACATAAAATAGAAAAATTATCTGCCTCAAATGGAGTGCATAATTTTTTCCCTTTAGTAAGGCCTCCCTAAACAACAAAAAAAACTTCACTAGAAAACAGTTAAAATTTATATTTAAAAAACACTACAAGAGAACCCCATGTCTTATGGGGGTGTGGCCAAGCAGAAGTTAACACCCCCAGCCCTTTCATATCTGGATGATCAAACAGCCAGCTAGTTCGGGCCTTTTCCACTGCCAAAGGTCCCAAGGGGTTGGTTACCCTATATTTAAACACACCAAAATGGGTTATCAGCCAATTGAAAAAATGCACGGGGTTGACGTACCAAGTATGCCCAAGGTAACCAACCACAGGAGCACATAAGATCAGTGAAGATTAGCCTCCTGGGAAAACTAGACATGAGCACATAAGTCTACGGAACATTGGCTTCCTTGGTAAAGAGTAGTCGATGCTCTAGCCCAATGGTGAAGACCACATGGGGTTGCTCAGAGTGTGAAGCAACAGGGACCTCCCAAGAGGAAACAATGTGCACCCATAGAGTCCAAAGAAAAGAGGAGAGGGGGGGGGTGGTCCTGAACTGGTTAACAAAACAGCCAAGCATCAGAGGACTAGGCTGGCCAAATGTCCTAGGTACACCAAGGGAGATGAATCTAGCAAATCCTCCATGCTCCAGGTAGGCAGCCAGAGTCCTCGACAACCTATTCCCGTGCCACCAAAAAGTAGTTCCTCTTTGGCATCACACTGTTCTGCATAATCTCATTGAAGGCAGTTCACAGACCTTCCACAAGCAACAGAAATAGTTAATAAAGACGATCAATTGGCCATCCTCCTTGAGGCGCTTCCCTGGCAATGCTGCACAAAGCACCTCAGCCTCAATGAACGGGAATATCAAGAAGTCACACAAGGGCACAGAACCATATGTGCCTTCTCACCTGCTATTATGCCGTATCCCTGGCTTCTAAGTCTAGATCAGTAGGGAGTGATTACACAACATCCTACACCATATACAACTTGAACTGTATGTACCCTAATGATCTTGCAAGCAGTATAGAATTACACCATCCCAGTGTTTGGGGCCAGTGGTGGCAAAGGAAGTCCCTTGAGACCCAGTCCGGCAGGCACCTATTACATCCCCAACTGACATCCTCAAGGAAAGAAAAAATGTCCTAAAAGAGAAAAATGTCCCGGCTGCACAGGGTTCAAACTGGGGTGAATGCCAGGCTCGTTTTCTGAATCTTGAGAGCAGATCAGCGTGTCTTGACCTGACAGTTACTGCGGGCCCACCCTTGTCCTCCTGGGGATCCTGGGAAAAAAGCTTTAAAATAGTAATGCCAGTTTTCAAGGGTCCAACCCTGACATGGATAAGTAACTCAGGAGTGGCAAGCATCCCGTTGGCTTCGCTGCCACCATTCTGCTGTCTGCCATCCCTTAGTTGCCCGAGGCACCTGTCCTCCATTGAAGACACAATCACCAACACACACCCAAAGGGTCTTGTGGGGGGCGGGTTGTTGTCAAGCACCCTGAATGACTTTGGAGGGGGAAGGAGGGAGAGGCCTTGCGAAAGCCAAGACAAACGTCTGGCATCATCTTTTGGAGCCATGCTTTTCCAGGTGTACAATCTGCCAACAAGCACTCAAGAACTCAAGACATTGAAAGGATGATGTAGAAGTTCCGATCCTCAGACAATAAGGGGAAGTGTGGGAATGCCCTAGGTGGTGGCCAATCAGGAGAGCAGCTCATGGTCCTCATTTAATTATAAAGATTTTTTTTTACATGTCGCGTTTATAAAGCAAAACTTGGATTACCACAGCCTCCGTGCTTTTCACAAAATATTATTGAGTCATTAATAAAAGGGAAGATGACCTAAACTCATTCTGTTGTTTGATGGTGCACCATCAGTTCCAAGAGAAACACAGACCCCTGCTGCAAGCATTTCTTGAACAGGAGAAAAACCAAGCATTCTCAAGTTTGATGCCGGACAATGGGACACCTTAACTGAAGCTTTGGCCATGAGCTCAACCTGTCAAATAGCAGGCAAAAAAAAACTATAATCTAGCTTCTTTTTTTTAAATTGAACACAAATTAAGCCTGTCAGGCTGGTAATGGTTAGAAAGGTAGTATGTATTTTGCACCTCAGTTGGGTTAACCCATACAGAGTGTGCTGCAAGAAGGTTGCTGCCTAAGAGCCCAATTTTATTCAGATAAGTTACAGTCCCATGCTCAATATTTCTTGTTTCCGATACATAATTGTTCTCATATGGAATTTCCGCCACATGCTGCCAAAAAAAGAAGACAAAATTAGGTTCATGGTATCGATATTACAAGACTTGATCAAACCAAGAGATATTATAATGTAGGACAAAAAATTCAAATAGAGTGCAAGAAGGTTGACCCTCTATCTGCACACGTGCACCTGTACCTCGAACATGTTTGCACACACTCGTGTGTGCACGCGCCTACGTGCGTGTCCGGAGAGAGTTGACTACCGCGTTTGGGAGCTGTTTGCTGCATGATCCAGCCTGGGGGTTTTTCTGCCCATGACAAAACTATTGGGAGGGTTTCCAACCCCTGCGCAGTGCCCAGGACCCCTCCTGACGTGCTGCGACCCTTGTATCTAGGGTTTCTGTGCTTTCGGCCTCCCTGCAGAATCTGCCGCCTACCTTGTGTAACTGTCTTCACTCTGCGTTTTCTCCTGCCCAGTGCCCGTGTGTGTGTGTGTGTGTGTGTGTGTGTGTGTGTGTGTGTGTGTGTGTGTGTGCACGTGTGTCTGGGCATTCCCTTTTCTCTACACGACTGTTACCTGCTCTTGGCTATTTCCTCCTCACTCGACTTTGCTGCGCATGTTTTTTTTTCTCCTCTTCCTTCATTGTGTCTGTCCCCTCATCTTCTTCTGCTCTACCTGTCTAATTTCTGTTTGCCCTCTTTTTCTTCTCCCCTGCTCTCTCTGTGTCTGTGCGTGCTTGGGATTTTTCCCCCTTTTTTGCACAATTGTTACACCTCAGAAAGCATTGGAAATCGAAGTGCCTTTTACAAAAGAAGAATTGCATGATGCCTTACGTGGTTTAGGGAAATGGAAATCTCCTTGGCTGCGATGGCTTGATAGTAGAGTTCTTTCTTGAACATTGGGATTCACTTAAAAATGAAATTATTTATATGATTAATATTTGCTAGCACTCTGGTGTCTACCAGCTTCTTGGAAGCACGGACTAGTTGTCACCATTTGGTCCATCTCCATTTCTGGAGCCACTTCTATGGGATTGTCACTCCATAGAGCGGCCAGATTTGTGCCATGTTCACATGGGGCCAGGCCGGTGTCCCATGTGAAAGGGCCAATCTTTTGGTGTCACATGGATGGGAGCCAGATTCATGCCACCCGTGTGACCAGTACTGCGTCACATGGACGGGGACCAATTTTGTGCTACCTGTGTGTGACCTGTTTTGTGTTGTATGGACGGGAGCCTACTGGTGCCACCCGTGTATGGCCAAGATGGCGTCTTACCTATGGGACTGTCACTCCATAGGAAGACCAGGACATATATTTATTTTTCTGTCATGTCAATTTTGTGCCCGACAAGAACTTTTTGTACTAGTTGCATGAAAGGGAGATTTCTTCCACTACATGTGCACATGCATTTATGTCTGCATGCATAAATTTGTTTTTGCATGACTTGTTTGCGTGTGTTTGCCTGTTATGCCGTGCCAGTACACTGGACGGGACGCCCCCAGTGTACCGTGTGAGTGATGTTTGCTGACTCGGTGGTGTGGCATGTGAACAGGTGGTAAGTGTTAACATTTTTCCCTTTTCAAAATGTAAAAATCTATAACTTATAGCCAACCTTAATATTTATAAGATATTGTGTTCACACGCATATTAATTAGGGGCTGGACATTACCTTTGTAGGGTGCCCATGAGCATTTTAAATAACCATTAATATTGTGTAACCTTTAAAACCTTTGAAAAGGCCTTTGCATGTATTAATTATTTTTTACCCCCACGTGGGTGGTGGGGAGGAGGAAAATCGTTGCTTACTGGCCAAGAAGGTGGCGGCCGTCTTCCTTTTGCTCCATCGCTGGTACTCTGCACCACCTACCCCTCATTGTTTTGTTTCCTAGGCGATGATTGCTGCCCATAGCTGTACCTGGCTGTACCCGCCTGATGGTACCCGACTGCTGCACTTCACCCCGTACCTCCCTGTACCTGCTGCCCACCTATTGTACTTGCCCTGAACTTGTCTGCAACAGCACATGTACATGCTGTACCCTGATTATACTTGCTGCCCATGTGCTGAAATCTCTTGCTGTACCTGCAGTAAGTACAGTACCTGAATTGTAACTGGCTGATTGTACCTGCACACGTGTGAAGCACTTGTTGTACTTGCTGCAAGTACAATACCTGAATTGTACCTGGCTGGTTGTACCTGCACACGTGTGAAGCACCTGATGTACCTACTGTACCTACTGCAAAAGTAGTGCTTGAATTGTACCTGGCTGGTTGTACCCACACATGTGTGAAGCACCTGATGTACTTGAATTGTACCTGGCTGGTTGTACCCGCGCACACGTGTTAAGTACCTAATGTACCTGATTGTACCTGCTACAAATTGTACCTATTGTACCTGAATTGTACTTGCTGTACCAAGTGCCTCGTGTTTCTTATTTGTGTAGATCTAAAATTTGTTGAATTAAGTTCAAAGATTTCTTTAGGTTTTGTGCAGAGCAGGAACAAAGCATGTTTATGCTGACCATGCTCAGGAAGCTTCCTAGTGTGGTTAGTTTTTCCGTGTGTGGAGGTGCTAACCGCGTCCTCAGAGCTTCTGAGAGCAGTTAGACACACTAGGGAATCTGAAAGTTAGACACACTAGGGAATCTGGGAGCAAAGCTTATTTGGGAGAACCAGGCCATGTTCCCTCCGCGGTGTACCCCTCGGCCTGTGTTAGTACGGGCGTGCTTGTTGGTGCACGGTCTCGGAAGACCAGTGAAAGACAGGCGTGCATCTAGTGAAGGTGGGAATGTGCCTGTGATTTGAGACTTCTCCAACCAACACAACTTCATCGACTTGAACCAATTTGTTTGAGTTGCATTCACTCCCTGTGTGGAGAAATCTGGGCTATCTGGCCCGTGACACTTCTACTATAAATACTCCAAGAAATACCAATGTATTGAGGGGGGCGGGCGACCCTTTCCGCCCCAGTGCTGGTATCATGTGTATTTTGGTATTTCCAGTATTTATGTTGCTAATGTTGTTTCCATTGTTAACTTTAGTTAAGTGTTCTAAATGAGTGTATATTGTCTTCCGATTTGTAGGCCTCCTGTAGGGAGCGGTCACACTAGTGCGCTTGCTCCCTAAAAACAGCTATGTGATGAATTGACAGATTGGAGACCCATCACTCTTATGCCTGTTATTTACAAGCTGGTCGCTAAAATGCTAGTCAATAGATTGAAAGATGTCTTTCATGATGGGCTGCACCCTGCTCAAAATGGTTTTGTTTCTAGGCGACAAATCATGGACTATATTGCGAATGCCTACATAGGCATTGAATATGCTAAATATACGAATCAAGATGTACTCATCATGCAAATTGATATCGAAAAGGCTTTTGACAGTGTTCAATGGCAATTCATAGCTCAAGTGATGGACAAAATGGGTTTTGGTCCAAAAATGAAGAATATCATATACTGGCTGTATGAGGAAGGCACAACCCAATGTATTATTGAAAATGAACTCTCTGCTCCTTGGAAGCTTGGACGATCTGTGAGCAAGCATGTCCATTGAGTGCCTTGCTTTATGCGATAGCCACTCATCCATTGCTCTTATATATGGATAATTTGATTGTAGAAGGCAAGCTATGTCATATTTCTAACTATACACATGTGGAGGAACACCATTGAACGGTAGGTATAGACCTTGGCGTGTGTTCCAAGCATGGTTTAGCACATGTGGAAGGACTCCATGGAAGAATTGAGATCTTGGTGCGAGTTCTTGGCATATGGTTACATGTGGAAGCATAGTCACAAGG